>NC_061514.1:28804061-28820321 GCF_022539505.1 Lolium rigidum | reverse complement strand
CCCATCTTTTTACTACAGTACTTTTGTTTTATATTTGAGTCTTGGAAGCTGTTACTACCGTAGCAACTCTCCTTATCTTTATTTTATTGCATTGTTGTGCCAAGTAAAGTCTTTGATAGTAAAGTCAATACTAGATTTGGATTACTGCACAGAACAGATTTCTTGTTATCACGAATCTGGGCAGAATTCTCTCGTAGGTAACTCAGAAAATTTGCACAATTTACGTGCGTGATCCTCAGATATGTACGCAACTTTCATTCAATTTGAGCATTTTCATCTGAGCAAGTCTAGTGCCTCAGAAAATCCGTCTTTACGGACTGTTCTGCTTTTGACAGATTCTGCCTTTTATTTCAGCATTGCCTGTTTTGCTATGTTTGATGGATTTCTTTGTTCCATTAACTTTCAGTAGTCTTTGTGCAATGTCCAGAAGTGTTAAGAATGATTATGTCACCTCTGAATATATGAATTTTTGATTATGCACTAACCTCTAATGAGTTTGTTTCGAGTTTGGTGTGGAGTGAAGTTTTCAAGGGTCAAGAGAGGAGGATGATACAATATGATCAAGAAGAGTGAAAGTCTAAGCTTGGGGATGCCCCGTGGTTCATCCCTGCATATTTTAAGAAGACTGCAAGCATCTAAGCTGGGGATGCCCAAGGCATCCCCTTCTTCATCGACAACATTATCATGTTCCTCTAGTGAAACTATATTTTTATTCCATCACATCTTATGTGCTTTGCTTGGAGCGTCTGTTTGTTTTTGTTTTTGTTTTGTTTGAATAAGATCGGATCCTAGCATTCTTTTGTTTGGGAGAGAGATACGTCCGCTGTTTCGTATGAACACATGTGTTCTTAGCTTTATCTTAATGTTCATTGCGAAGGTTGAACTACTTCATTCATTGTTATATGGTTGGAAACGGAAAATGCCGCATGTGGTAAATGGTATAATGTCTTGAATAATGTGATACTTGGCAATTGTTGTGCTCATATAGATCATGTTTAAGCTCTTGCATCATGTACCTTGCACCCATTAATGAAGAACTACATAGAGCTTGTTAAAATTTGGTTTGCATGATTGTTCTCTAGAGTCTAGATATTTTCTCGTTAAGGTGTTTGAACAACAAGGAGACGATGTAAAGTCTTATAATGCTTACAATATGTTTATATGTGAGTCTTGCTGCATCCGTTTATACTTGGAGTTTGCTTCAAACAACCTTGCTAGCCTAGCCTTGTATTGAGAGGGATTCTTCTCGTGCATCCAAATCCTTGAGCCAAAACCATGCCATTTGTGTCCACCATACCTACCTACTACATGGTATTTCTCCGCCATTCCAAAGCACATTATCTTGAGTGCTACCTTTAAAACTTTTATTCTTTGTCTTTAGTAATATATAGCTCATGGGACAAAGAGCCCTAAAAACTATTGTGGTGAAGAATATGTACTTATGTGTCTTATTTCTTAATAAGTTGCTTGTTGAGCGGTAACCATGTTTTCGGGGACGCCATCAACTTTTTACCTTTGTTGAATATCATGTGAGTTGCTATGCATGTTCGTCTTGTCTCGAAGTAAGGGAGATTTTCATGATCAAATGGTTTGAGTATGCATATTGTTAGAGAAGAACATTGGGCCGCTAACTAAAGCCATGATATCATGGTGGAAGTTTCACTTTGGACAATTAATCCTCAATCTCGTATGAGAATATTATATCGTTGTTGAATGCTTATGCATTAAAAGAGGAGTCCATTATCTGTTGTCTATGTTGTCCCGCGATGGGTGTCTAAGTTGAGAATGATCAAAGCGAGAAATCCAATGCGTAGCTTTCTCCTTAGACTCTTGTACAGCGGCATAGAGGTACCCCTTGTGACACTTGGTTGAAACATATGTTATGCAATGATAATCCGTGTTAATCCAAGCTAATTAGGACAAGGTGCGAGCACTATTAGTATACTATGCATGAGGCTTGCAACTTATAAGATATCTTATACATAACACATATGATTTATTACTACCGTTGACAAAATTGTTTCTTGTTTTCAAAATGAAAAGCTCTAGCACAAATATAGTAATCCATGCTTCCTCTCGCGAAGGGCCTATTCTTTTACTTTTATTGTTGAGTCAGCTTCACCTATTTCTCTCCACCTCAAGAAGCAAACACTTGTGTCAACTGTGCATTGATTCTTACATGTTTACCTATTGCACTTGTTATATTACTTTGTGTTGACAATTATCCATGAGATATACATGTTGAAGTTGAAAGCAACCGCTGAAACTTATATCTTCCTTTGTGTTGCTTCAATGCCTTTTACTAAGAATTTATTGCTTTATGAGTTAACTCTTATGCAAGTCTTATTGATGCTTGTCTTGAAAGTACTATTCATGAAAAGTCTTTGTTATATGATTCAGTTGTTTACTCATTATCTTCATCATTGCCTCGAATCACTTCATTCACTACATATGCTTTACAATAGTATTGATCAAGATTATGATAGCATGTCACTTCAGAAATTATCTTTGTTATCGTTTACCTACCGAGGGCTAGTAGGAACTAAGCTTGGGGATGCTTGATACGTCCCAAACGTATCTATAATTTCTTATGTTCCATGCTACTTTTATGATGATACTCACATGTTTTATACACATTATATGTCATTATTATGCATTTTCCTGACACTAACCTATTGACGAGATGCTCAAGAGCCGCTTGTCATGTTTTCCTGCTGTTTTTGGTTTCAGAAATCCTAGTAAGGAAATATTCTCGGAATTGGACGAAATCAACGCCCTGTGGGCCTATTTTTCCACGAAGCTTCCGTGAAGACCGAAGGGGATAGGAAGTGGGGCCACGAGGCTGCACACACACTAGGGCGGCGCGGCCTGAGCCTCGGCCGCGCCGGCCCTGGCGTGTGGGGCCCGTGTGGCCCCCCGACCGCCCTTCCGCCTACTTAAAGCCTCCGTCGCTAAACCCCCAGCGACCGAGAGCCACGATACGGAAAACCTCACCGCAGACGCGCCGCCGCCAATCCCATCTCGGGATTCAGGAGATCGCCTCCGGCACCCCGCCGGAGAGGGGAATCATCTCCCCGGAGGTCTCTTCATCGCCATGATCGCCTCCGGATCGATGTGAGAAGTTCACCCCTCGGACCATGGGTCCAGTGTAGCTAGATGGTCATGCCTTCTCCTCATTGTGCTATCATGTTCGATCTTGTGAGCTGGCCTATCATGATCAAGATCGTTTATTTGTAATCCTACGTAACATCCCAAGTTTTCAAATTCAAAAAAATCATGCATTCATATCATACTTGCATTTAAATTAATCACATGAAATAACGAACCCAAAGTGGCCAAACCCTAAAGATTATAAATCACATATTTGTTTGTCAAATGGCCTATGTGCTATTTTATTTTATTTTAACATTCAAATTAGTTTAAAACATCTCTACTCTAGTCCCAAAACAACCCTCTTATTTTACAAATTTTTAGAAACAAATTTGAGGTCTTTCGGAGTTGTGAGTCAAAAGTTATGAAATAAAATAGAAAAGGAAAAAGAGAAAAGAGAAAAGAACAAAAAAAAAAAAGGAGATCGGACCGAGCCGGCCGAAACTGGGCCATCCCAGCCCGACCGCTCGGCCCAGCCGGCCAGGAGATCAGGCCCGCGCACCGCGCCTCCCTCTCTCTCCCTTCTCTCTCACCGCCAGGTGGGCCCCACCCATCATCTTCCACCTCCAACCGCCCCCAACCGCCGGCCACGACCTCCACACCCCGCACGCCCGGCCCCCACTCGCCCCTCACTCCCCCGCGACCCTCTCTCGGCCCCGAGCACACCAGTATAAAGGCCCGGCTGCCCTCTACCATTTCCCCCGCTCGCCCGCTCAAACCACGCCGCCAGGCTGGAGGAATTCCTCGCCGGAGTCATCCTAGCGCCACCGCCTTCAGCCGCCGCCCCGCCGCTTGAGGCCACGGCCGCGAGCGCCGCCACCACCGGCCGCTTCGCCTCGCCGAGTCGCGCCTCGTCGTCACCTTCGCCGCCGCGGGAGCCCGCCGCAGCGCCGCCGACCACCCCCGTCCGAGCGCCGCCGCCGCGCCATAGCCGGCCGCCGCTCCACAGGTGAGCAGCCCCTTCTCATCCCTTCTTCTTTTTTTTTCGGTAGACCGTAGGATCTAGATCAGACGCGTGAGATAGATCCACTAACCCGAACCGGTACCACCCAATCACAACGCGCCACGTGGCCTGCACGGTCAGCGCGCCCAGTCAGTGCCAGTCAAACCCCGTTTAAATTCGAATTCAAATGCCAGAATTGCTGTCCAACTTGTAAAATCAATATAAAATCAACCGTAGGTCCAAATTTTACAAATTTCATATTGTTGGAAATCTTACAATCTCTACAACACAACCATGCAACAATACTGTATAGGTTCTGTGATAACTTTTGCACCATAATTCAAAACAGAGAATTAACCCTTTGACACTATAAAATTGTGTAAATTAATACAGTGGACCAAAATTTACAAATTTGTAGTCTCTGGAATCCCTAGAACACATAGATCATCTTGGAACCAGAGTTGACCAAATTTGATACGTGCACAAACTTGCTTTTGCAAATATGCTCAAATTAGTAATCTGACAATAATTCAAATTCTATAAACTATTTTTGAATGAATCCAATTGCTATGGTCTTGTATTACTGTACCCTATCCAGATGATGTTGGGTCAAGATTTTTACAAAACATAAACACTGCAAGTACCTATTTTAGTTGATGTATATGCATTGTTAATCGGTTAATAGCGCTATAAATAAAACTTTAATAAAATAAATACAACCAGAGATCATTACCAACATTCTAAATACCAGAGGACACTTAATATAAAATTTTCACATCATACCTATGTGTGAAATTAAACGATGCATATCATGCATGCATACATGTTTATGATTGTGCATTCAGAATGTTGTGTTTATTTGGCTCCTGTTTGTCTTGTTTAGATTGTGAGGAGGACCAGGGTCTTGCTTGTGATTGCTGTGATTGTTCATGTTGCTTTGACCAAGGCAAGTGACACTCATCTTATCACCCAGTTTTAATTAAAGCATTAGTGTTTTTCTAGTAGTATGCATGATAGGTTGTTATTGGTTTTCAAAGTGAATGCAATGCTAGAATACCTAGTAGTGGATAGCCACCCTGAACCCCCCCCGTTAGGTAAATGCTTTGCCGTACCTGGCTACTATCAAAATTACCGCCGCTCTTGTATTTGTTTGGTGGTTTACAAAAGTTTACAAAACTTTGAAAACTAACAACCTTAATGCACACCTGGGTGGATTGGCTGATTGGTGGGCGGCTACTCAGGGCCACATTGTGGTTGTCTTCGCCTGAGGGTGCGCATTGTTGAGTGGCTACTCAGGGCCACATTGTGGTTGTCTTCGCCTGAGGGTGCGCATTATTGCGTGGCTACTCAGGGCCACATTGTGGTTGTCTTCGCCTGAGGGTGCACTTGTGGATCGCCACCCGAGAACAAAGAGATTTGTAGGTCTTCACTCGTTTTAGATAGCTTCCAAGTGCAGCCTTATGGTATATGGCTCGCCAAGATTCTTAAGTTGTGGAGGTTCATCCTGTTGTCGGATTAGAGGGTGGTTGCGTAAATGCAAGAGAAACGGGTCTGGCTAGTATGGGTGAACTTCTCTTCCCAAAGGTCTTGTCTCATCTTACTCTTGGGTAGGATGGGTCTTAAGGTGAAAGTGCACAACCTCTCGAGAGTTAAATCTAAGATCTTAGCCGTGTCCCCGGTCATGGACAATTTGAGCTGCTAGGCAGGGATTGTACTCGAAGAATCTCAACACCCCTTTTGTTTTCTAAAGTCAATTAAAATATGCTAGAGACCCTTCATGGTGTGTCATGGTGAGCCCTCTGAACACCCATGATGGATTTCAAAGTTACCCTAATAAACTTCGTGGTGTGTCATGGTGCGCCCTCTGAACACCCACGATGAATTTTCAAAGATTTCAAATGTTTTATCAAATATAGGACAAAACTGGCTTTATGCAAATAGCCTAGCTCCACCAGCCAAATTCATGTAGTTAGTCCGTTCAAAACCGCCACCAAATAGGTGTCATTTGCCGATACATCATTGTACCGACCTCCATTCGTGGGGCTGCATATTCAAACGTGCGGGTCGCTCCGATGAAGGTTACCGATAGGATCTCGAGTCTACATTCCAACATGTCTGCCTGTGGTGCATGATGAAGATGGAGGCTCCATGCTACTTTATTTCCGCTGTGTTAGATATTTGAACTTTATTTGAATGCTAGTCATTTGAACTATGCAAGTTGTATTTCCCTTATTTTTCGTACCGGATCATTACGTTGTAATGTTGATACTATTGCTATGAATGCTATATTTTGTACTGTGGTGCTATCAGTGATCCAGGGAGTAGCACTGAACACAGGTGTTCTACCTTTGTTAAAAGGTAGGACGTTACAAAATGGTATCAGAGCATAGTGTTGCCTGTAGGATCGAGACCCTAGGTTTGGATTAGAAATATGAATACCCTAGGATGAAAATTCTATCTAATCTTGATTCCATAAAAAAAAGTGTGTTTATGAAATTCTAGTACTCTTATCCATTCCATCTTCAAAAATGTTTTTCTCTTTCCTTAGATGACCTAACTCATGAAAACCATCAAGGAAGGCGAGCAAGTAGCCATATTCTCTAGCTTGTTAAGGTAGTCAAGAGGCAATAGATGACCCCATTGACTCATATGTATTCCGTTCCGCTCTTTTGTATTGTCCTACACTTGATGTCTGGCAGTACACACGTTTTATTCCTATTCCCAAAAATATTTTGTTTTAAATGAATGTTAGTGTGTTGCTTATTTGTTGTGGTTTTGTGGATTGTTTATTGTGTGACTTGTTTGTGCATGGGTAGGAAATTTTATTCCCTAGATCTATCTATCTTGATTCTCATCTATGCTAAAACAACCACAAATGCCGCCAAGACGTGATCCAACCCAACGGGTAATTTTGAAATCCCAAGGTGTGGATGTTATCTTGAGAATGGACTGGATGACTATATATAAAGGAGACATATATTGTGTTAGTGGATCAATCACAGTCACTACCCTTGAAAGAAAAAAGGATTCGATTCAAATCCTAATTGAATGTTGGAGATATTAGCCTGAACCATCTTAAGGAGGTTAGCCTAGACCAAGTGGCTATAGTAAGAGAATACCCAGATGTCTTTCCAGAGGAATTACCAGGAATGCCACCAGATAGAGATGTGGAGTTTTTGATTGACTTGCTTCCGGGAACGGGCCCTATAGCAAAGATACCTTATCCTATGTCCACTTATGAGTTGAAGGAACTCAAAAAGCAGCTTGAGGAGCAGCAACGCAAAGGATTTATCAGAGAGAGTTCATCCCCGTGGGGAGCCCCAGTTCTGTTTGTTATGAAGAAGGACAATAGTCAGCGTTTGGTGATGGATTATCGGTCACTGAATGAAGTAACCATCAAAAACAAATACCCCCTACCTAGGATTAAAGACTTGTTTGATCAGCTGGAAGGAGAAACTGTGTTTTCCAAGATCGATCTGCGTTCAGGATACTTTCAGCTTATGATTAGAGAGCATGACATACCCAAGACCACTTTTGTCACTAGGTATGGCTCCTATGAGTATACGGTGATGCCCTTTGGCTTAACCAATGCACCCTCATACTTCATGAATATGATGAACAAAGTGTTCATGAAATTTCTTGATAAGTTTGTCGTAGTCTTCATTGACGACATACTAATCTATTCCAAGAGTGTTAAGGAACATGAGGAACACCTTCGCATTATTATGGAGAAGCTACGGGAACACAAACTGTATGCGAAGTTCAGTAAATGTGAGTTCTGGCTGAGTGAAGTAGGATTTCTTGGCCACGTAGTATCCAAGGATGGAATTGTCGTCGACCCTTCAAAGGTGACTGCTGTGACAGAATGGGAAACTCCTAAAAACGTCGGAGAAATCCGTAGTTTCTTATGTTTGGCAGGTTACTATAGGAGATTCATTGAGAATTTTTCCAAGATTGCTAAACCCATGACTGAACTGTTGAAGAAAGAAAAGAAGTATGAGTGGACTGATGCTTGTGAAGCTAGCTTTCAAGAATTGAAGAAAAGGTTAGTGTCTGCACCGGTGTTGTGTCTCGCTAGATCTAGAGAAAGAATTTCAAGTGTACTGTGACGCATCACGTCAAGGACTTGGAAGTGTGTTGATGCAAGGAGGCAAAGTAGCATCTTATGCTTCTCGACAGCTCAAGAAACATGAAGGCAACTATCCTACTCATGACTTAGAGTTAGCTTCAGTAGTTCATGCCTTGAAGACCCGGAGACACTACCTGATGGGGAAGCGTTGTGAAGTATTCACCGATCACAAGAGTCCGAAGTATATTTTCACTCGAAGGATCTGAACATGAGACAGAGAAGATGGTTAGAGCTCATCAAGGATTACGACATGAGTTTGCAATACCACCCCGGTAAAGCAAACGTAGTCGCTGATGCCCTGAGCCGTAAGACTTATGTGAACAGTATGTCAAGCAAGGAGTTACCCAAGGATTTGTGTGAAGCATTTAGGGATCTCAGCTTGGAAGTTGTACCAGAAGGTTTTGTAGCGTCACTAGTAGTTCAACCAACATTGATGGATAAAATCCGAGAAAACCAGAAAGGAGATAAAGAAATAGAAGAAGTCAGAAGCGTCTTGAAGGAAGCATTGGCAGGAGGAAGAACAACAGAGTTCCGTGAAGATGAGCAAGGAACTGTTTGGTTTGGGAAACGTATCTGTGTATCGGAGGACCCTGATCTAAGGAAGTTGATTTTCCAAGAAGCCCATGAGTCTCCATATTCCATTCATCCTGGTAATACTAAGATGTATATGGATTTGAAGGAGAGATTTTGGTGGAATGGCTTGAAGAAGGACATTGCGAGAGTACATAGCCAAATGTAACACATGTAGTAAGGTGAAAGCTCAACATCGAAACCAGCGGGGTTGTTGCAACCGTTGAAAGTTCCGGATTGGAAATGGGATCAAATCGGTATGGACTTCATAACTGGATTACCTCGAACTAAATCCGGGTATGATTCAATCTGGGTAGTAGTCTGTCGTTTGACCAAGGTAGCTCACTTTGTGCCAGTGAAGACCACTTAGACTAGTGCGAAGCTAGTGGATATCTACATGAAGAGAATTGTGTGCCTCCATGGTGTGCCCAAGAGTATAGTTTCTGATAGAGGTACCCAATTTACCTCACATTTCTGGAAGCAATTGCATGAATCACTAGGAACTAGGCTGGGAGTTCGAGACAGCTTTTCATCCACAGACAGATGATTAAACTGAGAGAGTGAATCAGATCTTAGAGGACATGTTGAGAGCTTGTGCTCTAGATTATGGATCTAGTTGGGATGACAACCTGCCATATGCAGAATTCTCTTACAACAACAGCTATCAAGCTAGTATTGAGATGTCACCATTTGAAGCCTTGTATGGGAAGAAATGCACCACACCCCTATTGTGGAGTGGGTTAGGAGAAAGAAGTTTGTTTGGACCTGATATTATTCAAGAAGCCGAAGAGAAGGTTAGACTGATCAAAGATAGGTTGAAGATAGCACAATCCAGGCAGAAGAGCTATGCTGATAAAAAGCGTAGCGATGTTTCCTATGAGGTGGGAGATAGAGTTTACCTCAGAGTGTCGCCTCTTCGAGGTGTCAAAAGATTTGGAATCAAAGGGAAATTAGCTCCGAGATTTATTGGACCATTCAAGGTGTTATCTCGCAAAGGAGAAGTAGCCTATGAGATTGAGTTGCCTGAAGTTCTTTCAGCTGTTGCACAATGTGTTCCATGTCAGCCAACTGAAGAAGTGTCACCCTGAGATGTCAGAAACCCCATTGAATGATACGGTACCCCTCGAAGAAGTTCATTTGGAGAATGACCTAACCTATGAGGAGAAACCGATCAAGATCTTGGAAAGAGCTGAAAGAAATACTCGTACCAAGACCATCAAGTTCTGCAAAGTTCAATGGAGTCACCATACTGAGGAAGAAGCAACTTGTGAGCGCGAAGACAATCTTCGAGAAGATCACCCTCACCTATTTGCTAGCCTTTCCGAAACCCGGGGACGTGCTTCATCTTAAGGGGGTTAGTCTGTAACATCCCAAGTTTTCAAATTCAAAAAAAAATCATGCATTCATATCATCCTTGCATTTAAATTAATCACATGAAATAACGAACCCAAAGTGGCCAAACCCTAAAGATTATAAATCACATATTTGTTTGTCAAATGGCCTATGTGCTATTTTATTTTATTTTAACATTCAAATTAGTTTAAAACATCTCTACTCTAGTCCCAAAACAACCCTCTTATTTTACAAATTTTTAGAAACAAATTTGAGGTCTTTCGGAGTTGTGAGTCAAAAGTTATGAAATAAAATAGAAAAGGAAAAAGAGAAAAGAGAAAAGAACAAAAAAAAAAAAGGAGATCGGACCGAGCCGGCCGAACCGGGCCATCCCAGCCCGACCGCTCGGCCCAGCCGGCCAGGAGATCAGGCCCGCGCACCGCGCCTCCCTCTCTCTCCCTTCTCTCTCACCGCCAGGTGGGCCCCACCCATCATCTTCCACCTCCAACCGACCCCAACCGCCGGCCACGACCTCCACACCCCGCACGCCCAGCCCCCACTCGCCCCTCACTCCCCCGCGACCCTCTCTCGGCCCCGAGCACACCAGTATAAAGGCCCGGCTGCCCTCTACCATTTCCCCCGCTCGCCCGCTCAAACCACGCCGCCAGTCTGGAGGAATTCCTCGCCGGAGTCATCCTAGCGCCACCGCCTTCAGCCGCCGCCCCCGGCCGCTTGAGGCCACGGCTGCGAGCGCCGCCACCACCGGCCGCTTCGCCTCGCCGAGTCGCGCCTCGTCGTCACCTTCGCCGCTGCGGGAGCCCGCCGCAGCGCCGCCGACCACCCCCGTCCGAGCGCCGCCGCCGCGCCATAGCCGGCCGCCGCTCCACAGGTGAGCAGTCCCTTCTCATCCCTTCTTCTTCTTTTTTCGGTAGACCGTAGGATCTAGATCAGACGCGTGAGATAGATCCACTAACCCGAACCGGTACCACCCAATCACAACGCGCCACGTGGCCTGCACGGTCAGCGCGCCCAGTCAGTGCCAGTCAAACCCCGTTTAAATTCGAATTCAAATGCCGAATTGTTGTCCAACTTGTAAAATCAATATAAAATCAACCGTAGGTCCAAATTTTACAAATTTCATATTGTTGGAAATCTTACAATCTCTACAACACAACCATGCAACAATACTGTATAGGTTCTGTGATAACTTTTGCACCATAATTCAAAACAGAGAATTAACCCTTTGACACTATAAAATTGTGTAAATTAATACAGATGGACCAAAATTTACAAATTTGTAGTCTCTGGAATCCCTAGAACACATAGATCATCTTGGAACCAGAGTTGACCAAATTTGATACGTGCACAAACTTGCTTTTGCAAATATGCTCAAATTAGTAATCTGACAATAATTCAAATTCTATAAACTATTTTTGAATGAATCCAATTGCTATGGTCTTATATTACTGTACCCTATCCAGTGATGTTGGGTCAAGATTTTTACAAAACATAAACACTGCAGTACCTATTTTAGTTGATGTATATGCATTGTTAACTGGTTAATAGCGCTATAAATAAAACTTTAATAAAATAAATACAACCAGAGATCATTACCAACATTCTAAATACCAGAGGACACTTAATATAAAATTTTCACATCATACCTATGTGTGAAATTAAACGATGCATATCATGCATGCATACATGTTTATGATTGTGCATTCGAATGTTGTGTTTATTTGGCTCCCGTTTGTCTTGTTTAGATTGTGAGGAGGACCGGGGTCTTGCTTGTGATTGCTGTGATTGTTCGAGGTTGCTTTGACCAAGGCAAGTGACACTCATCTTATCACCCGGCTTTAATTAAAGCATTAGTGTTTTTCTAGTAGTATGCATGATAGGTTGTTATTGGTTTTCAAAGTGGATGCAATGCTAGAATACCTAGTAGTGGATAGCCACCCTGAACCCCCCCTATTAGGTAAATGCTTTGCCGTACCCGGCTACTATCAAAATTACCGCCGCTCTTGTATTTGTTTGGTGGTTTACAAAAGTTTACAAAACTTTGAAAACTAACAACCTTAATGCACACCTGGGTGGATTGGCTGATTGGTGGGCGGCTACTCGGGGCCACATTGTGGTTGTCTTCGCTCGAGGGTGCGCATTGTTGAGTGGCTACTCAGGGCCACATTGTGGTTGTCTTCGCCTAAGGGTGCGCATTATTGCGTGGCTACTCAGGGCCACATTGTGGTTGTCTTCGCCTGAGGGTGCACTTGTGGATCGCCACCCAGGAACAAAGAGATTTGTAGGTCTTCACTGTTTTAGATAGCTTCCAGTGCAGCCTTATGGTATATGGCTCTGCCAAGATTCTTAAGTTGTGGAGGTTCATCCTGTTGTCGGATTAGAGGGTGGTTGCGAAATGCAAGAGAAACGGGTCCAGCTAGTATGGGTGAACTTCTCTTCCCAAAGGTCTTGTCTCATCTTACTCTTGGGTAGGATGGGTCTTAAGGTGAAAGTGCACAACCTCTCGAGAGTTAAATCTAAGATCTTAGCCGTGTCCTCGGTCATGGACAATTTGAGCTGCTAGGCGGGGATTGTACTCGAAGAATCTCAACACCCCTTTTGTTTTCTAAAGTCAATTAAAATATGCTAGAGACCCTTCATGGTGTGTCATGGTGAGCCCTCTGAACACCCATGATGGATTTCAAAGTTACCCTAATAAACTTCGTAGTGTGTCATGGTGCTCCCTCTGAACACCCACGATGAATTTTCAAAGATTTCAAATGTTTTATCAAATATAGGACAAAACTGGCTTTATGCAAATAGCCTAGCTCCACCAGCCAAATTCATGTAGTTAGTCTGTTCAAAACTGCCACCAAATAGGTGTCATTTGCCGAGTACATCATTGTACCGACCTCCATTCGTGGGGCTGCATATTCAAACGTGCGTGTCGCTCTGATGAAGGTTACTGATAGGATCTCGAGTCTACATTCCAACATGTCTGCCTGTGGTGCATGATGAAGATGGAGGCTCCATGCTACTTTATTTCCGCTGTGTTAGATATTTGAACTTTATTTGAATGCTAGTCATTTGAACTATGCAAGTTGTATTTCCCTTATTTTTCGTATCGGATCATTACGTTGTAATGTTGATACTATTGCTATGAATGCTATATTTTGTACTTCGTGGTGCTATCGGTGATCCAGGGAGTAGCACTCGAACACAGGTGTTCTACCTTTGTTAAAAGGTAGGACGTTACAACCTCCCTTGTTTCGAGGGTTTCTTAGGAGTAAGCATCATACTAGATGTATCTTGCGATCTAGGCGATACCATTATTCGTTGTTCATACGTAGTTATCGTAGATGTGTTAGGGTTAGCATTGTTTCATCGTATCATATGCTTTGCGTCCATGCAACCACTTAGACGTCTAGCGCCCTTACACCTATCTTGGGTAAGGGCGGCGCCCTTGATCATTATTTAGCGAGATCCGTCCCGTTATGATTGCTCCTTGTTTCTTCAAGGATTAGTTTAATATCTGCACTGGAGTTAGGCCTTGCAAAGCGGGTTGAAGGATCGATTAGCACGTAGGGTTTAGTTTGCTAGCCCTAGATAAGATGTTAGGGAATCGACTTCATGTTGGTTTTTTAGGCCTTATCTAGGGTTGGTTTATTATCACGGTGCGTGGCTGCCGGAGCCAGTAAAGCGTAGGATGTTCCGATTATGTGGTGAAAACCCTAAATGGCAACAAGTAGGTCGATTTAGCTTTATATTGATCAGCGGGACGCACCATGTGATCGTAGACCTCATACGAACCATGGGTGGATCGGCTCCACGAGCCCGATTCACCGAGACAACATGTGAGCGATCGAGGCTCGTCTTAATGTTCAGTGTATGCCATGCGAGGCAGCCTTACGCGAAGCAAATCCATCACCTTCCACGGCCGAGGTATAGGGTCGGGTTGGCACGTCCCTTGCCACCAGCATCGGATGTGCGTCGCTTTGCAGAGGCCTTGCGGGCCGTCGCTCGAGGGACCGGGGGCCGGCCAGCGAGTCTGGGAGCCTCCCGGCTTTCCTACTTGTGTTGCCACGTCGTTGCTCGCCGGTGGGTTTACGGCGCATAACACATTACGGCACGCCCGGTGGGACCGTCTTGCGACATCATGCGCATCGCCAACTCCACACGAGATGGCGGAAGGTACTCCGGTCACGTGCGAATGATCGGCGAGGAGCTCAAGAAAAAGAAGTATGGCCCAGCTCAAAGCTGTCCTCGAAGCCGACCTCGTTAGCTTCTTTCCCGAGAGAACCCGCTCACACGGCATTAGGTGGAAAGGGTTCTCACCTGGCCCGCGCTCGATGTGAGTGGACTGATCCGCCCCTTGAGAAGAACGCATCCGAGGAGTCTGCGTCGGGAGATTAATTTCATGGTGGCTCATTCGGCTGCACGCCATTCCGAGCGCATTGGTGAACACTGGAGCGTGCCTTCGCCCTGGGTGATCCCAGGAAATCATGAGGCATGTCACTCTCAGGTCAGGACCTGCTCTGAGGGACTCACCAAGGTGAGATGCACTCCCGATCCCGACCACGCTGCCGTTCGCGTTGGCGGCAGCGAGAGATCGTGAGTTCTTCGGCATCCGTAGTCTACAAGATCGGTGGTGACCCTAGTGATTACCGGTTCTTAGTGTGGCGCCCTAGGAGATCCCTCACGGGTACACGTGCACATCGTGCCGGGCTGGATGGCCCGGCACTCCCAGACAGGCCAGCAGCGACGGGGACTTCAGGAACGGCGGGGAGGAACCTGGAGCAGATCTTGAGGAAGCGGGCGTGGCTAGCTAAGTATGCCCTCCGGCCCGAACCTCGAGCTCAACTCATCACGTGATTGGCCGGCAGTGAAGCAAGCGTGGCTGGCTAAGTATGCCACTCCGGCGAATCTTGAGTTCGACTCCTGCGGCCACAGCACGGATCAGATCGATACAATCTTGAGAGGCCGGTTCGGCATGGTGCCGGAAAAGGAGAGCAATCCGGCTATTCCAGCGTGCCCCAGCGATGCGATTTGATCCCACTACCACCCAAGTCTCGGCTCCTGGAGTACTCCCAGTTTAGTTGGGTCGGATGGCTCGGCTCAATCGACACATGTGAGCATGGTCTGTAACGCTGGCTGGGCACGAGTCTCGGCATGCGGATGAACTACGATGTGAGTTCTTACGCACGGTCCCTCTGCAGGATCGGCTTTCGGGTGGTACACATGCCAGCTGCCACCGAGACTCCTCCCGGACTTGAGGCTGGTTGGAAGAAACAGTTCCACATGCGAGTATCACCTGCGAAGGCTTCCCGAGGCGGCATTGCCGAATCTAGCACAAGCGTACGCACGAGCGCGGAGACACGGTGTGAAGGCTACATCCAGGCGCCCCGGGGCCCAGATGGGAACCCGATGCTAACCGGCTCGTGTGGCCCGAAAAAAGAAGCTGGTCGTAGTTGGCGGTGGTGGGTCTCGCAGCACCGATCAGGATGTGGCCTCCCAGGCCGAGACTGCCCTTCTTGCGGCGCATATGGTGCGAGGAAGGCTGTCATTATAAGAACGGCGCCACCCGAAGAGTGTGCCAGGGATAAATTCATAGCGTGCGGTGGTCTGGTTGAGCGGAGCGAGATGAAGGAAGTGCCTGCGGGAGATCAAGAGGTAGCGAGTGGCTGAATGAACTGGAGGCAAGCCCGTGTGTCCTGCAAATGGGTTAAGCCACAGAGGTCCTCCAAGAGGGTTTGACTTCAGTGACCAAAAGTGAGCAAATTTTAGACCTCTTACTTAAGGAGAAGCGGCTAAAGGTACCCGAGGCCACAAGAGTCCCCACGGCGCCGGGGGCTGAGACGGAAAGCCATGCGCAGCAAGTTGACGCATACACGTTCACCCATGCCACCAGCGGCGCGAGGTGTGGCGTCAGCCCAGTCCAAATGGCGATGGGAACAAGGGCGTCTAGAATTTTCGACGATGCCGCCATGAGAAATTGACACACCCCTTCCTCGCCGTTAACATGGTGGAGTGCACTTACCACAGGAGGTGCCGGCAGGTTTCTCGTTCAACATCAACATGGTAGGACTTGGGCACCACCTGGTAAGGGCAGAGACGAGGGCGACATGTCACTAGCAAGGAC
>NC_061514.1:28788504-28803961 GCF_022539505.1 Lolium rigidum | reverse complement strand
AGTCCCTAGATGTGAGATCGATGGAGAAGTCGAGCGTCAGAGAGAACCAAGACACGAGAGTATTTTTGTGCAGCGTACATCATCTGCTGCTTTTCTGTTTCTTCCTCTTATTCTGAAGGGAAATACATGCCGCAACAATCGCCACCACTCCTACTGAATCGCGCCATCCCACGACCGAGAGGTGGACGTTGTGCTGATCCTATTGACCTGCTCTTGGACGCACAAAACGCGTGAGAGCTAACTACCTCGCAACAGAAAGAAAACTAGACCTGAACTAACTGTATAAACTGTCGACAACACGTGACAGCTACAGTATCTGAAACTCTACCTCTAACAGCACACTAGCAACTACATACTAGCAACTAGCTTATTCAACAATCTCTCCCTAAGCTAGGTGCTGCAAGAGTTCATCTACTTGATCTCGACGAGACCAATCCTCTCCCGAAGCTCCTGAAACTTGACACGCCCAAGTGCTTTGGTGAAAATGTCCGCGAGTTGATCACTGGATCTGATGAACTCGACAGTGAGCTGGCCACGGTCGATACAGTCCCTGATGTAATGGTAACGCACGTCAATGTGCTTGCTCCGGTCATGAAACACCGGATTCTTGCAGAGCTGAATTGCGGACATGTTGTCCACTAGTATGGCAGGAGTTGCAGGCTCCGTAGCGAGCAGGTCGCCGACGAGCCGGCCGAGCCAGACTGCCTGGCACGCCCCCGTAGACACAGCAACATACTCTGATTCGCATGAAGAGATAGCCACGACTTTCTGCTTCTGTGACTGCCAGGAGATTGGGCACTTTCCGAAGAAGAATAGTGTGCCTGAGGTGCTCTTCCTGTCATCTATGTCTCCTGCCAGATCCGCATCACTATAGCCAACCAGTTGCTCCCCATCATGCTCGCTTGATCGATAGCAGCAACCAACATTCAGTGTACCTGATATGTACCTGAGAATGTGCTTCACAGCGCTCATGTGTTCGGTTGTAGGTTCCTCCATGAATCGACTGACAAAACCCACCGCGAAGGATATGTCAGGGCGAGTGTGCACCAAGTACCGGAGTGAACCGACGATACTCCGATACAAGGTCACATCCACCGCTGAGTTTGTACTCATCTTGGACAGCTTCAGTCTTGGTTCCATGGGCACATGGACAGCATTGCAATCCGCCATGCCTGCTTTTTCAAGCAGCTTGCTTGCAAACGCACTTTGCTTGATGGAGATTCTGCCAGGTGACTGAGCAACCTCGATCCCAAGGTAAAGTGTGAGCAGGCCCAAGTCACTCATTGAGAACCTGGCACTCATCTCATGCTTGAACTTGGTGATCGCCGAGGTGTTGGAGCCTGTGACGATGAGGTCATCAACGTAGACTCCCAGCAGAAGTCGCTCACTGCCTGCACCACGCGTGTACACAGCATGTTCCGACAGGCTGCGTACGAAACCCAGAGAAGAGAGGACACCATTCAGCTTGATGTTCCAGGCCCTTGGAGCTTGGCGCAGTCCATAGAGCGCTTTGTGGAGGCGCAGTACCTTGCTCGACTCACCGGTGTTGACGAAACCCGGCGGCTGTGTGACATACACCTCCTCACTCAGCTCTCCGTTGAGGAAAGCTGTTTTCACGTCCATGTGGTGCACTTCCCACTTCTTCTGGGCTGCCAGAGCGAGAAGAAGACGCACCGAGTCCAATCTGGCCACCGGTGCAAACACCTCATCGAAGTCGCGCCCTGGTCTCTGAACATAGCCCTTTGCCACCAGACGTGCCTTGTGTTTCAGCACCTTTCCTTCCGCATCACGTTTCAACTTGAAAACCCACTTCAGACCGATCGGTTTGTGCCCTGCAGGAAGGTCAGAGAAGCTCCAGGTGTTGTTTGCTTCGATGGACTTCAGTTCGTCACGCATCGCAGCACACCAGCGCTCGTCCTTCTCTGCTTCCACCAGAGTAGAGGGTTCCTCGTGTGGTGTCAGGAGGAGAAGCTCTCCCTTACCTGCATCATCTTGCTCATACAGGTCAGCAATCCGGCGGTAGCGGTGAGGTGCCATAGGATCGTCCTCATCGTCGAAGAGATCCGGGTCCAGTGCTGAGGGTGGTGTTGCAAAGCTTGGCTGTGTGGCGGCAGGGTTCTCTGCCGTGGCAGGAGAATCTGTGAAGAACTCTGCCGCGGCAGGGCTCTCCACAGTAACAGGCTTGGGCGTGGATGGAGGTGCAGAAGTAGAAGCTTCAGTTGACGTGCTCACTTTGGGATCGTGAGCATACTCTATGACAAATCCGTCCTCTGCCTGCCCTCCTGCTTCCTCGCTGTCCCAGCTCCACATCGTGCTCTCATCAAACACGACATCACGCGATACATGGACGCGTTTAGCCACTGGGTCGTAGAGCCTGTACGCCTTGCCCCCTGGTTCATACCCCAACATCACCATGGCCTTGCTTCTATCATCAAGCTTCTTCAGATTTGGCTTTGTGAACTTTGCGTGGGCCTTGCATCCGAAGACACGCAGAAACTTCACGTCGGGCTTGCAGCTGTGCCAAGCCTCGTACGGTGTGCGACCCTCCACGCTTCTTGTGAGGGAGCGGTTCAGGAGGAAAACAGCGGTGGTCACCGCCTCTCCCCAGAACCGAGCTGGCATCCCCGTGCCTTTGAGCATGCAGCGAGCAGTGCCAACCACCGTCTGATTTCTGCGCTCTACCACTCCGTTCTGCTGTGGGGAGTACGGAGCAGTCATGTGGCGCTTGATGCCGCGATCCGCACACCAGTCCATGAACTCTGTCGCCGTGAACTCGCCTCCGCGATCAGTACGGAACACGCGCAGAGTGTGGCGTGACTCTACCTCAGCTGCAGCTTGGAATCGACGAATAGCGTCAGCAGCTTCGTCCTTTGTCCGCAGGAGGGTGATCCACATGAACCTGGAGAAGTCGTCGACGAGCAGCAAGAAATACCGCTTGCCTCCAGGGGTTGCTAGCGAGATAGGACCACAGAGGTCACCATGAACGAGCTCCAGTGGGGCCACGGCCCTATACTTGGCCACTTGAGGAAATGGTGTGCGCCTGTGCTTGCCAGCCAGGCACGCCTCGCATAGCTGCTCAGTGTGCGATATGACAGGCAAACCGCGAACCATGTTCTTCCTTGCGAGCTTCTCGAGACCATCAAATCCCTGGTGCCCGAACCGAGCGTGCCAAATCCAGGCGTCCTCTCCGGCGTGCGCGGCGAGACAGATCGAGCGCTCAATGTTCAGGTGCACCATGTATAGACGGTTGCGCATCCGAGGTGCCTTCGCGATGAGCTTCTTCTTGGGGTCTCGGACAGTCATGTACCCATCCTCGACATGTGTTGGGCACCCAATCTCATCGAGCTGCCCAATACTGATGATATTCGTCTTCAGTCGCGGTATCCAGTACACGCCTGTCAGGGCCTTGTGACGACCGCCCTCTATGGAGAACATTACTGTGCCACGCCCTTGGATTTCAACGAGTGAGCCATCCCCAAAGCGCACTGTCCCAGACACCTTCTTGCTTAGTTCAGCAAACACAAGCTCGTCACCAGTCATGTGATTAGAGGCGCCTGTGTCCAGGTACCAGGCAGTGTCAGTGTCGTTGATGTGCTGTCGTAGCTCGACTCGCGCTCGTTCCTCGTTGAGAAAGACTCGCTCTCCTGAAGACGGAACGGTGAGGTTCACAACGTCAGTGGCAGATGTGAGTGCAACCTCGTCGCAATCCATTGCCATCAGCAGCGAGTGCTCCTCTTCCTCATCTGCTTCAGTGAGGTTGACAGCAATACCGCGCTCGCGGTCGCGCTTGGCCTTGCGGCATTCCTTTGCCCAATGTCCTGCCTTGCCGCAGTAGCGACAGTTTCCCTTCCGACGATCACTCGACCCAGAGCCTTTCTCGCCGGAGCCAGAGCCGCTGCTTGGCCCGCTCTGTTGCTGCTTGCCCTTTGGCGTGGACTTGCCAGTGGGCTGGCCACCGCGCTGGCGCTGCCGTGCGGCCCACTCCTCCTCGGTCAAAAGCAGTTTGCCGACGCCTTCAGATGCGTCATCGAGCTCGTACCCCTCTTCAGCCGTGGTGAACCGGCCGGTCAGATCCTCGATCATCAGAGTTCGGAGGTCCACCGTATGCTCGATCGCCATGGCCAGCATGCGGTACTTGCGAGGCACCACACGCAGGTACTTGAGGACCGCCTTGTACTCCTCAACAGGATCGCCCAACAGCTCGAGGTCGCTAACGATCGCTGTCATGCGCAGGGCGAAGTCCTCGATCGACTCACTGGCCTTGAAGCGGAGCTCCTCCCACTCCCGCCGACGGGTCTGGGCCTTGGCTTCCCTGATGCGCTCGGTGCCGAGACGCATTGTCCTGATAGTTTCCCATGCCGTCTTGGCACAATCCTTGGCGGCGAGTGTGCGTACCAGTTCGGGGGGAACGGCACGGAGCAGCGCCGCGAGCGCCGCGCGGTCGTCGCCGTCGTCGTCCGCCCCGTACTCGATCACGTCCCAGAGGTGCTGGGCCTGCAGCTGTACACGCATCACCATCGCCCACTCCGGGTAGTTCGAGCGCGTGAGGGTAGGGTAGTTCGCGGAGCCGGTGCTCTCCCGCACGACGCGCTCCCGCACCACCATCTCACCTCCGCCGCGCCTCGATGGGCTGCGCCCACGACGACGGTGCCGAAGCGGAGACGCGGATGTGCGGCGCGGCGTCGCTCCTGGCGGCTTAGATGCGCCCGAGGTCCCGCCCACCTGATCCGTCTCCTTTTCCTTGCCTCCCGCCGCCGATGGTGTCTTCGACATCTCTGAAGGCTCTGATACCACTTGTAGTCCCTAGATGTGAGATCGAGGGAGAAGTCGAGCGTCAGAGAGAACCAAGACACGAGAGTATTTTTGTGCAGCGTACAGCATCTGCTGCTTTTCTGTTTCTTCCTCTTATTCTGAAGGGAAATACATGCCGCAACAATCGCCACCACTCCTACTGAATCGCGCCATCCCACGATCGAGAGGTGGACGTTGTGCTGATCCTATTGACCTGCTCTTGGACGCACAAAACGCGTGAGAGCTAACTACCTCGCAACAGAAAGAAAACTAGACCTGAACTAACTGTATAAACTGTCGACAACACGTGACAGCTACAGTATCTGAAACTCTACCTCTAACAGCACACTAGCAACTACATACTAGCAACTAGCTTATTCAACAACTACGGCGCCAGGAACAGCCGGCCCAAGGGCCACGGCCGCGGGTGCCAGGACGGAAGGCCGCATCGGCCTCTGCTGGCTTGGAGAGGACGAGACGCCGGGAACCCCTGGTATAGAGTCACCTCCATTTCCTTTCCGCCATGGCCATCGATCGCAGTCCAATCTCCTCCAGCCCAGCAAGCTCATCTATCTCTCGTTACTCGACCGGATCAACCGGTTGGTCGGCGATGGACTTGCAACGTTGATCTCGCATCTATTTCTTCTCTACATGATTCGTTTTGAAATCTGTTCTAAATGGTGTTAATCACTTCTAGATATTCCGGTTACCATCTAGAATTCAGCATCGTGAAACATTGTGTCCCATCGTATAGATGCAACAGCGGATTGGTGATAATGTATCTAATCATCATAGAGCAAACAGTGGTTTAAATTATTGGATGAAATGGAAAACATGAATAAAAACAAGTAAATCATGTTTTTATGAATTTTCCCCGACCATCCGCTCCGAATATCTTTTGCCTAAAGTTGACACTCGCAATGTGCGTCATACAATTCTTCTTTTCAAAAGAACCCGTCAAAGTTAGTTTGTGATATTCAAAGTTAGTTTGTGATATTATAGAAAACACGATGTGTGCTCACGGCATGGCAAAAGAAACGCATCAGATTGAGACCTCTAATGGTTGCTTTTTTACTCTGTTGTTATAGCTCTGTTATAGAGCGTAGAAGCCATGGGACTTCTATCATTGGTCACAACTTTTGCTTCAGATTCGATGTGATGCGGCCTAAGGCCACGTGGGTTGCCCGATCTCACGAATTGACCGAGGGAAAGGCGGGGGAGAGGAAGAACACGAAGAACACGGCGAAGAACACGATGAACACACGCGAACGCACGCAACACAACCCGATACAATTCCGGTTTACTCCCGATAGCCCGAACCACTATCCCGATAGAATCTCTCAAGGGAGAGACACGCGGTAGAATCCCCGAGAGGAAGATCGGTATACGATCGGTGGAATCACACGAGTGAGAGACCGGTGGTAGAATCACAAGTGTGAGAGACTAATCATATAAGGAGTGCCTTGTACAATAGATTATGGTAATCTAAGGAGGGAGTTTCCCTAATCCCAAAGGGATGGTGGAGGCATGAACCTAGGTTCTCTCAAGTTCAACCCTTACCTAATGAAGGGGGAGGTGGGAGCCTATATATAGGGAGCCACCAAAGGAGGGGTAGTTTAGGCATACAAAGGGATAAAGGGTTCAGATTTGATGCTCTTTGCAGTGGGGCGGTAGTGCCGGCGCAGGTAGGGCGACAGGGCCGTCATCCTCAGGTGTAGTGGTAGGGCGGCAGTGCCGGTGGAGATGGGCGGCAGTGCCGGTCGTCCTGAACGGCAGTGCCGGCCTTCGCGGCGCGTCCCCTTCTCCTTGACGATCTCTTCCATGCTTCCCATGACCTTGACGTTGACCTTGAGTCCTCGAGCCTCCATGGCGTCATCCACTTCCTCCATACTCGGCGATGCATACCTATCATGGTCATATGACGTAGGATGAAGTAGCATACCATTCAGGAGAGACATTTGTAGGAACGCATAAAGGAGAAGATTCACCTTTGCGTGACATGTAGATGTTGACGCACATGATGCGGTGGAGACCGAAGGTCGCCCCGTATCATCTCCCCCCACTTGAAAAAGAGCCGTCCTCGACGATAACTCATCATGACCGGGTAGAGGTGGGAGATGACAACAACTCTTGAATGTGGCATCACTTATCATGAAACCTATCAATAGCACAAGACAAGCAACGCAACACTCAAAGAGTAGCCGAAGTTCCATGGGTATAGCAAGAGAGCGCAAGTTGAAGGAGGTCACCTTATCGAAGTGTCGTTTTGCTCTCATTGAGAGATCTTGTGTAGTCGAAGTGTGTGGGCGAAACCACTCATTGGAGCTCACTTGTATCATGCTCTCAAGAGCTCTTTTTGTCAACTCGTGCTCAATCGAGGTTGACATTGGATTTTGGGTACCTACACACATGTTAGACAACAAGAACAACGTGTGTGCATGGTATATGAACACATCATCCATCATGATGTTCCATTTCTTTTGCACATCACCATTAGCGTTAAGAAATGCATCATAATAGATATGGTGAATATGCGGGGTAAACATGGGAACATGCTCAACATGGATATATGCAAAGTCTCCAAAATTTGAGAGAGCTATGGGGGCAATCTCATTTACAAGCATATTAACACTATTGCAAGCCAAGCATTGGAAAGAGAAATTGTTCATCATTTTGGTTGCATTAATGGGAGAATATTGCAAGCATGTAGCACAAAACATGTTCAACATTTGATCATTGTTGTTGACAAACCTAGGAAAAGAGCAATTGTTCGGCAAGGTTGTCACAACAGAAGCATCATTATCAACATTGCAAGCAATACATTGGAAAGAGAAATTGTTCGACATATTGCAAGCAATAGGATAGAAATCGAAACACTCATAGCATGGCATGGTCATGTTATCACAAGCAATCAAGTCCACATGATCAACAATGTTGGTATCAAGCAAAGCATCACATGGGAAAATGAAAGAAGCATATGACATAGCATTTGTATCATCAAGATCATGCATGCACTCATCAATCTTCATGTCCACTAGTGGGATCATGGCATCATCAACACCCATATAGGTACCTTTGTAGTCCCACTCATATGAGGTAGGTGTTGTGGAAGAGGTAGGCTCGATGTGGCCTCCATGTTCATCTTCAATCAAGCATGGTGTGATATCATCATGTTCATGCACCATGTACATCTTCTCCATGATCGGCATCTCGTCATCCATGGGACCTAATAAGACACAAGGAAACACACTAGAGGTAGAGGGTAAGTTGTTAGAATTCGAAATGGCCTCACATGACCTATGAACTACCGCTCTCATCTCACTCGGTGTATCACTCATGCCCTCCAAGTGGTGGCTCTCAATCTCACATATAGTGGATGCACTCATCTCACATATAGTGGAGTCCCTCATCTCCATGGCAATGGCGTCGTCGATGTCCGAGCAACCTAGCAAAGAGGAAGACAACACAAGTGGAGTAGAGGTTAAGTTGTTAGAAATCAAAACATCCTCACTCGACTCATGGTGTGTATCACTCTTGCTCTCAAGGTGTTTGAAGTATGCGTTGCACTCGGCTTTTTCTTTGGGTGTCATTTGGGCTTCTCGAGCATCTAGCTCGGCGAAGTATGCTCTCATCTCGGCTTGCTCTAGTGGGGTCATCATGTGTATCTCTCACTAGGACCGGTGTATATGTATGGTGGAAGGAAAACTACACAAGTATCCCACCTTTCAAGAAAGTATCGAAAAAAATGGTTCAAGTCAAGAGCAAAGCCAAAATTGTACCGGGTTACTCACACACACACTCAAAGCACACGCAAAAGGCTAAGAACTCTATATGTGGTGGGTAAGGAGTGGATAGCAAACGAAAAAGATCAACGGAAAAGTCTATTGTCAAATGTGGGTAAGATCCAAAGTCAAATGTCAAAAGTGGTGATCTATGTCAAGGAAACACGGAAACACACACAACGGAGAACAATGAGGTTAGCGCGACCAAGGAAGTGAGCAAGTGACAAAGATGGTCCTAACGAAGACTATATGCTCGATGTCACGCCAACACAAGAGAGACCGTAGCTTGGTTGCACAAGAAAGAAGCAACAAGATTTGTACAAATGCCACTCTTCTCTTTTCTCTCTTAGTGCTCACAAGCTTTGCACTTCTCGGTATCGGTGGACACACACTCTTTTCTATTTCTTTTTTCTTTTCTCTTTTTTTCACTTTTTTTTTCTATGCTTAGAAGCTTTCTTTTTCTCTATGTATATGTCACACTTTTTCTTCTTTTGTATATCTTTCTCACCGAGCTTGCTTCGGAGCTTTGATCAACACAACGCACACACACCCTCTCACGGTCGTGCCACTTGTGCAATGCTTCGCAACACTCGGAAAGCCACTCTCAATGGGATAGGTACGCAAAGGAAGAAAGGGGCTACAAGGGTTAGGGGAGGCAAGTTATACCTATTGACGTTAGGCGGTGTCAAGCACACGAACTTGCGATGGCGAATTGGTGGTGTCGATGACGATGGCGAAGTTGCGCCGGAATCCGGGGTGCCAACGGTGTCGTCACGGTGTTGATGTAGGCGCGGAAGCAAAATAGACAACCGATGCACTCCAAAATGGAAACCGAGCAAATTATGTCAATACCCGAAAAGTTGGGTCGAAACGAGCGGTCAAAAAGTATGTTCCAAAAATCGTCAAAAATTAGGGATGGGCTAGGTGGAGTATTTGGGGGATGCTGTTAAAATTTGGAGTCAAACGGGCTTCGGAAAGTTGTCAAAATTTGGGGCAAAAAGTGGAGTCAAAATTAGACGAAAATTGGATCAGAATTGTGAAATCCGGTCAGCGGGCCGGTTTGACCGGGTCTGGGGCCGGATTTTCCGGTTGGCGGCCGGTCTCGCTCCGGTCCGAGCATTTTTTTCCGGTGTGGCGCCCGGTTTGAGTCCGGTTGACCGGCCAGGCGCGTTGGTGCTTGGAGAAACTCTGCGTGGATGGCTGTAGGGGGCAAGCTGAGCAGATTCTGCGCGTAATGGAGATGAGCTGGAGCGGGTGCTGCGCGACTGCGGATGGTGGTGAGCTGATTTGCGCGAACTGCAAAGAGAGGAGCAGCTTGGGCAGAGGCGTTGGGTGCTGCTGCGCGCGCTGGAGCTCTGCAGTTGGTGGCGCGCGGCTATGCGGCCTGGAGAAGCTGGTGCGTGTGCGCGGGCAGGGGTTTGAGGCGGCCTTGTGAGCGAGGCACGACAGCAGCGAGCGGAGGCCGGGCCGGTGGTGGCTGATGGAGGCGCGCGGCCCTGCGATGCGGAAGAGGAGTTGCAGGTGGCCCGGCCAAAATTGCTGCGCGCAATGGAGATGCAGGTGGTGTGCAATTGCGGATGGTGGGCACTGATGCGCCTGGGGCGAATTTGGTAGCAGCTCTGAGTGCGGGTGCGCGTGTGGAGCAAGATGGAGGATGGCCGCGTGCGTGGTGGTGCCAGGCGAGCTGGGCAGCTTGCGCGATGTGGTGCTCGCGGCCGAGCGCGTGTAGGGAGCTGTGGTTTGCGCGCGCGTTGAGCTTGGAGCAGATGGTGGCCGGCGGGGGTTGGCAGCTTGGAGCGCGCTGGCGATGGCGTGGCCTTGGGCCGGTCGAGCGGTGAGCGAGAGGAAGGGCGCGGGAGCGGCGGCCTGGTGGTTGAACTGCGACTTGGTGGCGTGCGGCGAGCAGAGCGGGGCGCGTGCTGGGCGGATGTGGGGGCAGCGAGCAGAGCGCTGGCGGCGGAAGGTGGTGGGCGGCGGCCGGCCTGGGGCTAGCGAGGCGCGGATTGGAGCGGAGATCGAGCGAGGCCTGGGGCCGGTGGCTGCGCGCGAGGGCGGGCGGGCGCTGCTGGAGGCGGGCCGTCACGGTGGCGGCGGGTGGGCCAGGCGGCGCAGTCAACTGGTGCGAGCGGAGGGCGTTGACCCTGGAATCGGGATGAACTCGAGCTGATGCCCGACGAGCACGAACAGGAAAAGGCTCAAAATCCCTCAGATTCGAGCGAAATTGATGGAATTGATCAAAGAGAATATGGGGGAATGATAGATCAGCACAAATAACACCAAATCTCTGGATCAAAACCACAAAAAACGCAACAAATTCGCAGATCCAATTTCGAGCTATTTTTTGGGGCAATTTTTGGAGAAAATTTTTGGGCGAAATTGTAGAGATTCGAGGGTCAAATTCGTGGCAACCTTTGCTCTGATACCATATGATGCGGCCTAAGGCCACGTGGGTTGCCCGATCTCACGAATTGACCGAGGGAAAGGCGGGGAGAGGAAGAACACGAAGAACACGGCGAAGAACACGATGAACACACGCGAACGCACGCAACACAACCCGATACAATTCCGGTTTACTCCCGATAGCCCGAACCACTATCCCGATAGAATCTCTCAAGGGAGAGACACGCGGTAGAATCCCCGAGAGGAAGATCGGTATACGATCGGTGGAATCACACGAGTGAGAGACCGGTGGTAGAATCACAAGTGTGAGAGACTAATCATATAAGGAGTGCCTTGTACAATAGATTATGGTAATCTAAGGAGGGGGTTTCCCTAATCCCAAAGGGATGGTGGAGGCATGAACCTAGGTTCTCTCAAGTTCAACCCTTACCTAATGAAGGGGGAGGTGGGAGCCTATATATAGGGAGCCACCAAAGGAGGGGTAGTTTAGGCATACAAAGGGATAAAGGGTTCAGATTTGATGCTCTTTGCAGTGGGGCGGTAGTGCCGGCGCAGGTAGGGCGACAAGGCCGTCATCCTCAGGTGTAGTGGTAGGGTGGCAGTGCCGGTGGAGATGGGCGGCAGTGCTGGTCGTCCTGAACGGCAGTGCCGGCCTTCGCGGCGCGTCCCCTTCTCCTTGACGATCTCTTCCATGCTTCCCATGACCTTGACGTTGACCTTGAGTCCTCGAGCCTCCATGGCGTCATCCACTTCCTCCATACTCGGCGATGCATACCTATCATGGTCATATGACGTAGGATGAAGTAGCATACCATTCGGAGAGAGACATTTGTAGGAACGCATAAAGGAGAAGATTCACCTTTGCGTGACATGTAGATGTTGACGCACATGATGCGGTGGAGACCGAAGGTCGCCCCGTATCACGATGTGTGGCCCTTGGTTCTGCTGACAATATTGTTCTTCAGCAGTTTCCACATAGGTAAAAGTTCAGTTTCTTAAACAGGAATATCTCCCACTATTTTCACTTCTTTGAGTTGACAGATCCTATAATAGCATTGATAATTTTGCAGATGCCGCTGTTCCCCAAATTTCAGTTGCGTCAACTGGTGAGTTACCTAAGATTCTTGATGAAATAGAATCATTTGAAAGAACGAAGTGCTACCAGAGCAATCCATATATGCATCTAAATTCACAATATTAGAACAAAGTATGTTGTCTCAGGGGCAAAAATATAAGGTATAATTTACTGCTTATAATTCATAATTAAATGAATAACATTTTGTTTTTATTCATCGAACAATAATGCTTCACAATCGTGAAGAAGGTTGCAGAGCCAAGAAATACTGATACATCAAGTGGGTTGTTTCACCATAGAAGCATATTAGTTATTAATCCTGGTAAAGAATGAACCAGTAGGCAAGGACTCTCACTATCTTGCTTCTGAAGAAGGTACATATCTGAAAGCTTTATTAGCTTTGACTCCTTCTCACTATCCTTTGCTAGACTACCTTAACTCTTAGCTAAAGCTCATGATTCTTTTCTGGGTCTCTCTTTCATATACTTTTGCGAATATCCATGTTTCATAGGTTAGTGCCAATTCTTGGGTTCACAGATGAATCTTGTCAGTCGGAGCGTGGATAAGACTGTGGGCTGATCAAAGTGCTGCATTGCATGTCATAGATTGCATCGTAACAACAGATTACTAAAAACATTGATTCACCTGCATTATATGTAAGCACCGTGAACTTTGTTTATCTAATGCTGACATGCATACAAACACAATAGACCTACAAAAGCTATTTACTAACATGATTGCTACAGATAAAAACCCTCTAACCTTCTGTTAATTAAGGAACTTTGACCTTCACCAAGCTCTGCCAGCACATGTTCAGCAACTTCCTGACTGCTGCTAGGCCCTCACTTATCCGTTCCCCATTAAGCGCCTTTGCAACTAACCCAAGCACCCTTCGAGGTCGACAAGCTGAAGTTTGGTGGTCGTCAGCCTTGGTCCAGGAGACTTACGGCAGTGGCAGAGGGAAACCCCACATACTTCGGTGGCTCTGGGGCTCCAATGCACCCACCGGAAAATCATGCCGATGCGAAAAAACCGGGCAGTTTATTTGACATGAAAAAACCCACCCACGCACACACGATGTCAGCACCGCGTCCTCCAACTCCCCCTTTGAGCACTCAAAGTCTCCAGTGCTCCCACCAGCGCAAGGCCGCCGCACCGACCCTACCCTCCACCAACAGACTACCAGAGCGAAGACTCCGCACCCACCTTGCTCTCTCCCCACCGGCCCAAGGCCTTCGCACCGCCTCGTCTGACAACGGCACACCGCTCCTCTCTCACCTGCGCGAGGCCCCCGCCGACCATGCCCCTCCCCGCCGGTGTGAGACCACGACCGGATCCTCTCGCTCGCATGGATCGTGTGTTCCCAAGTGAGTCCACAACGCGCAACCGGGTAGGGCAGTCTATTGAGCAGATAAACATGACCCGAGCCTCTCCGTTTGGCACACCTCTGGCCTCTATCGCTGGAGAATGGAATAGTACAGGTAGTTTGACATCCAGCGAGTGTTTGGTTTTGATTTGCAATATTGTGGACTATTGAGTCAGATTTGATTCTGAATTTTTAAGTTGCAGTAGTCTGAGATTGTGAGGATGTTAGTGTTAGTAAACTTTTGTACTAAACGATATGAAATTGAGGTGATGCCATTTTTTAAGGAGTAAGATTCATGGTAACCAAAGGTTGATTACATTGTTGAACACTTTGGTTAAATGTACACTTTGGTTTTTCTGCACCTGACTTAACATAAGAATCATGCCATATATTCCGTGATTACAGTTATTTTCTTTTTATGGGAAGACACTATACTGGAGGCTGAAATGTTGGTTGGATCTTCGATGGAGCACTTATAAATGGTGTGGCCCTTCCGAGTACTGACTAATAACTCACATATTGCATTTTTACTTGATGGGCATTGTATTCATCTTCTAAGACCGGTTTTGAAATCATACCAGATTGAAACATTCAGGTTAGTTCTAACTTTTTTTGTTTGCACGATTTTTTGTGTTTGTGAAATATTTTAATGTTATTCTAGGGTTAATTGAGTTCCGATGCGTAGATTGTTGCTTATTTGTTACTTGTTAGTTCTTGTGAATTTGTTTCCGGAGAATTTTGTGTACGACCCTTTAGCTCATAGGATGTGAATCTCGTGTATGGCTTTTTGGCCATAGAATGTTAGTGAGGATCAAACAAAACATTATTTGTGAAGTTAATATCACATAGTTTTGGTTCAAATATGTGATATTGGTTGGATGCTTAATGGATACGAGAATTCATACAAACTGTTTCTAAAACATACTACCGATTTATTCGTTATGGAATTTTGGAGTACTTAACCATGTTAGGCTCTCTAGCATGGGGTAGATAAGAGCTTGATATGTAAAGTGGAGTGTACGATTGGATTCCAGGCCAGCGTTGTGTCAAGTGGAGTAACCTTTGATTTGGGAGCTCAGCGGTACCGAAGAGTGGACTCCAGGCCACAACTAGCAGTCAAACTTACCAGCCAAATCCGCCCTCTGTTTGTATCGTTGTCTTGCCTAGCTGTTTAATCAATGATTTGGTAGGAATTATCATTTTGATGTTTCTGTCTTTTCCATGCGGATATACAGGAGACGCTGCTGAAACAGAAAGTGAAGCTGTTGAACACCATCAGGAAGTTGAACAAAGACATTAGGCCATATGAACTATGAAGTGGGGCTCTCATCGGTGACCGCTGAAATGGGGTAGGTAGCACTGCAACAAGTAAATGATACCATGCCTATCGATGGGCGACTCTGTCCTCGTGGAACGACAAGCCTCAATGACCCTCCGCGTTTTCCTGATAATGCAAAGACAAACGTCTTTTCATCCTCAGTGAGACAGATGCTCTGTTGCCCAGCATGGCAGAAAGAAAGTCGAGCAAATTTGATTCACGATGCAGATCTGGATCATGCAGCCTCCTCTGCCTCACCTCGCCACGCCTATTCTTGGATTTGCACCAGCGGTACACCAGGTTGCTAATCACTCATCATATTCTCCACATTTTGTTTCCCTAATTACACCAGAGGCACCGTCTTTCCATGGTACTATTGCATGTTCAACATGGTGTGAACTGGAATAATTTTATGGTGATATCTACAGATGTATAGTCTGTAGTTGTTATAGGGTTCATCTTTTTGGTAAAGTGGTAAGTTGTAACTGTCTCCCTGTAGACCCACACCATGCCCTGCCATGCCAGTAGAACTTTGTTTTGTTATTGCTAACCTTGAAAATGACAGTTTCATCTGATTTGTAATATGAATGGTTTATACTGCAATTCTTATGCAAGAATTTAGTTGTATAATAGAATATGATCTATTTGCCATCTTATTTACCACATATAATTTGAAATATGGTCCAGTCTCAAATTTTAGCTATGAAGTTATTTAATGTAAGAAC
>NC_061514.1:28763140-28788404 GCF_022539505.1 Lolium rigidum | reverse complement strand
ACGCTATCATACTCTCATCGAAAGATCGGACACCTTTGCCCTATCATAGACTTAACTAAGACTAATTTGATAACATACTCCTAATTGGTAAATAGGTCTTTGTTTTCCCTTACTACCAAAACTGCAATAATGGTACTAGGTAAGGTACTTACCATGGAAATGGTCTTGATGGTTTATTTCCCTAGGAATGGTTTAGACTCATTTAGTCCATCCAATCATGGGTTATAGTTAATACCTATAACTATTTTGGGTTCTTTAGGTTTCATGAAAGGAATCTTTCAAATAGACTTTAGTTTTGGTATAATCAATCTCCTTTGGTCTTTGGCCTTCTTGAGCTGTATTTTGTCTACGGTATTTCCTTCGTCCAACTTCATTATCATTAGCTGACTTAAGCTTTAGTACTTCTGAGTAATTATTACTCACTTGCTCAAGTGATAGTCCAACTATTACTTCCTCGAGGTATAAACCTCGGCTTCTGGTCTGACATCCTTTTGAAAGTAGTGTTCGATAATCTCATGAAAATAAGATCGAACTTCCTCTCAGTTCAGACCTTCTTCTTCTATTTTGCTCAAAGTATTGAGTCATTGTACATCCAACTCAATCTTTACTCTACCCCTCAGAGTTTTCTTATGGTCTTCAACTCCTTTTCTTCCAACCATTGGGCTTATGGTTAGAATATTGGTCTGGTTCTAACTTATAGTTTGTACTTCTTCTAAGGTCTTGCGAAGAATCTTTGTGGTGTATCCACTCAATTGTGGACATCCGACATGAATCCTTCGACTGAATGTTTATAGATCTAGCTATTTGGCTGACAAGATTTTATTTGCTCTCAACTTTTTGTTACAAATAATTAAATGGTGGACTACTTGGTACCAACTGTGGCTATTTAATATCCAAAAATGGATTCTAGTATAGGTTCTAATCAACTGGATGAGACATCCTCTACTTTATCTCGCAGTATTGATCCTATACCAACTGTGGTCTTCTGTTACCAACTGTGGTCTTCTTATATCTGCTATGGTTTCATAGGTGATCTTCCTTTTTCAAGGGTTATTTTGCAAGAAAACCACCAGCTGACTCTATGAATATAGTATCCTGAGTGATTCTCATGCATTCCCTCTTTTATATTGACTACGGATCTACTTCAGCTTCACCATAATCATCATATTTCTCACCTTCATGCTTCTTATGTACTAAAGTACTCCTCTGTTGAGGTAAATCATGAGTTTTGGATTAGTACTTCCTTCAGGGTATTGTGGTTACTTTCCACAACTTTGCTTCCTTTTTCTGATGAACCTTCATCTTGTCTTCAGAATCTTCAAAATTCATCACTTCCTCACACGAATACAATTACCCTCTAGATCTTTAACATCAAGTAAGAACTTGATATTGCAACATGCATTTGCATATCAAAGTCAAACTTCATGTATGGATCTAGTCAAACAATGAAAATCCAATAAAATCCAAGAAGATTCAACTTTGTGCATATAATACACACCATCATAAGCCTGAATATAATAGTTGAGTAAGACATCTCTAAACATCAGGCTGAGATGTGTAGTGTATATAACACCACATAAGATAGGTTTTTATCTTGATACTTAGCACGTTTATATATGGCGTACTACTATTTGTCTTGCCATTTACCTGAATTGCACAATTTGCAATGAGATAAACTTGAATCAAAGTGGTCTATGATAGCTAGGGTTAACCTAATTTTCTTTGGACGTACTAATTTAGCTTCCCTTTTTGTTGAGGAATACCTCACATGATATCTTTAGGTTCCAACATCGTTACTCTGAACACATAACTATTGGAATATAGCTCCTATACTTCCATGTGTTCTTACCATGTAACTAGGGTTCTTATGTACTTGACATAGTTCCCATGGTTTTGGAACATAAATCTTGCACTATTGTTGAAGACCTGACTTCTTATTGTACTCCTCTTAATTATTTATGATGTTTTACTCCATCACATAACGATTCTCAGGTGAATCATATATGATTAACAACTCTACCATGTAAGTAAGCATATTTTATTCTTATCTTTCTTCCTTATCTCCCATGATTGACTCATCATGGTCTATACTACTTCATCTAACTTATATTTATCACTTACTATCAAATGTTTCACAAGTTTGGATAAGTTTTACTTACCCATTACTTGTTTTGGTATACCCTTTTGGTAGGATATTTTTCTTGTATACATATCTTCATCACTTGTTATCTCTCCTATTATAGATCTGGATATTTGTTATTTAACCATATACTGTGTTGGTACACATCTTCCAATAGGATATCTTCCTTATGGTTGTATCCTCTCTTTGGACTACCATGTATTGTATACCAACTGGGGTCTACTCATCTATTGTTTAAGGACTCCATGGTGTACAATATGTTTGGGATTAGTCAACTAACTTCACTTTAGGAAAGATAGGTAAGAAAGGTTGACTCAAGTGTGTCAGGATTATTCTTAAGTGAATATCCATCTCAAGTCATAAGAAGTATTTGGTTTAGCATAGTTGACTTAGCTAATACAACTTCCTATAGACACTACCAATCCTATAGGTCTCCTTTAAAGGGTTTTAATCCTAGGGTCAAAGCATTTTCTCTGATACCAACTGTGGTGACCCGCATACCACTGCATGGTGTAGTATGCAAGTCTGATATAACACCAATGGAACACCGTTCCAATAGTATTATATCGCTCAGAGTGGTACAACAGAAACATATGCGGGTCCAAGGCATGTCTATAGAATTACAACACTGACTCTTTACAAAAGATCCACACAGCCTCCTACTTTATAATGAGGTAAACTGCAACTAAACTCCAGAAGAACGACTCGTGATCTAATCTTATCACGGACTCTATTTCTAGAGTATTTAACTAGCTATAGAGGCTATGAATAGATTCTAGCTAAATAGGAGCTAGGTTTAGGGAGCTAGTCCCCTTCTACTGCTAATCTAGGTTTTCTCCTTGTTGGATGTGGTATCTGACTCTTCTGACATGGTCATGTCTCTTGAAGTAGTTGTTGACTTCTCGGCCTTTGAGTTGCACGGTAGATCCTCCTTCGATGCCTCCATATCTAAGCAGGGGATTTAAGAGTGGTATGAGTATGAGCGTACTCAACAAGTTCATTATAGGAAAGAGGTGTTTAATGCACTAGCTACGGCATTAGACCAGAAAGTCTAATACCGATGCAGGTTTTCATAACCATTTCTTCAAAAGGTTGCTTTTATTCAGAAGAACTATGTCCGTCAGCCTTCACCGGTTTACTAGAACTTCATGGAGTTCCTTTCCGGCAGCGTTCGCAGTTCCAAACCCGGAACAGGGAGTGACAGGTCACGATTCATTACACTCTGCAAAGGTGTGTTGCTTTACCCATAAGAGATCTTAACCTTGGTGCCAACCGGGAATGACCCGTCCACACTTCCTTTGGTGTGAGGCCCGGTATAAGGTCTTAGCCAATCATATTCCTCCGCTACCTCGTACACCCACCCTTTGTTGCAAACTCCGACCCTGGGTCCTCTCCGGTGTTCTTATACCAATTAAGGATGGCCACCGACCACGACAACAGTTCTGGGCTAACCATGAACTCCTTCGCCGGGAGATGCAACCCATCATAGACCGCATTACCGTGGGGACTTAGGGTTCCCCAACCTCACCGCTTGTCCCTCGGGATACAAGTGTCTACGGTCATTGCCGTGGGGACTTAGGGCTCCCCAGCCTCACCGCTTGTCCCTCGGATTCAAGTGTCTATGGTAAAGCACATCCGTTGATGTACAAGAGGTGGAAATACGATTGACTACTCCGTCCCACTCAAGATCTTATGGTTAACACGAGTTTTACGGCACAAGAATCACTGGACGACATTTGTTGTTTAATCCTAGATGGATATAAACCCATTGCAATGGAACCTCCACCATGTCAACACATTCCATGGTTCCATTGCCAACCACATAGTCATATTCATAGTTATGAAAGTAATACTTTTGCTTTTCATGCACGAGTGATAAGTATAGTACTTTGCAAGTAATTTGGTAAAAATACTCAAATGACATGAGCAAGCGATGAACTTGCCTTTCTGGACTGCAAGATTATACAGGCAAGGTCTTCGATACGCAATAACTCCAAATTCAGAAATAACATCATCGTCCGGTAAGGATGATGTTTAGAAGATTAGCAAAGATGCAATAATGCATAAGTATGAGATGCAATCATTCTAAGCGTGACCTAACCCCGATGATTTAGGATAGTGAGTTGAAATGATTTGTTTAGGGTGTGTTGCACGTTTAGAGTGGTTCACAAACAAGGTTCTTATTAGGGTTGTGTTGTTTTAGAATCATAAGCAAGTGGTAAAATGCATAGTAACAATCATACACACCAAGGGATAATAGTTGTATCATAAGTAAAGAGCAGTTGTCAATTTTTAAGTCCTATAGTGCATGGTTGATGATTACTTATTATATAATTCAAAAGAATAACTTTTGAAGAACATGTTCTTTAATAAAGAACAAGTATGATAATTAGGTTTGTGCGGTTCTATGGTTTTCTATGGTTCTAATTGGTTTCTGGAGTAAGTAGTAGATGGATCCAAACAATGTTGGACTCATCAACACCTAGGGCTTGTAAGGTTGAGTTAAGCCTAGGCATCCTAAGAAATTATTCATACAAGGTTGCTATCAAGATTGGTTCATCTTGTTGGTGATAGCTAGCTAGGGTTTATAGGTCCTTATAAGCAGGGTTGATGATTATTCTTAAGTAATAACAAGTATATCAATTAGGGTTTAGGTGATCTAGGTTTTACTATTGGATCCACTAAAATAGGGCATAGTTGGCTTCTAGATATTATGGTTCATAAGTATCTAATACTTAGTAGGATTTAGTGGAATATAGTTAGGTAATGCACTATATTTGGCATAGTTGTTATTGAAATTCATCACGATGGTGTGATACTAAGCATGGATAGGTAAGGTTGATGTCTCTGAGGATTGGAACTAGGGTTTACATTTGGTTAACCCTATTTGATCATCTAGGTCTGATGAAGATGAACACATGTGATGTTAATCTAGTAATGATAGGTTACTCCATTTTATGTGGTCATGGCAATATTTAGTTGCTACTATGGCTCTATGACTACTATCGGAGTAACATGATCACATGTTAAATTGGGGTTTAGATTTGGAAACCATTTAGGGTTCATATGAAGTAGTGGAGCTAGGGTTTAGTTCATAATTGAGTTAGGGTTATAGGGTTCCACATAAAATTATGAGGTTATCACTTTGTTTTATAATGGAACTAGGGTTTCCTAATTACCCTATAATTATATGGTGAATAATTTCATTATAAGGTTAAAGTTATTAATAACTTTGAAATGAAAACAATATTGGACTTGGCATTTTGTTATTTTTAAACAATTACTAATTATGACAATTATTAGTTAGGATTTAAATCCTTCTAATAAGGATTTAATAAGACAATAAATAAAGCAAATTAGTTTTGGTGTTTTCTTTATTTACTTAATGGTTTTTTATTAAATTTATAAGTTGTTCCTAATTATTGAATTTTAGTTGAATTTGGAATTAGAATAAAAAGATTTAATTAATGAGTATTAAATAATTAAATGTTTATTAAAAATATAAATTCCATTTTATATTTTAATTGGGTAGAGTTTACTTTTATAAGAATTTTGATATCTTATATTTACTAGTTGAATACCCGTGCGTTGCCACGATTCTTATGTGTTCTTTTTTATCGCAAATTGTCTATGCATTGCGACAAATCTAAAATTAAATTGATCTGAAATATATTGGTATGTGCTCACGATCCGAGAAATAAGATAATTTGTATCACTCAAAATCTTTCAAATTTCGCTTTGATAATTCTATTATACCATATGAAATATTCGAACTTAGTTCCCTTGTTATAGTACAACAATCCTCTCAAAAGAGAGCTCACTGGTTTATCTATGCAATAAAAATTACATTCAAATAACAATCTTAATACTGAATAACAAGGACGACAGGTCAGCAGCGTGGCACCGTCTTGCCCGCATGTAGCTCACCGACACAGATCATGTTGCCTTCCCGTCTGACAATAGCACCATCATCCCTATCTTATTAAATATCAAAGGGCCCATGTTTTGCAAAGAATGTCAGACCAAATTATATGTTCAAATAACTGATAAATGATGTTCAAACGATAATTTATTCCATTGAGAACACTTTTATAGTTTACACAAATTACACTATCAAACTGATCAATTCCTAATAGAATTTGAATTGTGCTCTTCCAAACTAAGAAACTATAATGCAAATATGATCTTACAAACAAGATAACCGAGTGTAAATTTTACTCACCTATATGCAAATATAGATATAGTTTACGAGAAAAATGATACTTCACTCAATTCCTTGGTTTTTCTTTTTCATAATTGGGCCTTATGAACATTAGATGTGATCGTAAAATTCCAAGGAAAAAATATGGCAACTTAGAAATATTACAATCCATCACAGACAATTGCACAAAAATGCGCCTGTAGAGATGAATAAATACTTTCTTCTTTAGAAGACAAAGGTAATATGAACAATTAGGGTAATTACAAATACAGCTGAAACCAGCTCGCAAGCCGGAGTATACTACCAAAAAAATACCATCCTAACTCAGCCCAAAAGTTCCATTAGGACAATGTTCTCTGAAGATAAACAGCTTAAGACAACAGGGCGTTCTGGATTTTCCATAGATCTGCAATCATCAGTAATAATAGTCTAAGTTGATGAGAGAACAGAGAGATTTCTTCTTGTCCCTATACCCACCCCAGATGAAGAAAAATAGCTCTCCCTGTCGTAGCAACATAACTACCTTCAACCATTCATTAGTTGGTCGAACCCATTTGTCAACCTGCACATTCATCATTTGTGCCTCTAATCCTTGTAGCTTAGAACTTGGACTTTCTTATACAGCTGTATAAATATGGAACATATAGTAGCTCACTGATATTCTATCTCCTTATGACACATTGCGCTGCAAGTTGTGATGTGGTGAACATGACTTCAAATAAATAGGAACGGTGAAATAACATGAGGCCTCATAAATCAGAACCGTATCTTTGTACATGCCATCCAACATCAAAATAATGTATGCTATTTTATACAGCTGGTAGTTCAGCAGAATACCAAAACTAATTAATGAAGCGATGGTACATGAATGCAATTTTTTCTTAGACCAAATTCAATTGATTCTTGTGTTTCTCGAGAGTGCTTGCTATCATACTCCCATTTTTATTAGAAACTTTTTTAGCATTCAAGCCAGATACTGAATCTGTACATGTTTCAACTATCTAATTTTTTTTTTCGAGAGCACGCGAAAAGCGTGCCTTATCTTTATAGAAGAAGAAGCATAACAAATACAAGAGAGCACTCCAGTGCTACGACACACGCACACACTCCACGCTCCGCCTAGGCCTACTCTCTCGCTAGACTTGGCCTCCCTCCTCTCTTCGCTCTCTCCCAAAGAAGAAACGCCTCTCTAATCTCCCCTAACATTTGATCTACCGTTTTCTGCTCCCTCACATTTCCAAAAGCTCTAGCGTTCCTTTGCTTCCAGAAGCGTCCATGTTGTGCTAATGACCATCGAGTCGAAACGCTTCCTGTCGATCCTCCGCACTCGTTTGCGGGCCTCCGTCCACCAACGCTGCAAATTCCCTGTGTACCCTGGATCCGCTATCCGAAGGTTCGCGCTTCGTAAGACCTTGCACCACACTTGTCTTGCATAGGGGCAAAAGACTAGGATGTGATCGACGTTGTCCTCCTCCTGCAAACAGGTATAGCACGCGTCCGGGTGCTCCTGGAGCCCATGTCTCGCCCTCCTGTCTGAAGTCCAAAGTCTATACTTCAGAGCCAGCCAAGCAAACATCTTTCACTTCATGGGAGAGAAGGAGCCCCACACCGGCTCGCTCATACTCCACCGGATACTCCCATGACAGAGCATCTTATAGGTGCCCTTCGCCGTATACACTCCCGACTCCACCCCTTTCCAAGTGATGCGGTCCGGCCTCGTATCATCTCTCTCCACCGTCTCCACGGCCTCCCACGGGGTCAGGCATTGCCTCCATAACTCAGCAGTCATCTCCCCCTGTATGTCATCGATCCACCCATCCTCGTGTAGCGCTTCCGCCACTAGACGGGTGTTCTTCCTCTCGGTGGGCACCAAGGCAAAAACCTCCGGCGCCGGCTCCTCCGCTGTGAACCCACTAATCCATTTGTCCCTCCAAAAATAGGTCAAACGTCGCGTCTCCCACGGTGAATTTTGCGAGGCTCGGAACACTCCTGCGGCTTCGGATCATTCAGCCCGGGTAACCCTTGCCATGGCCTCTCCGGTGCCGTGCGTTTAAGCCAAAACCACCGCACTCTAAGGGAAAGGCCCTGCAAACTGAGGTCCTTGACCCCCAAACCACCAAACCTCTTTGGCTTACAGATGCTCCTCCAAGCAACCAAACACTGACCACCCTGCACTTCATCCTTGCCCGACCAGAAGAACGCCCTCATCCATTTGTTTATCTCCTCCAACATCCAAACTGGAGCCTCTGCGACCACCATTTGGTGCACCGCTCTTGCCGCCACTACTGAGTTAACCAGAACAAGCCTCCCCTCTCTCCTCACCAGCCCCCTCGCGCAGGCTGGTACACTCTTGGTGATCCGATCTAGCATCGGCTGCCACTCGCCTTGGTGAGAGGTCGGAGTGCAAGGCGAAGCCCCAAGTATCGTATCGGGAAGGCTGCCAGCTCACATCCCAGGATCCTAGCCGTCCTCTCCTCCTCCTCTCTAGCACCCCGAATCAGAGTGGCGGTAGTTTTTCGAAAGTTCACATGCAGACCTGAAGCTTCTCCAAACAGACTCAAGATGTGTCTCACAGCCCAGAACTCCCTGGACTCCGGCCTGAGGAAAAGGACCACATCATCCGCATATACGGATATCCTCTGTATGGGGGAGATGGAGGCCAGGTCCCCAAATAAGCCTTCCTCCACGGCCTTAGTGACCATCACGGTCAAGGCCTCCATGGCCGCCACAAAAAGCATGGGTGATGTGGGGTCGCCCTGTCTCAAGCCCCTAGCATGATATATGCGGTCGCCTGGCACTCCATTTACCATCACTCTTGTGTTGGCCGTATATAATAACATCGCCACCCACTTCAAGTACCTCTCTCCAAACCCCATTCTCCTCAGCATCTCAAAGAGGAAACTCCAAGAGATAGAATCAAAAGCTCGTGCAATGTCAAGTTTTAGGAGCACTCCGGTTTGCCTCCTCATGTTAATCTTCCTGGCCACTTGCCTAACGAGCACAAAGTTGTCATGCAAACTCCGACACTTGATGAAAGCCGATTGGTTCATGCTCACAATCTCTCCCAGCCTAGGGCGGAGCCTATTCGCGATGATCTTCGAGAAAAGCTTCGCAAAGCTGTGCACAAGGCTAATGGGTCTATAATCCTTAATCTCTAAGGCATCCGGTTTCTTCGGGATCAAAGTGATCAGCGTTCGGTTAAGCCTGGCGAAGCCTCTCCCATCTCCCACTCCAAGCTTCATCAGGCCTGCTAGAATATCCTGTTTTATAACTGGCCATGCCCTTTGATAGAAGGCTCCAGTGAAACCATCCGGCCCCAGCGCCCGGTCGCTAGGCATCTCACGTATCGTGTTCCAGACCTCCTCCTCAGTGAACATGGAGTCTAGCTCACTCAGGTCCACGACAGGGATGTTTAGGGTCTCCAGATTGATAGTGTGCTCTCTAAGATGGATGCTCCCAATCAGCTCCTCATAGGCCTCTGTGAACACTTTATTCTTTCGCTCTTGCGTTGTTATCATCTCGTCCTCCACCCTTACGGCCGCAATGAATTTTTTGGTTCTCCTACCATTCGCCACTGCGTGGAAGAGTTTGGTGTTTGCGTCCCCCTCTTGGAGCCATCTTATTCTCGACCTCTGCCTAGCAATAGTGCGCTCAAGGGACGCCATCCCCAGCACCGCATGCTTTAGCGTACTCCTGAACCACCTCTCTGCCGGCGATAAAATCCTCGACTCTTGCGCCACATCCAATCTTAGAATCAGGATGTTAGCCATGGCCATCTTGACCTTAATGTTTCCTACTTTCCTCTCACTCCAAGCCTGGAAATACTCCGCTGCGTTACGGAACAGCGCGTCCAACTGTCTGAAAGGGTCTACAATGCTAGGGTCGCAAACCCAAGCCTCCTTCAGTGCCTCATCAAAACCCTCAAGGCTCAACCAGAAAGCCTCAAACTTGAACCTCCTCTTTGGCTTAAAGGCCGCACTCAAAGAAAGGTGGATCGGGGCGTGATCCGAGACCGATGAGGACATCGCCTGTAAGAAGGCGTCCGGGTGCAAAAGGTCCCAATCCACCGAAACTATGGCCCTGTCAATGCGTGTAAGAGTTGGCACCTCTCTCTCGCTACTCCAAGTGAATCTCCTGTCGTGGAGGTAGAGGTCCTTGATCTCATGCTCCTGTACAAACTGTCTAAATCTCGACATCATCGACCTGTCTAGCCGGTCATTACTTTTCTCCTCCGCGTACATGATCATATTGAAGTCTCCAAGCAGCAACCATGGCCCCGGACATAAGCTCCTCCTCTCACCAAGCTCACGAAGGAAGTTAACCTTTTCCTCTTGCGTTTGTGGCCCATAAACGGTGGTGATCCACCATCTATTATTATCTCTAGGAATCACTTCTCCGGTGATCGCATAGGTATCAAAACTCGCTCTCTCAATGTCCACAATGGACTTGTTCCAAGCAAGGAGGATCCCTCCTCTTGTCTCCACCGCAGGCACATACAAATAACCATCAAACGATGGTCCCAAACATTGCATAACCAAAAAATAATCGATTACACTCAGTTTGGTCTCCTGGAGGCAAACTATACTAACTCTAAGACTAGCTATGAACTCACGCACCGCATCTCTTTTGGCTGGATCGTTCAGACCACGAACGTTCCAGCACAGAATCTCGAACGGACAATCCATGGAAAACTAGCTACTCTCCTCCAACCTCCGCACACTACTGCACCGGCAGCACCCTCATGCAGTGCGACTCCCTCTCGAAGCTCGCGGGCAACTCCTTGCCAAAAATGGCCACTAGGACTCGAAGATGTGCCTCCCGGATCGGTGAATCAAAGAACTCCCTGAAGCGCCGAAGATCATCATCACTAACAGAGAGGTTCTCTGGGCAGAAACCCAAAGCCTTGAGCAAAGAACTCTCCGCCGCCGAGGCCATCTTGACTTGCGTGCCCGCCTTCGCAGCTACCGACCTTCTCGTCACCCTCTTCGGCGTGAAGGGCTCCGCATCCGCCCTCAGGCCAGTGGTCCTCTCGAACTCGCTCAACAACGGAGGCGCAAGGGTTTTAAGGATCGAAGAGCAGAAGCTCTTCACTCGTGCCAGCTCCAGACCCTCCCCCTGACATACCTCAACTGCCTCCACACCCTCCTGTACCGGCTCAGAATTGATCCTCAGCGACTCTTCCTTACTCGGTGTCGATGTGGACCGCTCTGCTTCCTCCAACTGACGACCCAGATCCCTAGGGTACATCTGCATCTGGCTATTAGGCCATGTGTAGACCGTGGTCTCTTTGCTCTGTACCTCCTGACTGCTGTCCAGCGCTGGCCGCCCAGCCTCGCTATCAGATGGGACCGAACCAACCTCCTCCTGTGGCCTCCCGTTTGAAACAGAGACACAGAAAAAACCCACCGGAGCCTCCTGTCGTTTCTCCTCCAAGCTGCCACGTTCCTCTGCTCCCGCGACAGGGCTCACACCAGGAGACAAAAGGCTGGGCCCGCTAGCTGAAACGGTCGGAGAGCAGGAGCTCCCGCTCGTCTCCATCTCCTTGTCCAGAAGCGCTGGCCGTACCGGACCCCCAGCCTCGGGATCAGCGCCAGGCAGATGGTCTGACGCGTCGACCCACTCCACCTGCTCAACCACAGCTGCGCGCGAGTCTGGAACTGCCACGTCGCCCCCGTCCCGCGGCGCACTCGCACGCGCCTGATCCACTTCCTCCGCGCGCGTATGCGGAACTGCCACGCTCTCCACACTCAGCGGCTCTCTCTCCTCCTCTCGGCCCACCTGCACCGCTGCATGCAGCTTGCTCTGTCCCATCTCTGTCTCCTGTAGGTCAAAGGCCACTTTCTCTTTTCCCTTTTCAGAGTACTTCTTCTGCGCACTGTCAGCCAAAGCTCCTTTGGCAGAAACGTCCAGGCCCGCCTGTTGACTGGCACCCGCAGTTTGAACCAGCGGAGCCGGGCTAGCCATGCCCGGCAGATGCCCCCTCTTCTCCGGCGCCGGCGCCACCGCGGCCGCCGCCAAACTCCAGCTGGAAGCACGATGAACCGCGCCGCCCGGCCCGCGTCTCTGATCAGGGACACCCCGGCGCCACTCGAGGGTCCTTGAGGTTCTGCGAGGCCAGCCGCCCCGGCCTCCTCCGCCATTGTCACCTCTGCTCCCATCGAACTCCCCCAGCCCACCGTGCCCGCCTCCATGCGATCCCCGGACACGGCCAAGCTCCAGATGCACATCCTCCTCCACACGCGCAATGTGAATGAGCACACGGTAGTTCAGGGTCCTGATTTCCTCCGTCTCCTTAGCGGCCGCAGATACCACGGCCGCCGCCCTACGCACCGGCACCGCGCGCGCCCCGGCTCCAGCGCCACCAGGGATCGGCTCCGGCACCGCCAAAACTCTCGCCACGGGAATGGCCTCCAGGTCTGAGGTCCAAGCAGACAACTTGAACAGCGCCATGTCAGACCGCGCCTTCGTCTCCGGCGCGACCTCCTCCACCGCACAACTCCTGCCAAGCAGATCCTCCACCACAGCAATGTCCCACGCATGCGGCGGCAAACCTTCAAGCACTAGGGACACCTTGCTTCTCATGGGTACGAGCTCCGCCTGCGCTTGACGAGTCCAAGGACGGAAAGCCAGAGGCGCGCCGGCGACCAGCACGGTTGGCATCGCCGCCACATGGTCACGGAGCTCCGGCGACTCAAACACCACCAAGAAATCTTCCGGCGCGAAGGCGTGCACCGAGACCGCTCCCTCTGGCACCCCGCGCCATGTGAGCGCCGCCAGTACTTGCTCACCGGAGACGCGAGGCCTTCTCCCACCGACGGTGGCCACCATGGCGAGCTGGAGCCTCTGCTCCAGGTCGCACATGGCCGCCGTCCTCCGAACCACACACAACAGCGGAGCCGCGACCGCCTCTTCCACCCCAACCACAGGCGCAGGCTCCCAGATCGGCTCAACCGCGAGCGGCGGCCATTCCTCCATGGGCGGCAGCCTGGAGACCCCACGCGGCGGAGGCGGGGGCGGCGGCGAAGCCTGTGCCCGGGGTGGTGGCGGCGGAAGCGGCGGTGAAGGAGGCCTCGTGCCCCTCCTCACCTGACGATCTTGCCGCTCCCTCTCCGGTGACCTGCGACGAGCCAGCTTGGCGAGCGCAAGCTGCCGGAGCTCCTCTTCGTCCGACGGACTCCTCGGCCGTTTGCACTCCATGGCAGGGTGGCCCTTCTGCCAGCATCTCATGCACACTTCCGCGTTGGTACAGTCCTTCTTGCGGTGGCCCGGCAGATAGCAGCGGAAGCAGAGCCCTCTCATCTCCGGCGCCGCCGCGCCCCAGCCCGAGCCACCCGCCTCGTTCCTTGCCTCAATACGGCGAGACCACAGCTTGCCCCGCGAGGGCTTGGGCAACTCCCAGACCAAGCGGTCCTGTACCCGCGCCCGCCCCTCCGGCAGCACCGGCTCCCTCACCTCCGGCCTCGGAGCGACGCTGCCCCCCGACGACGCCGACGAGATCCCCAGGCCGGAGACATGGTCGTCACGCCGTGGAGACGCCGACGAAACCTCCGGGCTCTCCGGGACCCAGTGATGCGAGAAACCGGGCGGGTGGGACGCCGTGGAGTCCATGGGTGGTGGGGAAAGCAGCGCCGGCGCGACGCAACGGCGGCGACGACGGCGAGGGTGGAGACCTACCTGCGCTCTCTCTCCTAGGTGCTTACTCGCCGTCAATTCATATTCATGCCAAGCGATCGTACGGTCCAGATCCGAAATAGTACGTGTGGAAATTCTTACATTAAATAACTTCATAGCTAAAATTTGAGACTGGACCATATTTCAAATTATATGTGGTAAATAAGATGGCAAATAGATCATATTCTATTATACAACTAAATTCTTGCATAAGAATTGCAGTATAAACCATTCATATTACAAATCGGATGAAAGCTCGTCATTTTCAAGGTTAGCAATAACAAAACAAAGTTCTACTGGCATGGCAGGGCATGGTGTGGGTCTACAGGGAGACAGTTACAACTTACCACTTTACCAAAAAGATGGGGAGACAGTTACAACTTACCACTTTACCAAAAAGATGAACCCTATAACAACTACAGACTATACATCTGTAGATATCACCATAAAATTATTCCAGTTCACACCATGTTGAACATGCAATAGTACCATGGAAAGACGGTGCCTCTGGTGTAATTAGGGAAACAAAATGTGGAGAATATGATGAGTGATTAGCAACCTGGTGTACCGCTGGTGCAAATCCAAGAATAGGCGTGGCGAGGTGAGCGAGAGGAGGCTGCATGATCCAGATCGCATCGTGAATCAAATTTGCTCGACTTTCTTTACGCCATGTCTGGGCAACAGAGCATCTGTCTCACTGAGGATGAAAAGACGTTTGTCTTTGCATTATATCAGGAAAACGCGGAGGGTCATTGAGGCTTGTCGTTCCACGAGGACAGAGTCGCACATCGATAGGCATGGTATCATTTACTTGTTGCAGTGCTACCTACACCATTTCCCCATTTCAGCGGTCACCGATGAGAGCCCCACTTCATAGTTCATATGGCCTAATGTCTTTGTTCAACTTCCTGATGGTGTTCAACAGCTTCACTTTCTGTTTCAGCAGCGTCTCCCTGTATATCCGCATGGAAAAGACAGAAACATCAAAATGATAATTCCTACCAAATCATTGATTAAACAGCTAGGCAAGACAACGATACAAACGAGAGGCGGATTTGGCTGGTAAGTTTGAGCTGCTAGTTGTGGCCTGGAGTCCACTCTTCGGTACCGCTGAGCTCCCAAATCAAAGGTTACTCCACTTGACACAACACTGGCCTGGAATCCAATCGTACACTCCACTTTACATATCAAGCTCTTATCTACCCCATGCTAGAGAGTAGAGAGCCTAACATGGTTAAGTACTCCAAAATTCCATAACGAATAAATCGGTAGTATGTTTTAGAAACAGTTTGTATGAATTCTCGTATCCATTAAGCATCCAACCAATATCACATATTTGAACCAAAACTATGTGATATTAACTTCACAAATAATGTTTTGTTTGATCCTCACTAACATTCTATGGCCAAAAAGCCATACACGAGATTCACATCCTATGAGCTAAAGGGTCGTACACAAAATTCTCTGGAAACAAATTCACAAGAACTAACAAGTAACAAATAAGCAACAATCTACGCATCGGAACTCAATTAACCCTAGAATAACATTAAAATATTTCACAAACACAAAAATCGTGCTAACAAAAAAAGTTAGAACTAACCTGAATGTTTCAATCTGGTATGATTTCAAAACCGGTCTTAGAAGATGAATACAATGCCCATCAAGTAAAAATGCAATATGTGAGTTATTAGTCAGTACTCGGAAGGGCCACACCATTTATAAGTGCTCCATCGAAGATCCAACCAACATTTCAGCCTCCAGTATAGTGTCTTCCCATAAAAAGAAAATAACTGTAATCACAGAATATATGGCATGATTCTTATGTTAAACTGGTGCAGAAAAACCAAAGTGTACATTTAACCAAAGTGTTCAACAATGTAATCAACCTTTGGTTACCATGAATCTTACTCCTTAAAAAATGGCATCACCTCAATTTCATATCGTTTAGTACAAAAGTTTACTAACACTAACATCCTCACAATCTCAGACTATCGCAACTTAAAAATTCAGAATCAAATCTGACTCAATAGTCCACAATATTGCAAATCAAAACCAAACACTCGCTGGATGTCAAACTACCTGTACTATTCCATTCTCCAGCGATAGAGGCCAGAGGTGTGCCAAACGGAGAGGCTCGGGTCATGTTTATCTGCTCAATAGACTGCCCTACCCGGTTGCGCGTTGTGGACCCACTGGGAACACACGATCCATGCGAGCAGAGGATCCAGCTGTGGTCTCACACCAGCAGGAGAGGGGCATGGTCGGCGGGGGCCTCGCGCAGGCGAGAGAGGAGCGGTGTGCCGTTGTCAGACGAGGCGGTGCGAAGGCCTTGGGCCGGTGGAGAGAGAGCAAGGTGGGTGCGGAGTCTTCGCTCTGGTAGTCTGTTGGTGGAGGGTAGGGTCGGTCTGCGGCGGCCTTGCGTCGGGTGGGAGCAACTGGAGACTTTGAGTGCTCAAAGGGGAGTTGGAGGACGCGGTGCTGGCATCGTGTGTGCGTGGGTGGGTTTTTTCATGTCAAATAAACTGCCCGGTTTTTCGCATCGGCATGATTTTCCGGTGGGTGCATTGGAGCCCCGAGCCACCGAAGTATGTGGGGTTTCCTCCGCCACTGCCGTAAGTCTCTCTGGACCAAGGCTGACGACCACCAAACTTCAGCTTGTCGACCTCGAAGGGTGCTTGGGTTAGTTGCAAAGGCGCTTAATGGGGAACGGATAAGTGAGGGCCTAGCGACGGTCGGAAGTTGCTCGAACATGTCTCTGGCGAGCTTGGTGAAGGTCAAAGTTCCTTAATTAACAGAAGGTTAGAGGGTTTTTATCTGTAGCAATCATGTTAGTAAATAGCTTTTGTAGGTCTATTGTGTTTGTATGCATGTCAGCATTAGATAAACAAAGTTCACGGTGCTTACATATAATGCAGGTGAATCAATGTTTTTAGTAATCTGTTGTTACGATGCAATCTATGACATGCAATGCAGCACTTTGATCAGCCCACAGTCTTATCCACGCTCCGACTGACAAGATTCATCTGTGAACCCAAGAATTGGCACTAACCTATGAAACATGGATATTCGCAAAAGTATATGAAAGAGAGACCAGAAAAGAATCATGAGCTTTAGCTAAGAGTTAAGGTAGTCTAGCAAAGGCTAGTGAGAAGGAGTCAAAGCTAATAAAGCTTTCAGATATGTACCTTCTTCAGAAGCAAGATAGTGAGAGTCCTTGCCTACTGGTTCATTCTTTACCAGGATTAATAACTAATATGCTTCTATGGTGAAACAACCCACTTGATGTATCAGTATTTCTTGGCCTGCAACCTTCTTCACGATTGTGAAGCATTATTGTTCGATGAATAAAAACAAAATGTTATTCATTTAATTATGAATTATAAGCAGTAAATTATACCTTATATTTTTGCCCCTGAGACAACATACTTTGTTCTAATATTGTGAATTTAGATGCATATATGGATTGCTCTGCTAGCACTTCGTTCTTTCAAATGATTCTATTTCATCAAGAATCTTAGGTAACTCACCAGTTGACGCAACTGAAATTTGGGGAACAGCGGCATCTGCAAAATTATCAATGCTATTATAGGATCTGTCAACTCAAAGAAGTGAAAATAGTGGGAGATATTCCTGTTTAAGAAACTGAACTTTTATCTATGTGGAAACTGCTGAAGAACAATATTGTCAGCAGAACCAAGGGCCACACATCGAATCTGCAGCAAAAGTTGTGACCAATGATAGAAGTCCCATGGCTTCTACGCTCTATAACAGAGCTATAACAACAGAGTAAAAAAGCAACCATTAGAGGTCTCAATCTGATGCGTTTCTTTTGCCATGCCGTGAGCACACATCGTGTTTTCTATAATATCACAAACTAACTTTGAATATCACAAACTAACTTTGACAGGTTCTTTTGAAAAGAAGAATTGTATGACGCACATTGCAGTGTCAACTTTAGGCAAAAGATATTCAGAGCAGATGGCTGGGGAAAATTCATAAAAACATGATTTACTGTTTTTTATTCATGTTTTCCATTTCATCCAATAATTTAAACCACTGTTTGCTCTATGATGATTAGATACATTATCACCAATCCGCTGTTGCATCTATACGATGGGACACAATGTTTCACAGTACTGAATTCTAGATGGTAACCAGAATATCTAGAAGTGATTAACACCATTTAGAACAGATTTCAAAACGAATCATGTAGAGAAGAAATAGATGCAGATCAACGTTGCAAGTCCATCGCCAGCCAACCAGTTGATCCAGTCGAGTAACAGAGATAGATGAGCTTACTGGCTGGAGGAGATTGGACTGCGATCGATGGCCATGGCGGAAAGGAAATGGAGGTGTGGCACTCTATACCAGGGGTTCCCGGCGTCTCGTCCTCTCCAAGCCAGCAGAGGCCGATGCGGCCTTCCGTCCTGGCACCCGCGGCCGTGGCCCTTGGGCCGGCTGTTCCTGGCGCCGTAGTCCGAGGGGAAAACGACCCCGCGTTGCTCGGCTCGACTGCTCGAGGCGGTGATGGCCCCGGTGACCGGCGAGATGGCTTCCCGCACGGAGCACACGTCAGCCTTCAGCTCATCTCCGGTTCTTGAGCCGTGGCCCCCCGCGGAGCCGCCGACGGCGACAACGCCCAAGGCCAGCGCGCAGCACGGAGAAGCACTGCTGTGCGACTGTAATCTCCGGCTGCTCTCGACTCGGTGGTTCAGGCGTGGCATTAGATGGAGTCACCACAGAGGCGCAGAGGTAGGAGGGATTTATGGTTGGCAGTTTTTGCAGAGCTTTCAGATTGAAGGGGAGTCGTGCGTGCCTAGGTGGTAACTGCCCGCTGTTTTTTTCATCCCGGAATTATCGTGCGAGACGCTGCTCCGCGACGGTTTTGTTAGCATGCGCGGGTCAGATTGTTGCGTGCCTAGGTGTGGAAGGCTCGGACGACGTACACCACCGCTAGATCTTTAATATAGTAGAGAAGAGATTTTTCTGAGCTTTTATGAATTTTCTAGATTTATTTAAAGTTGCAGAGATTATTGGATTTAAATAAAACGAAAGGATCTGCTAAACGCACCCAGGCTACTGCTACCCACGGGCACAGACAGGTGGGGCAGTGCCACGCTGGCTGCCACGTGGTGCTGATGTGGCAACCATGTGCATCACCGGCGGCCAGTGGTGGACGACGCCGGCGATTTCGAGTTCCCGCGGGGGCGTGCGCATGCTTGTTGGAACCAGGGAGGTGAGACGGACCAAGTGGTGGCGGCGACGCTCCGGTTTGGTCACCGGAGCATGCCCGGCGGCGAGGTTCTGTGGCGGCTCTCACGGACTAGCGACGCGGTGGCGCTACGGCTAGCAATCGAGCGAGCTAGGCATGCTGGGGAACTCAGGAGCTCACCAGGATCACGACGCGCCCGTGACGGCGAGGCTTGCCGTGGCCTGGTTCGCCGGAATCGCCTGCTCCCGTCATCGGAGAAGACGAGCTCGACGGCGGCGCTACAGGTCGCTCGGGGTTGATTCCTCTTGCAGGCAGAGCATGTCGAGGACGGCGGTTTCAGCGGTGGTCACGGCGAGGCTTGGGGGTGCTCCAGTCGACGGCGATTGACGACGTCTAAGCGGCTAGGGTTCGGAGTTTGGGGACAAATCGAGCAGAGGGGGAAGAACATGGGCTAGGGTTCGTCGCGAGGTTTTTATACGGCGCCAGAACGCACCTCGTCACACCGTCGGACGAGGAGGAGCTACCACCGACGAGACGAAGCCAAGCACGGCTTCGTGCTGTCTCCCATGCGCGAGGAGAGGATGAGGACGACCCTCCTCTCCGATATTTTGATGAAGGGGTACGGGCTGTGGTTGCTGGGCTCGTCTTGGGCTGCTTCTGGACCGTGCGGGTGGGCTGCTGCGGCCAGGTGAGGTCCAGGTGAGTTTTTCTTATTTTTCTCCTTTTTCTGTTTTTAATTCTGTTTTAAAATTCTGTTTTAATTCAAATTTAAATTATGTGATACCCTGCTGGTATCTTATTATGTGAATTTAGTTAAGATGTAGTGCAATGACTATTACATCACACTCCTATTTGAAGCAAGCATTTTATATTTGATTATATTTCATACTTGTGGGTTTATTCAAAATAGCAAATAGGTATGAGTTTATATTCTCATTTTTAATTTCCTTTTTATTATGAATTCAATTTAATTTTGAAATATAAGAGTTGATACTTCCTTCTCAAGGTATTTCTGAAGTTGTTGTTATGTCTTAGTTCCTATTTGAGGAATTAATCACTTGCATGTTATTTCATGTGAGCAACATTTTATTAGGGTTTTGTAGGTTTGATGATAACCCATATCAAAATTAACATTAGTGTTATGGTCTATTAACACTTTGAAATACCTAGAGTAGATATTACTCTCCTCAAGGTGGGGTCTTAATTATATAGATAAGTGGTTGATAATCACACTTATGGTTTTAATTATAAGATGTGTCACAAGAGTTTTCCCAGGTTTAATAATTGTAGCTTAAGATTTTATTAATGTGCCATACTAAGGTTCTAATGATATTTACCCAATGGCAATTGGTTTGAATCTCAATTATGGCCTAGGTTTATATTATGATCACCATAGTGATGCATAAACTAGGGTTGAGATATACTTCTAGTTTGTAGAGTTGAGATGACATCATATTGCATTTGCTAGGGTTTAATCTCCCCTAACCAAGGTAATATGGTTACTTGCTTAATTGTTTCTGTTCTCCTTTAATTACTGGACTTGAGAATTGGTTTTATCTTATACCAATAGATTTCTATTATATCCTTAATCTATTGTTAAAGTAACTAAAGTAGCTATATTTCTTGTTATAGTTAACTTTGGTTATAATGATGAATGGTTTCTCACCATATAAATTATAGGCTTTAAGTCTAAGCTTTTCTTATGTGCTTATATCCTCTACTTCAAGTTCTTAGGGTTTATGATCACTACACAATTTATAATGATCAAGGTTTGGCTTCCTAAGTTATCTCTCAAGAATTGGGTTTCTCACTCCCATGATCAAGCATTGGCTTGATCAATTAAGGTATAACACTTCTATTTTACTTTCTAGGATAGGCATACTATGGTTGTCTCAATAGTTTATATCCCAGGAGAATGCCTGAGATATTCACTTAGAGTTCTTCTCATGAATGATGATATAAGCATCTAGGTATATGGATAGTTCTCTCCCTCAAGTCCAAGTGTTGCCTCACTAACTTGAGTGTAACACCATAACTTGAGCTCCCTCATAAATGAATAGTTATTCTAGGGTTTAGGGTGTACTCTTAATATCTCCTATGTATCTAGGCTAAGACTCCACTTGGTTATCTTGGTTGGATTAGTCTCATTCTTACTTTATCAATTCATGGATATAATCTTGATGAGGTCTAAGACCCCGTTTGTGGCCCGATCTTGCGGTTGACCCGAAATCCAAAGAGGGAAGAGAGGAAGAGCGCGACGAACACGATGAACACGAAGACCACGAGGAACTCACGCACGCACACCAACCCGATACAATCGATACTTACCCCCGTGGCTCGATGGACCACGCCAATAGAATCAACCCGGAAGAGACACGCGGTAGAATTCCGAGCGGAGAGATTGGTGAGGGAGATGAATCTAGGAGTGGGAGAGAGAGTGGGTAGCACTAGAATCTCACACACCAAATCCAATCATCCAACAAGGGTAGCCTTGATACAAAGGGGATGAAACCCTAGGGAGACAAAGCTCAAATCCATGTCTAAGCCTAAATCTTGTCTAAGGGGTAAAGGGGATGACCTAGGTGCTTATATAGAGGTACAAGGCGACTTGGGTCGAAAAGGTACGCGGTTGATCGACTCGGGCCGTTTTCGGTCGAGTCTGTCCCGTGAAATCCGTTCAACCGGGCGCCAACCGGGCCTGGGACCGGACGGCCTGGGACCGGACGGCCTGGTGCCAGGGCCGGTCAACCGGGCGCTAGACCGGGAAGTTCGCAAAAGTTTCCCTGGTTGGCGCCGGTACGACGCCGGTTGTCGCCGGGTGGATTCGGTCCGGGGCCCTGTCCGGCCGGCCACGGGACCGGCCTGGCCGGCCCGGGGCCCGGTTTGGCCGGCCTCGGGCCGGCTGGGCCCTCTTCCTCCCGCCTCTTCTTCCTCTTCCTTCTTCTCTTCTTTCCTTCTTCTTCTTCTCTCTTCCTTGCACCATGGGAGTTCCTTCTCTCTTGGTCCTTGTCGATGTCGGCACCTATAGACACAAGGATGATAGGCATGAGGTAGCATACCATTCAAGTTGGTGTTGAGGTCGACTATAGAGAGGAAAGAGTTCACCTTGACATATATGGCGGGGGTTTGTGTTGTTGGTCCACTTGGGGGACTCCTTGGCCATGGTGTAGCGTCGATGATAGGCGGGGCTACATCAAATCTTGTTCCACTTGATATTAGGTTATCTCACCACTCCAAGAGGAAATGGTTTACAATCTAATACTTTAATTCAATGGTTGTCATTTATTCTTATATAGGTAAAGCTAAGATTGGTGTAAATGGTCTCTCTCATTTGGGAAGGAATTCAATGATAACCTAAGGTTAGGCTCCATAGAGGTTGATGTGATCCTAAATATCTATGTTTAGCATAATTGGGTTCTCTCTCTAGGGAATGTATTAAATAGGATCCTAGAGTTCCTATTAAAGATGATGATTTGAATACTTGGATGTATATCCAAGGTTTAACTCAGAGTTGATCATGGCTTCTCTAATAATATAGACTCTCACTTCTCCGGTTTTGATATATATACTAAATTGGAATAGAGAAGAATATATACTTCTAGAGTTGATCTCCTTGTCATATTTCCAAGAATAAAGTAGAATGAATATCATAAGGTTTATGATAAGAGCATGGATTAGTTTGAGACATGGAGAAGATAAGTCAAGAATGGTTTCTCCATTTTATTGTTACTTGGTTTGTAATTGAACAGATGTTCTTATGTTATGGCAAGGATTACCATATTATGATATGTTATAAGATCACAATGGGTCATTGATTAAAGTGTTGTTGTGTTAGTTTTAATTCCATTTGATCTAACCCCTTAGATCAAATCATCTCTACCCAAAACAAGGTTTTATCAAAGGTCACATTGAGGTTTATAGCACTTGACTTGATGAGCTACTTCAATACCACCAAGGTCAAGTGAAACTTCGATTACTGATGGATCGTTTTACTTTAAAGCGCGAAAATTCCCAAGATTTTCTATGCATGAATGCAATGCACACAACTGTTTCCTCTATTTTGTAACCCCATATCCTGGGATATTACAATATGCCTATATTTGCGAATATGGCCATATGCTCATATGTGCTTCTCTTTTTATTTTATTTTTCTTTTGCTTTGTTTCACTTTGATTCAAAAGGGCAAGGTTTAGGGTTTAGGAACATTTCCAAACACTTCAAGCAACAACCATGGCAAAATCACAACATACATGCATGAACACTATGCACACAAAGTAATTCAATTCAAGTTTTTGTTGGCTCCAAATTTTGGGAAAAAGGGAATTGATCTTCTTCATTGTTTTGCAAATTTGGGATGTTACAAACCTTCCCCCCTTACAAAAGATCTCATCCCGAGATCTAAAGAAAACTAGGAACTAAAGAGATTAGGGAATTCAGTCCTAATATAATCTTCTCGCTCCCAGGTGGCTTCTTCTTTAGTATGATTCCTCCACTGAATCTTCAGAAACTTGATACTTATGGTGCGGGTGGTTCAAAGCTTCTTCCAGGATTCGAATGGGTACTTCACGATAGGTCAAGTCTTTGTTGATATCCACAGATATGTGATCGATGTTTTTGAAGACCTCTGTCTTCTCGGGAACTTCCAAACACTTCGAAGCAACGAGATGTGAAACACATCATGCACGACTGACATTTCCTCCCGGCAGTTCCGAGCCGATATGATACTTCTCCTCGGTGACTCAACACTTTGAAAGGTCCAACATATCTCGGGGCAAGCTTTCCTTTGAGTTGGAATCTCTGCATTCCTTTGAGGGGCGATACTTTCAGATACACAAAGTCTCCGATATTGAAGGTCATTTCTCGGCGTCTCTTGTCAGCATAACTCTTCTGTCTAGATTGGGCAGTCTTGAGGTATTCGCGGATCTTGTGAACCTTCTCTTCAGCTTCTCGGAGAATATCTGGTCCAATGATCGATGTTTCGACTTCGACCGGTTCAAAGGGGTGCGACACTTCCTTCTGTACAATGCTTCAAATGGGGCCATTTGCAAACTGGCTTGGAAACTGTTGTTGTAAGAAAATTCTGCGAAAGGCAGACAGTCTTCCCATTTGGATCCATATTCTAGCACACAGGCTCTCAACAAATCTTCTAAGATCTGGTTGACTCTTTCTGTCTGTCCATCAGTCTGCGGGTGATAAGCCGTACTGAAATTCAGTCGGGTCCCTCATCCTTCTTGTACCTTCTGCCAAAATCTTGAGCTAAACTGGGATCCTCTATCTGACACAATTGACTTTGGGGTTCCATGCAGGCTAACTATTCTTGAGATATACAACTCAGCTAGCTTAGGGCCTTGGTAGGTGGTTTTGACTGGGTATGAAATGGGCTACTTTGGACAATTTTTCAATCACTACCCAAATAGAATCATTTCCTCTACTTGACTTAGGCAATCCGGTGATGAAATCTATTCCTACAGAATCCCATTTCCATTCAGGGATCTGTAATGGCTGCAGTAATCCTGCGGGTCGCTGATGTTCTGCTTTGACTCTCTGACAGATGTCACACTTGGCTATGTAACTTCCAATCTCTCTCTTCATTCCATGCCACCAAAATTGTTCCTTCAAATCTTGGTACATCTTGGTTCCACCGGGATGAATGGAATAAAGGGTATCATGAGCTTCCTTCAGAATGACTTGTTTCAACTCTGAATCTGTCTGGTACGCAGAGGCGGTCGTTGTACCAGAAGAACTCCTTCTTCATCTTCGGTAAATCCCGGTGCTTTCCCGCAGCTATTTAGTGCTTGATTCCATCAATACGGCATTTCCTTTCTGTGCTTCCTTTATCGACTAACCAAGGTAGGTTGGAGCTCAATGCTTGCTAGGAATCCTTCACTAACTACTCGAGTCTAAACTTGCTCAAATTCTTGATACAAACTAGGTTGCTCTTATGCGATCATGGAGTTCAGCCGACAAGGTCTGTCTACTTAGAGCATCCGCTACCACATTGGCCTTGCCGGGGTGGTAGTGAATCTCTAGGTCATAGTCC
>NC_061514.1:28733011-28763040 GCF_022539505.1 Lolium rigidum | reverse complement strand
AGTCCGAGGGAAAACGACCCCGCGTTGCTCGGCTCGACCGCTCGAGGCGGTGATGGCCCCGGTGACCGGCGAGATGGCTTCCCGCACGGAGCACACGTCGGCCTTCAGCTCATCTCCGGTTCTTGAGCCGTGGCCCCCGCGGAGCCGCCGACGGCGACAACGCCCAAGGCCGGCGCGCAGCACGGAGAAGCACTGCGGTGCGACTGTAATCTCCGGCTGCTCTCGACTCGGTGGTTCGGGCGTGGCATTAGATGGAGTCACCACGGAGGCGCAGAGGTAGGAGGGATTTATGGTTGGCAGTTTTTGCGGAGCTTTCAGATTGAAGGGGAGTCGTGCGTGCCTAGGTGGTAACTGCCCGCTGTTTTTTTCATCCCGGAATTATCGTGCGAGACGTCTGCTCCGCGACGGTTTTGTTAGCATGCGCGGGTCAGATTGTTGCGTGCCTAGGTGTGGAAGGCTCGGACGACGTACACCACCGCTAGATCTTTAATATAGTAGAGAAGAGATTTTTCGAGCTTTTATGAATTTTCTAGATTTATTTAAAGTTGCGGAGATTATTGGATTTAAATAAAACGAAAGGATCTCGCTAAACGCACCCGGGCTACGCTACCCACGGGCACGAGACGGGTGGGGCAGTGCCACGCTGGCTGCCACGTGGTGCTGATGTGGCAACCATGTGCATCACCGGCGGCCAGTGGTGGACGACGCCGGCGATTTCGAGTTCCCGCGGGGGCATGCGCATGCTTGTTTGAACCAGGGAGGTGAGACGGACCAAGTGGTGGCGGCGACGCTCCGGTTTGGTCACCGGAGCGTGCCCGGCGGCGAGGTTCTGTGGAGGCTCTCACGGACTAGCGACGCGGTGGCGCTACGGCTAGCAATCGAGCGAGCTAGGCATGCTGGGGAACTCAGGAGCTCACCAGGATCACGACGCGCCCGTGACGGCGAGGCTTGCCGTGGCTCGGTTCGCCGGAATCGCCTGCTCCCGTCATCGGAGAAGACGAGCTCGACGGCGGCGCTACGGGTCGCTCGGGGTTGATTCCTCTTGCAGGCAGAGCATGTCGAGGACGGCGGTCTCAGCGGTGGTCACGGCGAGGCTTGGGGGTGCTCCAGTCGACGGCGATTGACGACGTCTAAGCGGCTAGGGTTCGGAGTTTGGGGACAAATCGAGCAGAGGGGGAAGAACATGGGCTAGGGTTCGTCGCGAGGTTTTTATACGGCGCCGAACGCACCTCGTCACACCGTCGGACGAGGAGGAGCTGCCACCGACGAGACGAAGCCAAGCACGGCTTCGTGCCTGTCTCCCATGCGCGAGGAGAGGATGAGGACGACCCTCCTCTCCGATATTTTGATGAAGGGGTACGGGCTGTGGTTGCTGGGCTCGTCTTGGGCTGCTTCTGGACCGTGCGGGTGGGCTGCTGCGGCCAGGTGAGGTCCAGGTGAGTTTTTCTTATTTTTCTCCTTTTTCTGTTTTTAATTCTGTTTTAAAATTCTGTTTTAATTAAAATTTAAATAATGTGATACCCTGCTGGTATCTTATTATGTGAATTTAGTTAAGATGTAGTGCAATGACTATTACATCACACTCCTATTTGAAGCAAGCATTTTATATTTGATTATATTTCATACTTGTGGGTTTATTCAAAATAGCAAATAGGTATGAGTTTATATTCTCATTTTTAATTTCCTTTTTATTATGAATTCAATTTAATTTTGAAATATAAGAGTTGATACTTCCTTCTCAAGGTATTTCGAAGTTGTTGTTATGTCTTAGTTCCTATTTGAGGAATTAATCAATTGCATGTTATTTCATGTGAGCAACATTTTATTAGGGTTTTGTAGGTTTGATGATAACCCATATCAAAATTAACATTAGTGTTATGGTCTATTAACACTTTGAAATACCTAGAGTAGATATTACTCTCCTCAAGGTTGGGTCTTAATTATATAGATAAGTGGTTGATAATCACACTTATGGTTTTAATTATAAGATGTGTCACAAGAGTTTTCCCAGGTTTAATAATTGTAGCTTAAGATTTTATTAATGTGCCATACTAAGGTTCTAATGATATTTACCCAATGGCAATTGGTTTGAATCTCAATTATGGCCTAGGTTTATATTATGATCACCATAGTGATGCATAAACTAGGGTTGAGATATACTTCTAGTTTGTAGAGTTGAGATGACATCATATTGCATTTGCTAGGGTTTAATCTCCCCTAACCAAGGTAATATGGTTACTTGCTTAATTGTTTCTGTTCTCCTTTAATTACTTGGACTTGAGAATTGGTTTTATCTTATACCAATAGATTTCTATTATATCCTTAATCTATTGTTAAAGTAACTAAAGTAGCTATATTTCTTGTTATAGTTAACTTTGGTTATAATGATGAATGGTTTCTCACCATATAAATTATAGGCTTTAACTCTAAGCTTTTCTTATGTGCTTATATCCTCTACTTCAAGTTCTTAGGGTTTATGATCACTACACAATTTATAATGATCAAGGTTTGGCTTCCTAAGTTATCTCTCAAGAATTGGGTTTCTCACTCCCATGATCAAGCATTGGCTTGATCAATTAAGGTATAACAATTCTATTTTACTTTCTAGGATAGGCATACTATGGTTGTCTCAATAGTTTATATCCCAGGAGAATGCCTGAGATATTCACTTAGAGTTCTTCTCATGAATGATGATATAAGCATCTAGGTATATGGATAGTTCTCTCCCTCAAGTCCAAGTGTTGCCTCACTAACTTGAGTGTAACACCATAACTTGAGCTCCCTCATAAATGAATAGTTATTCTAGGGTTTAGGGTGTACTCTTAATATCTCCTATGTATCTAGGCTAAGACTCCACTTGGCTATCTTGGTTGGATTAGTCTCATTCTTACTTTATCAATTCATGGATATAATCTTGATGAGGTCTAAGACCCCGTTTGTGGCCCGATCTTGCGGTTGACCCGAAATCCAAAGAGGGAAGAGAGGAAGAGCGCGACGAACACGATGAACACGAAGACCACGAGGAACTCACGCACGCACACCAACCCGATACAATCGATACTTAACCCCGTGGCTCGATGGACCACGCCAATAGAATCAACCTGGAAGAGACGCGCGTAGAATTCCGAGCGGAGAGATTGGTGAGGGAGATGAATCTAGGAGTGGGGGAGAGAGTGGGTAGCACTAGAATCTCACACACCAAATCCAATCATCCAACAAGGGTAGCCTTGATACAAAGGGGATGAAACCCTAGGGAGACAAAGCTCAAATCCATGTCTAAGCCTAAATCTTGTCTAAGGGGTAAAGGGGATGACCTAGGTGCTTATATAGAGGTACAAGGCGACTTGGGTCGAAAAGGTACGCGGTTGATCGACTCGGGCCGTTTTCGCTCGAGTCCGTCCCGTGAAATCCGGTCAACCGGCGCCAGCCAGACCGGACGGCCGGGACCGGACGGCCTGGTGCCAGGGCCGGTCAACCGGGCGCTAGACCGGGAAGTTCGCAAAAGTTTCCCTGGTTGGCGCCGGTACGACGCCGGTTGTCGCCGGGGTGGATCCGGTCTGGGGCCCTGTCTGACCGGCCATGGGACCGGCCTGGCCGGCCTGGGGCCCGGTTTGGCTGGCCTCTGGGCCGGCTGGGCCTCTTCCTCCCGCCTCTTCTTCCTCTTCCTTCTTCTCTTCTTTCCTTCTTCTTCTTCTCTCTTCCTTGCACCATGGGAGTTCCTTCTCTCTTGGTCCTTGTCGATGTCGGCACCTATAGACACAAGGATGATAGGCATGAGGTAGCATACCATTCAAGTTGGTGTTGAGGTCGACCATAGAGAGGAAAGAGTTCACCTTGACATATATGGCGGGGGTTTGTGTTGTTGGTCCACTTGGGGGACTCCTTGGCCATGGTGTAGCGTCGATGATAGGCGGGGCTACATCAAATCTTGTTCCACTTGATATTAGGGTATCTCACCACTCCAAGAGGAAATGGTTTACAATCTAATACTTTAATTCAATGGTTGTCATTTATTCTTATATAGGTAAAGCTAAGATTGGTGTAAATGGTCTCTCTCATTTGGGAAGGAATTCAATGATAACCTAAGGTTAGGCTCCATAGAGGTTGATGTGATCCTAAATATCTATGTTTAGCATAATTGGGTTCTCTCTCTAGGGAATGTATTAAATAGGATCCTAGAGTTCCTATTAAAGATGATGATTTGAATACTTGGATGTATATCCAAGGTTTAACTCAGGTTGATCATGGCTTCTCTAATAATATAGACTCTCACTTCTCTGGTTTTGATATATATACTAAATTGGAATAGAGAAGAATATATACTTCTAGAGTTGATCTCCTTGTCATATTTCCAAGAATAAAGTAGAATGAATATCATAAGGTTTATGATAAGAGCATGGATTAGTTTGAGACATGGAGAAGATAAGTCAAGAATGGTTTCTCCATTTTATTGTTACTTGGTTTGTAATTGAACAGATGTTCTTATGTTATGACAAGGATTACCATATTATGATATGTTATAAGATCACAATGGGTCATTGATTAAAGTGTTGTTGTGTTAGTTTTAATTCCATTTGATCTAACCCCTTAGATCAAATCATCTCTACCCAAAACAAGGTTTTATCAAAGGTCACATTGAGGTTTATAGCACTTGACTTGATGAGCTACTTCAATACCACCAAGGTCAAGTGAAACTTCAGTTACGGTGACTGTTTTACTTTAAAGCGCGAAAATTCCCAAGATTTTCTATGCATGAATGCAATGCACACAACTGTTTCCTCTATTTTGTAACCCCATATCCTGGGATATTACAATATGCCTATATTTGCGAATATGGCCATATGCTCATATGTGCTTCTCTTTTTATTTTATTTTTCTTTTGCTTTGTTTCACTTTGATTCAAAAGGGCAAGGTTTAGGGTTTAGGAACATTTCCAAACACTTCAAGCAACAACCATGGCAAAATCACAACATACATGCATGAACACTATGCACACAAAGTAATTCAATTCAAGTTTTTGTTGGCTCCAAATTTTGGGAAAAAGGGAATTGATCTTCTTCATTGTTTTGCAAATTTGGGATGTTACAAACCTTCCCCCCTTACAAAAGATCTCATCTCGAGATCTAAAGAAAACTAGGAACTAAAGAGATTAGGGAATTCAGTCCTAATATAATCTTCTCGCTCCCAGGTGGCTTCTTCTTTAGTATGATTCCTCCACTGAATCTTCAGAAACTTGATACTTATGGTGCGGGTGGTTCTGAAAGCTTCTTCCAGGATTCGAATGGGTACTTCACGATAGGTCAAGTCTTTGTTGATATCCACAGATATGTGATCGATGTTTTTGAAGACCTCTGTCTTCTCGGGAACTTCCAAACACTTCCGAAGCAACGAGATGTGAAACACATCATGCACAGCTGACATTTCCTCCGGCAGTTCCAGCTGATATGATACTTCTCCTCGGTGACTCAACACTTTGAAAGGTCCAACATATCTCGGGGCAAGCTTTCCTTTGAGTTGGAATCTCTGCATTCCTTTGAGGGGCGATACTTTCAGATACACAAAGTCTCCGATATTGAAGGTCATTTCTCGGCGTCTCTTGTCAGCATAACTCTTCTGTCTAGATTGGGCAGTCTTGAGGTATTCGCGGATCTTGTGAACCTTCTCTTCAGCTTCTCGTAGAATATCTGGTCCAATGATCTGACTGTTTCTGACTTCTGACCAGTTCAAAGGGGTGCGACACTTCCTTCTGTACAATGCTTCAAATGGGGCCATTTGCAAACTGGCTTGGAAACTGTTGTTGTAAGAAAATTCTGCGAAAGGCAGACAGTCTTCCCATTTGGATCCATATTCTAGCACACAGGCTCTCAACAAATCTTCTAAGATCTGGTTGACTCTTTCTGTCTGTCCATCAGTCTGCGGGTGATAAGCCGTACTGAAATTCAGTCGGGTCCCTCATCCTTCTTGTACCTTCTGCCAAAATCTTGAGCTAAACTGGGATCCTCTATCTGACACAATTGACTTTGGGGTTCCATGCAGGCTAACTATTCTTGAGATATACAACTCAGCTAGCTTAGGGCCTTGGTAGGTGGTTTTGACTGGTATGAAATGGGCTACTTTGGACAATTTTTCAATCACTACCCAAATAGAATCATTTCCTCTACTTGACTTAGGCAATCCGGTGATGAAATCTATTCCTACAGAATCCCATTTCCATTCAGGGATCTGTAATGGCTGCAACAATCCTGCGGGTCGCTGATGTTCTGCTTTGACTCTCTGACCGATATCACACTTGGCTATGTAACTTCCAATCTCTCTCTTCATTCCATGCCACCAAAATTGTTCCTTCAAATCTTGGTACATCTTGGTTCCACCGGGATGAATGGAATAAAGGGTATCATGAGCTTCCTTCAGAATGACTTGTTTCAACTCCGAATCTGCTGGTACGCAGAGGCGGTCGTTGTACCAGAGAACTCCTTCTTCATCTTCGGTAAATCCCGGTGCTTTCCCGCAGCTATTTAGTGCTTGATTCCATCAATACTGGCATTTCCTTTCTGTGCTTCCTTTATCTGACTAACCAAGGTAGGCTGGAGCTCAATGCTTGCTAGGAATCCTTCACTAACTACTCCAGTCTAAACTGCTCAAATTCTTGATACAAACTAGGCTGCTCTTATGCGATCATGGAGTTCAACTGACAAGGCTGTCTACTTAGAGCATCCGCTACCACATTGGCCTTGCCGGGGTGGTAGTGAATCTCTAGGTCATAGTCCTTAATTAACTCTATCCATCTTCTCTGCCTTATGTTTAGCTCATTCTGGGTAAAAATGTACTTCAGGCTCTTATGATCTGAGTAGATCTCACAGCGATTACCCATGAGGTAATGACGCCATACCTTCAAGGCTAAAACTACTGCTGCTACCTCTAAGTCATGGGTTGGGTAATTCTGCTCATGTTGCTTCAGTTGCCTAGACATATATGATATCACTTTGCCTTCTTGCATCAGCACACATCCAAGACCAATCTTGGAGGCGTCACAAAAGACGTCAAATGGTTTGGTAATGTCGGGTATGATCAGATTGGGGCTGAGGTTAATCTTCTCTTGAGCTGCTGAAAACTCTCTTCACATGCATCAGTCCATTCAAACTTCTTGTCTTTCTTCAACAGTTGAGTCATGGGTCTCGCTATGCTTGAAAATCCTTCAACAAACCTGCGGTAATATCCCGCTAATCCAAGATATGCACGGACTTCAGTTTGAGTGGTTGGGGCCTTCCATTCTTCAACGGTCTTGATCTTCGCAGGATCCACAGAAATTCCTCCTGCGGACAAGATATGTCCCAGGAATCCTACTTCCTTTAACCAGAACTCACATTTGCTAAACTTGGCATACAACTGATGCTCTCTAAGGGTTTCCAGGATAATTATCAGATGTTGCTCATGCTCTTCTTCTGACTTGGAGTAGATTAGAATGTCGTCGATAAAGACAACGACAAACTTATCCAAAAAGTTCATAAAGATCTTATTCATGAGATTCATGAAATAAGCTGGGGCATTGGTCAATCTAAATGACATGACATTGTACTCATACAATCCATATCTGGTGGTGAAGGCAGTCTTGGGGATATCTGTTGCGCGAATCTTCAGCTGATGATAACCAGTCCTAAGATCAATCTTAGAGAACACTCTGGCACCGATCAGTTGGTCAAACATGTCTTCTATCTTTGGCAGGGGGTATTTGTTCTTGATGGTGACATCGTTCAATTTACGGTAATCCGTACACAAATGAGTGGCACCATCTTTCTTATCCACAAACAATACCGGTGATCTCCAAGGCGAAGCACTTGGTTGAATCAGACCTTTGCTTAGCATATCATCCAGTTGCTTCTTCAGTTCTACTAGTTCTGTCGGGTTCATACTATAAGGTCTCTGGGCTATGTGTCACATCCCGAAATTTTCTAAATTTTAGAATGTAAAATAAAAATAAATTAAATGCTTGATTGTTTAAACTTGATTGGAAATTCACAAGGAATTAAAACTTTTTAAAGTTATTTAAAAATAATTTTCCAAAATGTGGTTTGCAAAGACTTATGGTTTCAAAGTATTTTTAAAAATCAAACCTATTTTAGTTTTCAAGGTTTTCAAATCCTTAACGGATTTCTATTTAAGAAAATAAAACTATAGAAAACTATACTTGCAAAATATTGCCCAAGTAGCCATATAGGCCAAGTGCATATGATTATTATTTTATTTTCACAGATGGATTTTTAAAAAGGTTTCTTGATTGTTCTAAAACACTATTTTGAATTTTACAAATTTTTATAAATTGGTTTGGTAGGCATTTGTTGAAACCATCTCATATAGCCTCAGTGGCATAATTGTAATAAAAATGATATAAAATAATAATTTATAAAATTTAAGTTATTATGTTATCCTATACTGAGCAAAATGATTTTACAAATTTTTAGAAATTGGTTTGAATCAATTTGGTTTTCTAAATTAAAAGTTATGAAAGAAACAAGTAAAAAGAAAACAAAACGAAAACGAAAACGAAAAAAAGGAGTGGCCAGGCCGAAATGGCCCAGCTCGCCCCAGCGTATTACGGCCTTGGCCCAGCCCACGCCGCACCACCCCGCACCCAGGCCGCCCCGCGCCAGCTTCCACGCACGCCACGGCCAAGCTTCCACCCACGCCACGGCCAAGCGCACGCGCGCCGCAGCATCTGATTCTTTTCTTTTTGTCCCACCTCGCCTCCTTAGGAGAAATTGCTCCAACTTGTAGCCTATATAAAGAACCCAAGGGCAGCTCCCAAGCACATCAGGCCGGCCCCCTCTCTTCTCCGTGCGTAGCACACACGGCGCCATAACGTTATTTTGGGAAACGACGCGACCCGACGCATCCCTGCTAATAATTCTATTTCCACTTTTTTTTACGTAGATTGTCTTTAGTAACTTCGCAATTTTATTTTTTTAGATTTACACCTCCGTTTAGAATAGTGGTTCACTTTCGTGTAGGAAGTTTTCCATCCGAGCAACTTGTTCGGACAACTTTTCGTACTATAACCACTTCTGTCTAGTTTTGTAAAATTCATATCTTAAGTTCTATCCGTCGGATTTCAACAAACCCTATACCGTTGGAATCAGCAAGTCACGTAGATTATCTTAGACATGTTGCGTGGCAATTTCGCCCACTTTATTTTCGCGGTATCCCTTTGATCCGGAACATCGTCTATAAAATAAATCTTACAAACTTTTTCTGAGAAATTCTTTTGGCGATACGCTTGTAATGCAATTCTCTACAACTTCCGTATAGAAAGTTCTTCCATCCGGAAAACTTCTTCTAATAACTTTTCGCGAAAAGTGTAGTCCTATGACTGGCTTCAACATAGTTCCTTTAGTCAAATTGATCCTTATGATCATACCAATCTTCTTGGACCAGTTATAAATCTTTATCATGTTCACAGATAATGCATAGCTTACCCCTGGTTGTCTATTTCATATTATTCAAATAACAATTGAGTTATTTGAGTAAAGTATGACATGTCATAGTTTAGATTTTTACCTTGCTTTAGTAGGGTGGAGATACTCTACCTCATATCACATGTGATGAACCTTTGTTATCTATTAGGCTCCGCGAACCAAATCCCGATATCATTCACGCCTATACAACCTCATGTCATTCAACCCTTCCACTTAGTTCGAACTATTCAATTTTCAAATGAGTTACTTGAGTAGTTCAATATATCATTAGTTCATATCCAATGCTATGTGTGACCTTGTGCTACTCTGATAAGTGTTGTCACACTATGTCGATTTCATAAGCCTTGATTTACAGTACTTCATCCAATAGCACCACAATCCAAAATATTTGAATCACTTTGCAAATATTCAAATTCAAATATGAGAATTTGATTACCATTATTGTTTTCTATATTCTTTCTCAACATGATTCTTTTGTGAAGGTGAAACTCGTGATCGCATCCAGACCAATACCACTAGACACTTTACCTTGAACCAATATCGTGTCTATCCAAATTCTTTTTCATTCATCCCTTTGACTTAGTTTAAAATTATTCAACTTACAAATGAGTAAATTGAGTAATTCTATATATCATTTGTTTATACCCAAGCCTATGTGTAGTTCATACTATTTTGAGTAATTGTTGTCACACTTATTCAATAGTATTGTTGTTGCACTATTTGTCACCTATGTGATTCAATTCAGCTGTTCCGAATTCTTTTCATCTTTTTCTAAAGCATAAAGATTCTTCAATTATATCTTGGATAGTTCATTACTTTCTAATCATGTGACTTTCCGTCCAAACTCTCACCGCCATATCTTGCAAGCCAAACCTCATGCCATACCTTAGTACCCTAGAGCGATTATCGATTGTTGTCTTGTTTGATATGTTGTTGTTGTTGAATGGTGTGTTTATTTTGTGCTATATTTTATATTATAGTTCGTACGGAGAGGCACGTATTTTGATTAAGAGAAGTGAACGCGCTTCAACTACCAAAAGGCAAGTGACACTCAATTCCTACCTATTTTTTTATGCATTAGTGTTTTTCAAACTAGTGTGCATGGTAGGATTTTGATTTCAAAAAGTAAAGTATTATGCTATGCTTAGCAAAACCCTAGTAGTGTGTAGCTACTCCTGAACCCATTGCTAGGATGTTTTACTTTTGCCTGCAAGATCAAATGCCAAGTGTTGTTTCGTTGTTGAATGGGAATGTTTGAAAAATTAAAATTTACAACGTTAATGAAACACCTGGGTGGATTGGTATTGCTTGCTGGGTGGCTACTCAGGGCCGCATGACTCCTGTCTAGTACTTGTCATGTGGTTGTCTTCGCCTGAGGGTGCGCAAATGTTGAGTGGCTACTCAGGGCCACATGACTCCTATCTAGTACTTGTCATATGGTTGTCGTCGCCTGAGAGTGCACTTGTGGTTGGCCACTCAGGATTAAAGAGATTATTATGTCGTCCATGTTTTAGATAGCTTCCAGTGCAGCCTTATGGTATTATGGGCTCTGCCGGGATTAAGTAAGTTGTGAGGTCCAACTTGTTCCTAGACATGATGATGTGGCTTGCAACCAAACGGGAACGGGCCTAGCTAGTTATGGTTGAAACCTTCTTCTGAAAGATCTTGTCTCATTCTTCTCTTGGGAAGGGTGGGTCGTAAGGTGAAAGTGCACAACCTCTCGAGAGTTAAACCTAAGATCTTAGCCGTGTCCCCGGTTATGGACAATTTGAGCTTCTAGGCAGGGAATGTACGGAGGAATCTCATCACCTTTTATGAATGTATTTAAAATTTTGTATCAACCTTTGAAAACTCATGGGAGATGTAACCATGTGATTATTCTAAAACCCATGGAGGATTTAACCATGGTGTGATTTCATAATGTCATTCAAAGGATTTCTAAATGTTTTGTTTTAAATAAAATGTAGGATAAAATTGGCTTTATGCAAATTTTCCTAAACTCCACTAGCCAAATATCATGTAAATAGTCATGCCCAAAACTGCCACCATATAAGTGTCATTTGCCAGTACATCATTGTACTGACCTCCATTCATGGGGCTGCATATTCAAACGTGCAGGATTCTCTGAGGAGAAGTACGTGGTAGGATCTCGAGTCTACATTCCAACATGATCTGCTCGTGGCACATGAAGATGATGAAGGCTCATTGATGATTTACTTTCCGCTGTATATGTTTTGAATATTGTTGAGCTAGTCCATGTGACTATGCAATTTGTAAGGTTTTACTTTACCCTCTGGATCAAAGATGTAGTAATTTGATACTATTGCAGTGATTACTATATTTTGTAATGTGTGTGGTATCAGTGATCCCGGGAATAGCACTATACACAGGTATCTTACCTTTATTAAAAGGTAGGATGCTACAGAATGGTATCAGAGCATAGTGTTGCATGTAGGATCGAGACCCTAGGTTTTGATTAGAAATAGGAAGTCCCTAGGATGAAAAATTTGTCTAATCCTATTTCAATCAAAAAAATGTGTGCTTTGTAAAATTCTTGTATTCTCATCTACTCCATCTTCAAAAATTGTTTTTCCTCTTGCCTTAGATGACCTACCTTATGAAACCATCAAGCAAGTAGAGATGATGACCTTGTACCTGAAGTGAGGGACTGATGATTCATGTGATATTCTTCGACTCCGCAAGAAGTGTTTCATGGAAGACCAATGAAGAACATGAAGGAAGACTTCGATGCAGACTCCACAACACTCGAAGATACACCGATGGAGTAGAATAGAAACTTGATGCATCCAATATAGAAATAGACTAGACCACCATTAGTTCTCTTATAACGAACCAACGATAAAGTGACAAAATATTGATCATACGAAATTGAGGTATGACCATACTAATTTGGTTGTGTTTAATGAAACATATTTCTTGATGAATGTTAGATGATTGTTGTTTGCTGAATTGCTTTGATCTGTTGTGTTTGGGTAGGAATCTTCTCTAGAATCTTTCTATCTATTCTCGTCTATACCAACCCATAGAATGTTTTCTCGGCAACTTGCCCTGAAGACAACAATAGTGAAATCAACCTAGATGTTTCCTATCAGATGAAGAAGCATAGAGTGTGAGATACGCAAAACCGTAGTTAAGGATCGAAAGAAATGTTTTTCAAAATAGTTCAATAATGGGGATTGAAATATTGATTCAATTCTCCATGGAAAGTTTTTATCAAGTTTGTGAGGATGACTGATACGTCCAATTTGCATCACTATTTTATATCATAATTTGCTGCTATTCATTGATATATTTCATATTGGGACACAATACTTATGTTATTTCATCTATTTTGCATGTTTCATGATTATTTGGAGATCGCGCACCGGAGCCAGGATTCTGCTGGAAAAAGCACCGTCAGGATGCAATATTTCGGAAGATCAACCGAGGAAGGGAATTTTACCAAAAATCCTATTTTTCCAGATGACGAAGGAAGCCAGAAGGGGGGCCAGCTGGACCCAAGGTGGGCCCACACCATAGGGCGGCGCGGCCCATGGCCCGGCCGCGCCACCATGTGGTGTGGGGCCCCCACAGCCCCTTTCGCCTCCTTTTCTTCGCGAAACCCTTCGTCCCGAAGACCTAAGCCACGCAGGAATCCTCACGAGGGGTTACAGCCGCCTCGCGGGGCGGAGAACACCGAGAGAAAAGAGCTCTCCGGCGGGCAGGAATCCGCCGGGGAAATTCCCTCCCGGAGGGGGAAATCGACGCCATCGTCACCGCCATCGAGCTGGACATCATCTCCATCACCATCACCATCATCTCCACCATCATCACCGCCATCTCCACCGCTGGACATCGTCACCGCCGTAGCAATTTGGGTTTGATCTTGATTGTTTGATAGGGGAAACTCTCCCGTATCGATTTATACTTGTTATTGATGCTATTGAGTGAAACCATTGAACCAAGGTTTATGTTCAGATTGTTATTCATCATCATATCACCTCCGATCATGTTCCATATGATGTCTCGTGAGTAGTTCGTTTAGTTCTTGAGGACATCGGTGAAGTCTAAATGTTAGTAGTGAACTATGGTTGAGTAATATTCAATGTTATGATATTTAAGTTGTGGTGTTATTCTTCTAGTGGTGTCGTGTGAACGTCGACTACACGACACTTCACCATTTATGGGCCTAGGGGAATGCATCTTGTACTCGTTTGCCAATTGCGGGGTTGCCGGAGTGACGAAACCTAAACCCCCGTTGGTATATCGATGCAGTGAGGGATCGCAGGATCTCGTAGTTTAAGGTTGTGGTTAGATTTATCTTAATTACTTTCTTGTAGTTGCGGATGCTTGCAAGGGGTATAATCACAAGTATGTATTAGTCCTAGGAAGGGCGGTACATTAGCATAGGTTCACCCACACAACACTTATCAAAACAATGAAGATTAATCAGCTGTATGTAGCGAAAGCACTAGACTAAAATCCCGTGTGTCCTCGAGAACGTTTGGTCATTATAAGTAAACAAACCGGCTTGTCCTTTGTGCTAAAAAGGATTGGGCCACTCGCTGCAATTATTTCTCTCGCATTTTACTTACTCGTACTTTATTCATCTCGTTACATCAAAACCCCCGAATACTTGTCTCGTGAGCATTTACAAGTGAATCCTTCATCGAAACCGCTTGTCAACACCTTCTGCTCCTCGTTGGGTTCGACACTCTTATTTATCGAAAGTACTACGATACACCCCCTATACTTGTGGGTCATCAAGACTATTTTCTCGGCGCCGTTGCCGGGAGTGAAGCGCTATTGGTAAGTGGAATTGGTAAGGAAAACCTTTACTCGTTTGTGCTGATTTTATTTCTGCTCGCTGCTATAAGTCATTATGGAGAGATCTTCTCTTCAATTTCTATTTGGGAAATCTACTATTACTGCAACGGTAGTGGATGAGGCGCCAGGTGAGGAAGTAATACCATATAAAATACCTACGAAAATTATTGAACATGTTATGGATAACCGCTATGAAGGGGATGGAACTGTCCATCCTGGTGATCATTTACTGTTTTTGCATGAATTATGCGGATTATTCAAATGTGCAGGTATTGCTATGAATGAAGTTAGAAAGAAACTATTCTCTATATCGCTGTCTGGTAAAGCGGCGCATTGGTATAAATTACTGAAGAATGGTGATTCTCTTGATTGGGAGGACATTGTGCCTTTATTTTATTCCAAATTTTATCCTCCAAGTGAAATTCACAAAGATCGGAACCGCATATATAATTTCTGGCCTCATGATGGAGAGAGTATTGCCCAAGCTTGGGGAAGATTGAAGTCTTTAATGCTCAAATGCCCCATTCATGAGCTTCCTGGTAATGTTATTATTGATAATTTCTATGCAAGACTTTCTTTTCAAGACAAGACCCTGCTGGATACTTCTTGTTCAGGATCATTTACACGCAATAAAGAAGAGTTTAAAAGGGACCTTCTTGATCGGATCCAAGAAAATACTCGAAGGTTGGGAGAACGACAAGGATAGAGAATCGTGTATAATTTATGATTATAAATGCATTGAAGCTTTTATGGATACCGATGAATTTCGTAATATGAGTGTTACATATGGTCTTGATTCTCAAGTTGCCGCAAATCTTTATAAAGCTTTTGCCTCTCATTATGAATTGCCTAAGAAGAATTTTGATAAGTATCATGAACCGTATAAAGATAAAATTGATTCATCTATTAATAAATGTGTTGTAGTTGAAACTGATGATCATGTTATTCCTGAAGCTTATATTGGAAAAACTCCTTTTCCTGCTAAAATGAAGGAGTACTCTTTTATAAATAGTGCGGTTCATAAAAGTGAAAAGAAACCTATAGAACCTGAAGAACAAATAAAAGTTGAACCTGTTGTTGCAATAGTTAAAGATCTTGTGACTGAGAATGTGGAAGATGGTCATATTATTTTCCGTGAAGATGCTTCTAATATTGTTTCACATCCTAATAAACCCAAACAAGCTAGTGTTCCTATGCTATCTGTTAGAATTGGTGATCATTGCTATTATGGTTTATGTGATATTGGTGCAAGTGTTAGTGCTATTCCTTATGAGCTTTACACGGAGATTATGCATGAAATTGATTCTTGTGAACTTGAAGATATTGATGTGGTTATTGATACGTCTCCGACGTATCGATAATTTCTTATGTTCTATGCCATATTATTGATGATACCTACATGTTTTATGCACACTTTATGTCATATTCGTGCATTTTCTGGAACTAACCTATTAACAAGATGCCGAAGTGCCAGTTCTCGTTTTCTGCTGTTTTTGGTTTCGTAAATCCTAGTAACGAAATATTCTCGAATTGGACGAAACGAAGACCCAGTGTTCCTATTTTCACCGGAAGCATCCGAACACCCGGAAGGACCGGAGGGGGGCACCGGGCCCCCGCACCATAGGCCGGCGCGGCCCGAGGCCCCGGCCGCGCCGCCATATGGTGTGGCCACCCCTTCGACCCTCCTCGCGCCGCCTCTTCGCCTATATAAAGCCCCCGTCGCGAAACCCCGATGCGAAAAACCACGATACGGAAAACCTTACCGAGCCGCCGCCATCGCGAAGCCAAGATCCGGGGACAGGAGTCTCCGTTCCGGCACGCTGCCGGAGCGGGGAAGTGCCCCTGAAGGCTTCTCCATCGACACCGCTGCCATCTCCACCGCCATCTTCATCACCGCCGCCGCTCCCATGAGGAGGGAGTAGTTCTCCATCGAGGCTCGGGGCTGTACCGGTAGCTATGTGGTTCATCTCTCTCCTATGTGCTTCAATACAATAATCTCATGAGCTGCCTTACATGATTGAGATTCATATGATGATGCTTGTAATCTAGATGTCATTATGCCAGTCAAGTGAGTTTTACTTATGTGATCTCCGGAGACTCCTTGTCCCACGTGTGTAAAGGTGACGAGTGTGTGCACCGTGTGGGTCTCTTAGGCTATATTTCACGTAATACTTACTCACCGTTATGAATGGCATAGTGAAGTGCTTATTTATATCTCTTTATGATTGCAATATGTTTTGTATCACAATTTATCTATGTGCTACTCTAGTGATGTGTTATTAAAGTAGTTTTATTCCTCCCGCACGTGTGTAAAGGTGACAAGTGTGTGCACCGTGTTAGTACTTGGTTTATGCTATGATCATGATCTCTTGTAGATTGCGAAGTTAACTATTGCTATGATAATATTGATGTGATCTATTCCTCCTACATATGCATGAAGGTGACAAGTGTGCATGCTATGCTAGTACTTGGTTTAGTCTTTTGATCTATCTTACACTAAAGGTTACTAAAATATGAGCATTATTGTGGAGCTTGTTAACTCCGGCATTGAGGGTTCGTGTAATCCTACGCAATGTGTTCATCATCCAACAAAAGTGTAGAGTATGCATTTATCTATTCTGTTATGTGATCAAAGTTGAGAGTGTCCACTAGTGAAAGTCTAATCCCTAGGCCTTGTTCCTAAATACCGCTATTGCTGCTTGTTTACTCGTTTTATCGCGCTACTACTGCTGCGTTACTACTATCGCGTTACTACTGCTTGTTTACTGTCCTGGGCAAAGCACTTTTCTGGTGCCGTTGCTACTGCTACTATTTATTCATACCACCTGTATTTCACTATCTCTTCGCCGAACTAGTGCACCTCTTAGGTGTGTTGGGGACACAAGAGACTTCTTGCTTTGTGGTTGCAGGGTTGCATGAGAGGGATATCTTTGACCTCTTCCTCCCTGAGTTCGATAAACCTTGGGTAATCCACTTAAGGGAAACTTGCTGCTGTTCTACAAACCTCTCGCTCTTGGAGGCCCAACACTCGTCTACAAGAATAGAAGCTCCCGTAGACATCAAGCACTTTTCCGGCGCCGTTGCCGGGAGGAAAGGTAAAAAGGCACTCATACTCCGGTTCCGTGTAACAGTACTTTTCTCGGCGCCATTGTGTTTGTGCTCGAAGCTATTTCCTTTAGATCCCGCAATTGCATCTTTTTGTTTCTTGTTTACACTAGTTTGGCATAATGGACAACAATGAGCTTCTTATTCTATTTCCCGATTTAAAACATGGATTGTTTGATGCAAAAATTAAAAAACCTATGAAATCTTATTTGCATGCTCGGTAGTAATATTAGTATGAACGCTTTGAACACCATTGTTGATAATAATATAGAAAGTTCTAAGCTTGGGGAAGCTGGTTTTCATGATCTTTATAGTCCCCCAAGCATTGAGGAGAAAATTTTCTTTGATGATACTTTGCCTCCTATTTATGATGATTATAATAGTGGTCTTTTGGTACAACCTACTATGGAGAGTAAATTTTATTGTGATTATACTATGCCTCCTACACTTGATGAGAATAAAAATGATAGCTACTTTGTTGAATTTGCTCCCACTTCAACTAATAAAATTGATTATGCTTATGTGGAGAGTAATAATTTTATGCATGAGACTCATGATAAGAATGCTTTATGTGATAGTTATATTGTTGAGTTTGCTCATGATGCTACTGAAAGTTATTATGAGAGAGGAAAATATGGTTGTAGAAATTTTCATGTTACTAAAATGCCTCTCTATGTGCTGAAATTTTTGAAGCTACACTTGTTTTATCTTCCTATGCTTGTCACTTTGTTCTTCATGAATTCATTTGTGTACAAGATGCCTCTTCATAGGAAGCATGTTAGACTTAAATGTGTTTTGAATTTGCCTCTTGATGCTCTCTTTTGCTTCAAATACTATCTCTTGCGAGTGCATCATTAAAACTGCTGAACCCATCTTAATGGCTATAAAGAAAAGAACTTCTTGGGAGATAACCCATGTGTTTATTTTGCTACAGTACTTTGTTTTATATTTGTGTCTTGGAAGTTGTTTACTACTGTAGCAACCTCTCCTTATCTTAGTTTTATGTTTTGTTGTGCCAAGTAAAGTCTCTATGGTAAAGTTGATGCTAGATTTGGATTGCTGCGCAGAAACAGCATTGCTGTCTGTCACGAATCTGGGTCTAATTCTCCGTAGGTAACTCAGAAAATTATGCCAATTTACGTGACTGATCCTCAAATATGTACGCAACTTTCATTAGTTTTGAGTTTTTCCATTTGAGCAAGTCTGGTGCCATTTTAAAATTCGTCTTTACGGACTTTTCTGTTTTTGACAGATTCTGCCTTTTATTTCGCATTGCTTCTTTCGCTGTGTTGGGTGGATTTCTTTGTTCCATTACCTTCCAGTAGCTTTGAGCAATGTCCGAAGTGTTAAGAATGATTGTGTCACCTCTGAACATGTGAGTTTTTGATTATGCACTAACCCTCTAATGAGTTTGTTTCGAGTTTGGTGTGGAGGAAGTTTTCAAGGGTCAAGAGAGGAGGATGATATACTATGATCAAGGAGAGTGAAAACTCTAAGCTTGGGGATGCCCCGGTGGTTCACCCCTGCATATTCTAAGAAGACTCAAGCGTTTAAGCTTGGGGATGCCCAAGGCATCCCCTTCTTCATCGACAAATTATCAGGTTCCTTCTCTTGAAACTATATTTTTATTCGGCCACATCTTATGTACTTTACTTGGAGCGTCTGTTTATTTTTGTTTATGTTTGAATAAGTTCATCATGCTTGTGTGGGAGAGAGACACGCTCCGCTGGTTCGTATGAACACATGTGTTCTTAGCTCATAATATTCATGGCGAAGTTTCCTCTTCGTTAAATTGTTATATGGTTGGAATTGGAAAATACTACATGTAGTAATTCTAAAATGTCTTGGATAATTTGATGCTTGGAAATTGTTGTGCTCATGTTTAAGCTCTTGCATCATATACTTTGCGCCCATTAATGAAGAAATACTTAGAGCTTGTTAATTTGGTTTGCATATTTGGTTTCTCTAGAGTCTAGATAACATCTAGTATTGAGTTTTGAACAACAAGGAAGACGGTATGGAGTCTTATAATGTTTACCATATGTCTTTTATGTGAGTTTTGCTGTACCGTTCATCCTTGTGTTTGTTTCAAATAACCTTGCTAGCCTAAACCTTGTATCGAGAGGGAATACTTCTCATGCATCCAAAATACTTGAGCCAACCACTATGCCATTCGTGTCCACCATACCTACCTACTACATGGTATTTATCCGCCATTCCAAAGTAAATTGCTTGAGTGCTACCTTTAAAATTCCATCATTCACCTTTGCAATATATAGCTCATGGGACAAATAGCTTAAAAACTATTGTGGTATTGAATATGTACTTATGCACTTTATCTCTTATTAAGTTGCTTGTTGTGCGATAACCATGCTTCTGGGACGCCATCATCTATTCTTTGTTGAATATCATGTGAGTTGCTATGCATGTCCGTCTTGTCTCGAAGCAAGAGAGATCTACCACCTTCATGGTTGGAGCATGCATATTGTTAGAGAAGAACATTGGGCCGCTAACTAAAGCCATGATTCATGGTGGAAGTTTCAGCTTTGGACATATATCCTCAATCTCATATGAGAATAATAATTGTTGCCACATGCTTATGCATTAAAGAGGAGTCCATTATCTCGTTGTCCATGTTGTCCCGGTATGGATGTCTAAGTTGAGAATAATCAAAAGCGAGAAATCCAAAATGCGAGCTTTCTCCTTAGACCTTTGTACAGGCGGCATGGAGGTACCCCATTGTGACACTTGGTCAAAACATGTGCATTGCAAAGATCCGGTAGTCCAAGTTAATTAGGACAAGGTGCGGGCACTATTAGTATACTATGCATGAGACTTGCAACTTGTAAGATATAATGTACATAACTCATATGCTTTATTACTACCGTTGACAAAATTGTTTCATGTTTTCAAAATAAAAGCTCTAGCACAAATATAGCAATCGATGCTTTCCTCTTTGAAGGACCATTCTTTTACTTTTATGTTGAGTCAGTTCACCTATTTCTCTCCACCTCAAGAAGCAAACACTTGTGTGAACTGTGCATTGATTCCTACATACTTGCATATTGCACTTGTTATATTACTCTATGTTGACAATTATCCATGAGATATACATGTTACAAGTTGAAAGCAACCGCTGAAACTTAATCTTCCTTTGTGTTGCTTCAATGCCTTTACTTTGATTTATTGCTTTATGAGTTAACTCTTATGCAAGACTTATTAATACTTGTCTTGAAGTACTATTCATGAAAAGTCTTTGCTTTATGATTCACTTGTTTACTCATGTCATTACCATTGTTTTGATCGCTGCATTCACTACATATGTTTACAAATAGTATGATCAAGGTTATGATGGCATATCACTTCAGAAATTATCTTTGTTATCGTCTTACCTGCTCGGGACGAGCAGAACTAAGCTTGGGGATGCTTGATACGTCTCCGATGTATCGATAATTTCTTATGTTCTATGCCATATTATTGATGATACCTACATGTTTTATGCACACTTTATGTCATATTCGTGCATTTTCCGGAACTAACCTATTAACAAGATGCCGAAGTGCCGGCTCCTGTTTCTCGCTGTTTTTGGTTTCGTAAATCCTAGTAACGAAATATTCTCGGAATTGGACGAAACGAAGACCCGGGTTCCTATTTTCACCGGAAGCATCCAGAACACCCGGGAAGGACCGCAGAGGGGAGCACCGGGCCCCCGCACCATAGGCCGGCGCGGCCCGGGCCCGGCCGCGCCGCCATATGGTGTGGCCACCCCTTCGACCCTCTCCGCGCCGCCTCTTCGCCTATATAAAGCCCCCGTCGTGAAACCCCCGATGCGAAAAACCACGATACGGAAAACCTTACCGAGCCGCCGCCATCGCGAAGCCAAGATCCGGGGGACAGGGAGTCTCTGTTCCGGCACGCCGCCGGAGCGGGGAAGTGCCCCGGAAGGCTTCTCCATCGACACCGCCGCCATCTCCACCGCCATCTTCATCACCGCTGCTGCTCCCATGAGGAGGGAGTAGTTCTCCATCGAGGCTCGGGGCTGTACCGGTAGCTATGTGGTTCATCTCTCTCCTATGTGCTTCAATACAATAATCTCATGAGCTGCCTTACATGATTGAGATTCATATGATGATGCTTGTAATCTAGATGTCATTATGCTAGTCAAGTGAGTTTTACTTATGTGATCTCCGGAGACTCCTTGTCCCACGTGTGTAAAGGTGACAAGTGTGTGCACCGTGTGGGTCTCTTAGGCTATATTTCACGAATACTTACTCACCGTTATGAATGGCGTAGTGAAGTGCTTATTTATATCTCTTTATGATTGCAATATGTTTTGTATCACAATTTATCTATGTGCTACTCTAGTGATGTGTTATTAAAGTAGTTTTATTCCTCCCGCACGTGTGTAAAGGTGACAAGTGTGTGCACCGTGTTAGTACTTGGTTTATGCTATGATCATGATCTCTTGTAGATTGCGAAGTTAACTATTGCTATGATAATATTGATGTGATCTATTCCTCCTACATATGCATGAAGGTGACGAGTGTGCATGCTATGCTAGTACTTGGTTTAGTCTTTTGATCTATCTTACACTAAAGGTTACTAAAATATGAGCATTATTGTGGAGCTTGTTAACTCCGGCATTGAGGGTTCGTGTAATCCTACTCAATGTGTTCATCATCCAACAAAAGTGTAGAGTATGCATTTATCTATTCTGTTATGTGATCAAAGTTGAGAGTGTCCACTAGTGAAAGTCTAATCCCTAGGCCTTGTTCCTAAATAATGCTATTGCTGCTTGTTTACTGTTTTACAGCGTTACTACTGCTGCGTTACTACTACTGCGTTACTACTGCTTGTTTACTGTCCTGGGCAAAGCACTTTTCTGGTGCCGTTGCTACTGCTACTATTTATTCATACCACCTGTATTTCACTATCTCTTCGCCGAACTAGTGCACCTCTTAGGTGTGTTGGGGACACAAGAGACTTCTTGCTTTGTGGTTGCGGGGTTGCATGAGAGGGATATCTTTGACCTCTTCCTCCCTGAGTTCGATAAACCTTGGGTAATCCACTTAAGGGAAACTTGCTGCTGTTCTACAAACCTCTTTTCTTGGAGGCCCAACACTGTCTACAAGAATAGAAGCTCCCGTAGACATCAGTTATTCAGCTGGCTAATAGAGAAACTATTTCTCCAATTGGTATTGTTCGAGATGTGGAAGTTCTATGCGGTAAGATTAAATATCCTGCTGACTTTTTGGTACTTGGTTCTGCTGCTAGTGATTATTGTCCTATCATTTTTGGTAGACCTTTTCTAAATACTTGTGGAGCTATTATCGATTGCAAGAAAGAGAAAATTTTGACTAAATTTGCTTGGTGAATCTTATGAGTTTAACTTCTCTAAATTTACCAAAACTCCTTATAAAGCTGATTTGCCTAGTAATGATTTTAAAATGGAGCGAGTGTGCATCTATTGTTCTTGTTCCTAATAATCCTTTGCAGCAACATTTGGAGAATAGCGAGAGTGAAGTTTTTATGAAAGAAAGAGATGAGCTTGAGGAGATTTTTCTTCGCCAACCTATTCTCCAGCATGATTTACCTAGGTGGAAGATTTGGGTACAACACCGCCACCAAAGGAAGATCCTGTTTTTGATTTAAAGCCTTTGCCCGATAATCTTAAATATGCTCATATTGATGATAAGAAAATATATCCTGTTATTATTAGTTCTAAACTTACGTAGTTTGAAGAAGAAAGATTATTGCAAATATTGAAGAAACACCGAGGTGCTATTGGCTATACTCTTGATGACTTGAAGGGGATTTCTCCCTCTATTTGCCAACACGCCATTAATATGGAAGATGATGCGAAGCCTGTTGTTGAACCTCAGCGTCGTCTAATTCCCAAGATGAAGGATGTGGTAAGAAATGAGCTATTACGACTTCTTGAAGCTGGTATAATATATCCTATTGCTGATAGTAGATGGGTTAGTCATGTGCATTGCGTTCCTAAGAAAGGAGGAATGACTGTTGTGCCTAATGATAATGATGAGCTCATACCTCAAAGAGTAGTTGTAGGGTATAGAATGTGCATTGATTATCGAAAAGTTAATAAGGTTACTAAAAAAGATCATTACCCTTTACCATTTATTGATCAAATGCTAGAAAGATTGTCTAAAAATACTGATTTTTGCTTTCTTGATGGTTATTCTGGGTTTTCACAAATTGCTGTTAAAACTAAAGATCAAGAGAAAACCACTTTTACTTGTCCCTATGGAACTTATGCTTATAGGCGTATGCCTTTTGGTTTATGTAATGCTCCTGCTACTTTTCAAAGATGCATGTCCGCTATTTTTCATGGCTTTTGTGAGAGTATTGTGGAAGTATTCATGGATGATTTTTCCGTCTACGGGAATTCTTTTGATAGTTGCTTGCGAAACCTTGATAAAGTTTTGCGGAGATGTGAAGAAACTAACCTTGTTCTTAATTGGGAGAAATGCCACTTTATGGTTAATGAAGGAATTGTATTGGGACATAAAATTTCTGAGAGAGGTATTGAAGTTGATAGAGCTAAAGTTGAAGCTATTGAGAAGATGCCCTATCCAAGGGATGTTAAAGGTATTCGTAGTATTCTTGGTCATGCTGGGTTCTATAGGAGATTTATTAAAGATTTCTCCAAGATTTCAAAGCCTCTTACTAATCTTCTTCAAAAAGATGTACCTTTTGTTTTTGATGATGATTGTAAGGAAGCTTTTGAAACTCTAAAAAAGCCTTAACAACCGCTCCTATAGTTGAACCTCCCGATTGGAATTTACCTTTTGAAATTATGTGTGATGCTAGTGATTTTGTTTGTAGGCGCTGTTCTTGGACAGCGAGTAGATAAAAAATTAAATGTTATTCATTATGCTAGTAAAACTCTTGATGCTGCTCAAAGAAATTATGCTACTACCGAAAAGAATTGTTAGTCTGTAGTCTTTGCTTGTGATAAATTTAGATCTTATATTGTTGATTCAAAGGTTACGATTCATACTCGATCATGCTTGCAATTAGATACCTTATGACAAAGAAAGATGCTAAGCCGAGGCTTATTAGATGGGTACTTCTTTTGCAAGAATTTGATTTACATATTATAGATAGGAAAGGTGCTCGATAATCCTATTGCTGATAATTTGTCTAGATTGGAAAATATTGCTTATGATCCCGTTCCGTTAATGATAGTTTTCCAAATGAACAATTGGCTGTAATAAAGGTAAGCTCGCGAGACGAGTCCTTGGTATGCTGATTATGCTAACTTTATTGTTTCCAAGTACTTGCCTCCAACCTTTTCAGCTCAAGCAAAGGAGGAAATTCTTTTATGACTTGAGGCATTATTTCCGGGATGACCCACACTTATATAAAGAAGGAGTGGATGGTATTCTGCGAAGGTGTGTTCCCGAGTATGAACAACAAGAGATATTGAGTAAATGTCATGGTAGTGCTTATGGAGGACATCACGCCGAGATAGAACCGCGCAAAAGGTTCTACAATCAGGTTTTTATTGGCCAACTCTCTTCAAAGATGCAAGGAAGTTTATTTTATCTTGTGATGAATGTCAAAGGGTTGGTAATATCTCCAGACGCAATGAAATGCCTATGAATTATACTCTTGTTATTGAATTGTTTGATTGTTGGGGATTTGACTTCATGGGACCTTTTCCCTCTTCAAAAGGTAACACTCATATACTTGTTGCTGTTGATTATGTTACTAAATGGGTGGAAGCCATACCTACAAAAAGTGCCGACGGTGAGACCTCTTTAAAAATGCTTTTAGATATTATTTTTCCTAGATTTGGAGTACCTAGATATATTATGACTGATGGAGGTTCTCATTTTATTCATGGAGGTTTTAGAAAAACTCTTGCTAGGTATGGTATTAATCATAGAATTGCTTCCGCTTATCACCCTCAAACTAGTGGGCAAGTAGAACTATCAAATAGAGGAATTAAATCTATCTTGCAGAAGACTGTTAATAAATCTAGAAAGAATTGGGCTAGTAAATTGAAAGAAGCACTATGGGCTTATAGAACTGCTTATAAAAACCCCATGGGAATGTCACCTTATAAAATGGTTTACGGAAAAGCTTGTCATTTACCTTTAGAACTAGAACACAAAGCTTATTGGGTCGTTAGAGAATTAAATAAAGATCCTAAACTTGCCGGTAATAAGAGGTTGCTACAATTAAGTTCTCTAGATGAATGGAGAAGTGAAGCTTATGAAAATGCTAAACTCTTTAAAGAAAAAGTTAAGAAATGGCATGATAGAAGGATCATCAAAAGAGAGTTTAATATTGGGGATAAAGTCCTATTGTATCGGTCTCGTCTCAGATTCTTTGCAGGGAAATTACTCTCGAAATGGGAAGGACCATATGTTGTTGAGGAGGTGTATCGTTCAGGAGCAATTAAAATTAGCTCTCTCCAAGGCGATGCTACGCAAGTGGTGAATGGACAAAGACTCAAGCATTATATCTCAGGTGATTCCTATAATGTTGATGTTGATATTATTCAAGTGGAAACACCGGAGGCTTTCATCAAAGGAAAAATTGACAGTCCGCCAGAACTCGACTTTGAATAGGTAACAAGACTGGTAATGAAAAGTTCGCAATTTACTTTTCGAACAATATTTTTGCTGTTTTTGGAAAATATAAAAAATTACGAGATCGAAACGGAGTGGAAAAGACGCACGAGGGCGTGCCACCACAGGCCGGCGCGGCCTGGCCTGGGCCCGCGCCGCAATATGGTGGCACCGCCTCGTCGCCCCTTTCCGACTCTGGTTCAACCTGGTACTTTCCGTTTGTTCTGAAAATTTTTATTATAAAATCCCCCGGACCCCTGGAGGTCCGTATATCGTTTTCTCGACGTGTTTTGTTTCGATCTGTTTCTGCCAGGATCTGTTTTCAGTTTAGAAGCACCATGGTCTCCAAGAACAAGGGCAAGGAGCTTCCGGATGAAGATAATCAAGATCGTGAGTGGAAAGAAGAGGACAAGAGCGTCAAGGAAGAAGTAAAGGAGGATGAAGAGGAAGTCGAAGAAGTTCCGCAAGAGCGCCCGCGCACCACCATTGCAAGCATCGGAGTGGTGTCAAACTCGTTCAACGCCAAGAAGAGCGCACGGATTAGGACCGGAGGAGGACTCCACGTCATTACCTAGCTCCAAGGACATCTTCTTCAGGCATTCACCATCCCTTCCGCAATCTAATCTACAATAATCAAATTGAAAGGACTCCCAAGGCAGCATTGCCTAGCAATTGGGATATAGATCGTTCTAACAATGCAGGAAGGACGAAGCCTGAAGCTGAAGGTTGGGGAAATAACTCCAAGAATTGGGACTCGCCGTCGGACATACTTCTCAATCGCGTCGAGCACAATTCGGAGATGATCCGCAACCTCATGTACAAGATTGACGAGCTTCAGCAGCTTGTGGAGAAGCTTGTGAGGAATTCATCACCACCATCGCCAAAGGATTGATTCATCATCGGTATTGGCATCCCCTTGGTTTGTTCCAAGCTTGGGGGAGTGCCGCGGTATCACATTATCACTACCTTTTACTTTTTACTATCAAGTAGTGTCATATCATGAGTAGGGAAGTTATCGTATAAGATGGGTTGCGGTGTGGAAGTATCTCTCCTTTAGTTTGTCTATGTATCCCTTGGTGTGAGTTATCGTTATGGAATATTAATGAGAAGTCTTATCATTTACATATTGCACACCTTATTTTAGTTTGCAATTTCTACTATACGATTGATCTTGATTTTAGTATTGGTACCACTTTGGGAGTATTGAGTAAATCTATTTGGTTTTGGCAAACTTAGCAATGGTCAATAGCAACAACACTTTGAGTTCAAGAAGAATAGAGGAAATACATGTAGAAGATGTTATTATCTTTCTTATCAGTCCTTAGCTTAGTATTCTGAAGTTAAAACTGTTTGTGCTTACAAGTAAGATGCATGATTGTTTCTATCACATGTATATTTGTTTGTTTCCCTCAACTCCTGATGAGGACATCCCATCTCTTGATACAACCGCTGTACCTACAGCCACACAAATACAAGGACCAATCACTCGAGCTCGTGCCAAACAACTGAACTATCAGGTACTTTCGTTTCTTGGAACCATTCCTCACATACACGAGAATATGATGCTGCCTAAATCAGATATGTTTGTTACTCTTAGGAATGATGGACCAAGCATGGATGAGGAGGACAAGCATTGGAGCATGATCACACATGGAGGAGATGGCAGCAAGCACTTGAGGATTGAAGATGATGCCACAAGTGGAGATTTCAGGACTTTGAAGCCACCATAAGAAGAGATGAAGACATGGACGAAATATAGAGTTCTCCACTTCATAATTTCGTCCATAGCATAATATGGTGCTGCGTCACCTTTAGTTTTGGGCCAGGCCCATGTCATTTTCGCAGGAATTAAGTCAGCCACTTTTTAGAGTCCGTATTGAAGGGGAAAAGGCTTTCTAGGGTTTGGTTCGGCCACCACATGTATGGCTGGCCGAAACCCCATCTTTTCCTCCTTTAAATACCCCCATAGCCGTCACGTTTAGACTCGGATTTTGATTAGATTAAAAGTTAGCCATCGCTGCAACTCTCGTGTACTTCTTTTGAGGCCAACGCCCAGAACAAGACCGACTATTCGGAATCCCACCTTTTCAATAAAGCTTTCATCTATATTCGCAATATTCGATTGCATCATTAGTTCTTACTTGTTCTCGATTTCGGGTAGGAATTAAGACCCTCGGCTGGTCGGCTGATCGTGCATCCGCAAGATCAGTAACTCCCGGAGATTGTCCTAGCGATTGCATTGGCGCACGAGCTTTGCACGTGTAGTCGGATCGTCAAGCACGAACTCCACCAACAAATCGACGCTATCATACTCTCATCGAAAGATCGGACACCTTTGCCCTATCAAGTGGTATCAGATTTCAGGTTGCTCGGTGAGATTTTACTGTTTTCGTAGTATAGATTGCATCTGCCATCATACCCATAAACCACGAAAAAGCCAAAAATATTGTTAGGGTTTTTAGATCATAGTCCCATAAACCCCTGCCACGCCTTGCATTGTCTTTTCAGTTTTGCATAGTTGAATTTGTGTCTGCATCTTCGTGTCGAGTTGCTGGTCTTAGCGTCTAGTTCCTTTAGAGTTTCGAGTTCTGGTCATATTAGTCACGCCGCCGCCGCCACTCGCACCATACGCAGATCACCGCCACCGCCACCACCATATACTTCCGCCACTGCCATATACACCCTGCCATATACTTCCGCCACTGCCATATACACCCTGCCATATACTTCCGCCACTGCCATATCCACCCTGCCACATATATCCGTATCCACCATATACCCTGTGTCCTACCGCGACACGGATTCGTGCTGTTTCTCTGCCGCGACAGAGCCCGTGTAGAATTAGGTTTTCTTGTTTTTCCTACTTAGCTGTTACCTTCTAATATCATCTTGCGCTGCAGAAAAATTTCCGTGAGATAAGTTTCGGCCGCCAGTAAAGAATTGGAAGGAGTCTGGAAACGCTTCCGAAAAAATTTTCTGGCTACATTGGTTTTTCACTTTGGCGATCACTTTTCGCCACTGGCCGTTATAGCAACATTGAAGGGGGAAAGGCCTTCTAGGGTTTGGTTCGGCCACCACATGTATGGCTGGCCGAAACCCCACCTTTTCCTCCTTTAAATACCCCCATAGCCGTCACGTTTAGACTCGGATTTTGATTAGATTAAAAGTTAGCCATCGCTGCAACTCTCGTGTACTTCTTTTGAGGCCAACGCCCAGCCGACTATTTGGAATCCCACCTTTTCAATAAAGCTTTCATCTATATTCGCAATATTCTGATTGCATCATTAGTTCTTACTTGTTCTCGATTTCAGGTAGGAATTAAGACCCTCGTCGGTCGGCCGATCGTGCATCCGCAAGATCAGTAACTCCCGGAGATTGTCCTAGCGATTGCATTGGCGCACGAGCTTTGCACGTGTAGTCGGATCGTCAAGCACGAACTCCACCAACAAATCGACGCTATCATACTCTCATCGAAAGATCGGACACCTTTGCCCTATCAACTCCTATGCTTGCTATTTAACCTTGCTAGCCAAAGACCTGTACTGAGAGGGAATACTTCTCGTGCATCCAAACCTGAACCCAAACCTATGCCATTTGTGTCCACAATATCTACCTACTGCATGGTATTTTCTGCCATTCCAAGTAAATACTTCATGTGCTACCTTTAAATAATTCAAAATTTATTACTTCTTTATTTGTGTCAATGTTTTATAGCTCATGAGGAAGTATGTGGTGTTTTATCTTTCAGTCTTGTTAGGCAGCCTCCACTAATGGACTAGTGGCTTCATCCACTTATCCTATAATTTTGTAATAAGAGCTGGCAACGGGGTTCCCAGCCCCAATTAATCAACTTTCATTAATAATTCTCTTCACATGTTTTGCCCTGATTCATCAGTAAGCAACTTAATTTTGCAATAGACACTCCTCCATGGTATGAGATTGTTGGAAGGCACCCGAGGATTCGGTTAGCCATGGCTTGTGTAAGCAAAGGTTGGGGGAGTGTCATCCTTAAATAAACTAAAGTACA
>NC_061514.1:28610593-28732911 GCF_022539505.1 Lolium rigidum | reverse complement strand
ACTTCATGTGCTACCTTTAAACAATTCAAAACTTATTACTTCTTATTTGTGTCAATGTTTTATAGCTCATGAGGAAGTATGTGGTGTTTTATCTTTCAGTCTTGTTAGGCAGCCTCCACTAATGGACTAGTGGTTTCATCCACTTATCCTATAATTTTGCAATAAGAGCTGGCAACGGGGTTCCCAGCCCCAATTAATCAACTTTCATTAATAATTCTCTTCACATGTTTTGCCCTGATTCATCGGTAAGCAACTTAATTTTGCAATAGACACTCCTCCATGGTATGAGATTGTTGGAAGGCACCCGAGGATTCGGTTAGCCATGGCTTGTGTAAGCAAAGGTTGGGGGGAGTGTCATCCTTAAACAAACTAAAATACATGTGTAAACAAAAGAGAAGAGGGATGATCTACCTTGCTGGTAGAAATAACGTCCTTCATGGGAGCCGCTCTTTGGAGGTCTGTTTGGCAAGGGGGTTAGAGTACCCGCTACCAGTCGTTGACAACAACAAACACCTCTCAAAACTTTACTTTTATTCTCTTCATATGATTTCAAAACTGAAAAAGCTCTAGCACATTGTCAACACCCGGATTTTTAAGTCCAGATGCCTATTATGCCATACATCGCAATCCCAGGAATATTGTTGTTGCGAGACATAATAGTTGAATATCATAGAGTCATCATTTATTACAACACATAATCGTCTTACAAGGGTAGATCACATGATCCAATATTACAATAGTAGTTGATCTATTGATCAACGAACATCACAAATAGCGGAAGCGAAGTAGTAGTGGCTATCTAATCCACAGGCCAACGCTTGACGTCGGAGCGATCCTAGTTGTCGTAGACGTCCTGCTGTCCATCTTCCTCGTACGGTTGTTCTCCTTCAAAGTCTGGCCATTTGAATAGCCAGGGACAAAGCCATGAGTACTTTAAAGTACTCGCAAACTAATACTAGTGTAAGAACTATCAATTCTAGTAAGGGGATACTAAGCTCTAGGTTTATTTGCATAAAGCCAGGTTTATTTCATAAACGTTTAGTAAAGATGCTTGAATCACTAGACTAACTCAAGTGGGAACATTAGTGTCATTCCCACAACTTGGTTGTAATTTTAATTCAAATCCACCCTTCACCTTTCAAAATTTAAAACACAAGTCATATGTCACATTTTTTAAAATGGTCTGATGACGGAACAGTATGGCCTTTCCAACCGTCCTTAACCGTGGACGCGGCTATTCGAATAGGTTTACACTCTGCAGAGGTTGTACACTTGTGCCACAACTTTTGATTACATCCGTCGTGGGTAACCCCGAATAATCGTAACTCGACACGCGGATCATCAACCATAACCTTTCACTTATATATGCTAGTATGAGCACCTCTCCCCATGAGCTTGGCCTCCCGGTGAAAACCGCAATCAACCCGGAACCGCACAGGGCTTGGGCCGGACATTCACCTCTTCTTTAACGTCGTTTCGTTGTGTTGTGGAGGCAGCTTTGGGCATAACCCCGATGACGCTTGTTTAGAGGGAACCCATACTAAGACACATAAACTTCCAGCTAAGCCCTACCCATAATCAGGTATTGTGGGGGTACTTGTAAATTGGAATGGTATCGCATCCGAACCCAACCATCAGCTTTCGTAAAATTCACCAAGTCTTTCACCAGTCATATTCACCTTCAAAATCTTTCAATAGAATGACTCATCATTCCAAGGTTTTCAAAGTCATTGGTTTTCACAAGTTCCCATCTCTAATAGTCAATTTTAATCTTTAGCACTAGCAACTAGTCATGAGGGGTGCTAACTAGCTTGTCTTGCTCTAGGCTAACTTTGATGCTCTTGTTTTACTCTATATCTAAACCCAGTAAAATCATGAATCAAAGATAAACAAAATTTAGTAAAGCTTGTAAAGTAAAATTTTGGGATAGGAGCATTAAACATAAAATAAAAATAATGGTGCCTTGCTCTTGTAGAGCTTTGCACAAGGGAACCTTGCAAGAGTGTTAGCTTGCCTTGGTTGGTGTATGGATCAAAATGTTCCTCCTTCTTCTCCGTAGATGTTCTCGTCGTCCCCTTCGTAGCCTTCGGTACTAGCGTCTATAAACGAATACGAGGATACAATCACCACACAAAACTTGCATGCTAGACTAAACACACCAAAGATTCACACAAGCCTATGCTAGCATCACATCTTATTAGCATGGTGATTTACTTTGTTTTATTTTAAAGAAAACAATAATTTCCTCTCATCATAATTATTTATTAGTATAACTCTTTAATGCTTTGGAGGAAATAGTTTCCTCTTATTACAATATTAATTAATGTTTCTATTTATTTATTTGGAGAACTAATCTCCTCTCATTAAATATTGTTAAGATTTAATTTCCTCAAATACTAAGGTATGAGCACATGTTGACTAAGGTCAACACTTCACACTTATTATTTGAGAAACATGATTTAAATGAGGGAATACACCTCATGCAATTTAATACCAACATAGTAATGATTTAATATCCTCAAATAATTCCATATGAGAGTTAATAGACCATGGTCTCTACCTCATGTAGAATTACTTGAGACAAAGGTTTAAATGAGAGGGATACCTCTCATATGATTTAATAATTAGTTGGAACAATTTAAATGCTACTATGGCAATCATTTAATATTCTTAAGTGAGCAAATATGAGACCAAGCAACAAGGGTCATCACATTACTTCATATTACTTGTGAGAATGATTTAAATGAGGTGCTACACCTCATAGATTTTAAATTCCTAAAATTTGAAATAGTTTAAATGGGCTAGTAGTGACTACATAGCCAATATTTGCTTCTAGCCCATGATCATGTACAGAACCCATATCATATTTTTACATAGTAAATTAGGGTTTGTTAAATGTGAATTATTGCAATTGGATTCACTTCAAAATCCACAATGGTTGATTTTTAAGATTTATTTGAATACATAAAAGTATCTGTTTTGTTATTTTTGCTATTCAAAAACTACATAACATATGGGGTTGAATCTAGTGAGGTGAGCTAGATAATTTCATAAGCTTTCTGAATATATAAAATTTGTTCAATTTGGTGAAGTAGATTTTAAACTATTAAAATTTTAATTCAGCATCAGCAGTGAAATTGGATTTAACAGAAATTCGATTTTTGAAATTAGTGGGCTTGGCGGGAACGCGAAATGGGCTAAACGGGCGAAAAAGACTTGGGCCGGCCCAGCAGTGTGACTCGCACACGCGGGCCGCCCGACGATGCGGGCTCCACCTGTCGCTGACCCTTTAAACGCCGAAGCGGTACCTGGCAACGTCGACCGTCAGATTAGAACCGGATCGTGCGGTTGAGGGGGTTTTCTTCTCCGGCGAGAGGAGGGCGTGCCGGCGACGGAGGGAGGGGGTCGGCGGCGTGCCGAAGCTCCGGTGATCAATGGCGTCGATGCACAACGGGGTTGTCGAGGACGGGGAGTGTACTGGTGGTCACGGCGTCGCTTGGGGAGGCGTCAATCGGCGGCGCTGATCTGCGGACTCCGGCGAACTCGAGCTCTCGATTCGAGCTGCTCCGACGACTACTGGTGAAATTGATCGTGGGGTGTTGCTCAGTGAAGGGAGGGGAGTGTTTGGTGTGAAGAAATGAGGAGTCGATCGCCCCTATTTATAGTGTTGATCGATGGCCGTGAGGTGCTGCAAGGGAACGGCCATGGCGCGGCGCTTCTGGCGATCGAAAGGGCAAGCGAAGGACGGCAGCGTGTAGGCGTTATCCTGGCGATGCTCTAGGACTAGCTGGCGCAGTGAGGGGACGACGGAATCACTCGAGGGCGTGCAGTGATCATGACGGTACCCGCGGTACCTCGCCGGCGAGGACGACGGTGACGAGGCGGCTGCAGGCGTTTGAGTGTGTCTACGAGGTAGAGGTGCAGGTGGCGGTTCTTGTCACAGAGATAGGGATGCAGGGGGAGGACGATCGCGTTCGAGTGCCCGCCGTACTGGCGCGCTCCAGAGCGTGGTCACCGCGTCGACTGGCACGTCCTGGCAACATTTTGGCACGCGCGTTCCAGCTCATGCCGTGCGTTGGCGATCGAGTGAACGGTACAGGCTGAGTCCTTGTGCTGCATGGATGCTCGAGGACATGGAGAAACGACGAGGGAGAGGCCAGAGAGAGGAGTGCACAAAGGTGGCCGGCATGGCCACGGTATGCATAGTTTTAGGATTTTCTTCTCACTCTCTCTCACTTTAATCGATCAAGGAGGTACCGGGAGGATGCGGGGGTCCTAGAACTAGCTCATGATCACAAGATTAAAGTGGTTTAGGGAAGAAACCAGAGGGTAAAAGAGTGTAGCTCAAAGTTGGATTAATGCCTCGCCAAGTGTTTGTTGAAATGGCCGCAAGAGAAAATTATTTAAATTTCGAAAATCTTTTTGGTACATCTCAAAGATATAATTAATGTGAGGTATTGGTGGTGGTGGCACTCAGTTTGGATTTGATTTGCAAAATTTCAAATTTGAGGTGATCTTCCCATTAATTTAAAGTCTTCTCTTGTTCAATTTCTACTGGTCAACCTGGTCAACTTTAACCATGATGGTCAACATGAAAGTTGTAGACCTTGACATGGTCTTGGATGACCTGGCTTTGTTTGACTAATTTTAGTTTAGGAATTGAGAAATACAGGGGGTAAAGTGGTGAAGAAAATATTTTTGGTCCATATGACCATTATCATATGTCATTGAGATTTGATTTTTCCTTTGGTTTGATTCTGGTTTCTTTGTGTCAATTGTGTTTGTTTTTGATATCTAAGAGTTTTACAATCAATGGCACAAGCCAAAGTGGCCTTGGTTGAGGTTTTGCAAAAAGGGCTAAGTGTGTGTGAGTGAAAAAAGATATTTTCTCACATTCTCATTTCTCTCCATTTGATTTTGGTTTCATTGATGCAATTGTGTTAGTTTGAGTTATATAAGAGCTTTAGAATCCATAGGGCAAGCAATGGTGGCCTCATATAAAGATTTGTAAAATTGCCCTTAGTGTATGTGAGTAAAAATTGGAATTATCTCACCATTTGAATTCTCTCCATTTGATTTGACCTTTGTTGACTCTAATGTGGTTCTTATTAGTTTAGAAACATTTTAAGAGCATTGAAACCAATTCAAAGGGTCTTGTTCAAAGATTTGCAAATTTGGCCTTAATACATAAGAGATGAGGTGTCAAAATTTTACTAAACTTGTAAGTGGTTGATCTTGCTTCACTTGGACATGGGTTAGGGTCCATTTAGTGCTATATGAGGTTGAGAGATGGTCTCACATCCTTTGGTCAAGGTTTAAAGTCATAGGGCAAAAATTGAGTATTATGGCTATGTGTCACATATGCCTTTATGCATATGTTGCATTTTAGTTTTAGTTTGACTTGGTTTGACCCAAATGGTGTTGTTGAGTGTTGAAATGGTATATGGAAGTGATCCAACTATTCACAACAAGTCCTAGGGTCAATCTTCTCAAATTCACAAATTTGCACTTTTGCTCTCATATGCCTCTATGACATTTTTAGTTTCTTTTTAATTTCTTTGGAAAACACTTGGATTTGGTTTGATAAGCCTTTGGTAAGGTGTATGAAGGTTTTCCAAACCTCTATGCAAAGTAGAAAAGATTAGGGTAAAGTTTTATAAGAATAGCCATAAGCACATATGCCTTTTTCTTATTTAATTTCCTTTTATTTTATTTTAACTAGGATGGTGATAAGAGGGGTGAGGTTTTAGGGTTTAGGATCACTTCAAATACTAATAACAAGCAATCATAGCAATAACACAAGAATTAAGCAAGATCACTATGTATCATATTCTATTTAATAAAAGTTTTTGTTGGTTCCAAAATTTGGAACTAGTGAAATTCATTTGTTTTATTTTGAAATTCTTGGGATGTTACAAACCCTTCCCCTTAAACAAATCTCGTCCCGAGATTTTAAGAAAAGTTAGGTTCCTAAGAGAGATTGAGCATTTTATTACAGGAAGACATACTTGGCATGGTCGGTGGTGCTTCCTGAGCTTCGGTGGCATTCAAGTGGTAGTAACGACCGTTGCGGTTGTGTGGGTAGTTTGGGGCAAACTTCCTTCCAGTTGTGGCATAGCGCTGCTGCTGGCGAGCTGCAGGCGGTATTGAAGGCAGTCCTAGCAAGCTTCTTGGGGCATTCATAGGAGTAATGACCCACAGCTCCACATTCATAGCAAGGTTACTGTTGACTTGTCCTTTTGGGTAATGGGTACAGCGATTGCTTCCAGTCCTTGGGGCATTGTTGGCGGCTTTTATCGGGCACTTCCTAGAGTAATGACCAGTAACACCACATTCATAGCAGGTCACAGTGGACTTGCCTCTGGGGGCATGGTTGGGTATTGGGATGAGTTGCTCCAGTGACGCTATTCGGACGCGGAGGCGAGCAATGAGGTAGTCCTTCTTGGCGTGTTGATGACGAAGTGCCTTGCGCTCCATGGCAAGGATGTTGATGGTGTCAGTCATCTTGGCGTGCTCAAGGTGCATCTGGTTGGCTTGGGCACGGGGGTTGTTGCGGGTAGGAGGGGCCATCTGAATAATAAGGTGGATCATAAGATAAGCGGGAAATTTCTATGGTTTGTTTGAGATAAACTTGAAAAGTTTCAAAACTTGAGTAGTGTTGAGGGGGTACAACCAACAACACTTTTTCATTCATACCAAACATCAAATATTACAAAGCTAACACACCGTTGGTTTTAAGAACCATTCACCGCTCTACGATACAAGGGGATCCCGATACATACCCACACCTACACATGTGAACTAGTGCAACTACTCATCCTCATCATCCACATCGATCGGGATGATTCCATCCTCTCCGGCCTCCGAAACTCATAGTCCTCCTCTTCGGTGAATTCATCCTCCTCGAAGTCCTCGTCATCACTCGAGAAGGCTTCTCCTCCCTGAAGGTCTTCACCGTCTTCATCCATCCCATTCAGCTGATCTTCTTGAGCCTTGACAGTGGCCTCCAAGGATACTATCCGGGCGCGAAGGCGGTCGATGGTAACGTCATTCTTGGCACGCTGCAGACGGAGTGACTTGCGGTCCTTGGCGAGCAGCTTGATAGCATCGGCATGATGAGCCAATGCCATGTGGGTCTGGTTGGCGTAGGCACGCGAGTTGTCCAGCTCCTTCCGGGTGTGGAACAAGCATGAAGTCCGAGGTGATCCACATGGTGCCTCAGCTCGGGGTGGAGCGGCAGGTCCATGGGTTCTCCATCGGAGTCACGCCTTGCGAGATGCGCAAAGCGCTCTCCCCGGATGGCGGCCTCATTCTCGCCCGCATAGACGGGCAAGTGCTTCCCGAAGAGCACGTGTCGGTCCGTCCGGCCGGCTTGCCTTCCCCGAAGGAGAAGAGGATCCTCTCGAAGTAGGAGGCTCCATCTTGCCTCTCGGATCAGCGGTGATCACCCACCGAAGCTCCCCACCGTGCTGGTCGTTGACCTCAACTCCGTGGAACTCGGGGTGGGGGCGTCCAAGAAAGTTCGACAGTGGCATCAAGGTCCCTCTCGAAGCTCAAGTCTCCGCCATTCCCAAGCTGGTAAAACTTGACGTTGGTTGGCTCCATCTGAAAGGGAATTAGATGAGTAAGTTTAGAGAGTGAACAAGTGTGTCAAAATTTTATGTAGGTTTATAAAGAAGAGCATGACTTCTTATTTTTAACAAGATCTCAAAGATACGAAAGTGACTAAGTTTTTCCAAAAATATTCACTCCATTTGTTTTTGAACTTAGGTTTTTCGAACGTCCATTCTAACTAGGGTCTCCTAAGGTCAAACAATGGCTCGATACCAACTTGTCAACACCCGGATTTTTAAGTCCGGATGCCTATTATGCCATACATCGCAATCCCAGTGAATATTGTTGTTGCGAGACATAATAGTTGAATATCATAGAGTCATCATTTATTACAACACATAATCGTCTTACAAGGGTAGATCACATGATCCAATATTACAATAGTAGTTGATCTATTGATCAACGAACATCACAAATAGCGGAAGCGAAGTAGTAGTGGCTATCTAATCCACAGGCCAACGCTTGACGTCAGGAGCGATCCTAGTTGTCGTAGACGTCCTGTTGTCCATCTTCCTCGTACGGTTGTTCTCCTTCAAAGTCTGGCCATTTGAATAGCCAGGGACAAAGCCATGAGTACTTTAAAGTACTCGCAAACTAATACTAGTGTAAGAACTATCAATTCTAGTAAGGGGATACTAAGCTCTAGGTTTATTTGCATAAAGCCAGGTTTATTTCATAAACGTTTAGTAAAGATGCTTGAATCACTAGACTAACTCAAGTGGGAACATTAGTGTCATTCCCACAACTTGGTTGTAATTTTAATTCAAATCCACCCTTCACCTTTCAAAATTTAAAACACAAGTCATATGTCACATTTTTGAAAATGGTCCGATGACGGAACAAGTATGGCCTTTCCAACCGTCCTTAACCGTGGACGCGGCTATTCGAATAGGTTTACACTCGCAGAGGTTGTACACTTGTGCCACAACTTTTGATTACATCCGTCGTGGGTAACCCCGAATAATCGTAACTCAGTACGCGGATCATCAACCATAACCTTTCACTTATATATGCTAGTATGAGCACCTCTCCCCATGAGCTTGGCCTCCCGGTGAAAACCGCAGTCAACCCGGGAACTGCACAGGGCTTGGGCCGGACATTCACCTCTTCTTTAACGTCGTTTCGTTGTGTTGTGGAGGCAGCTTTGGGCATAACCCCGATGACGCTTGTTTAGAGGGAACCCATACTAAGACACATAAACTTCCAGTTAAGCCCTACCCATAATCGGGTATTGTGGGGGTACTTGTAAATTGGAATGGTATCGCATCCGAACCCAACCATCAGTTTTCGTAAAATTCACCAAGTCTTTCACCGATCATATTCACCTTCAAAATCTTTCAATAGAATGACTCATCATTCCAAGGTTTTCAAAGTCATTGGTTTTCACAAGTTCCCATCTCTAATAGTCAATTTTAATCTTTAGCACTAGCAACTAGTCATGAGGGGTGCTAACTAGCTTGTCTTGCTCTAGGCTAACTTTGATGCTCTTGTTTTACTCTATATCTAAACCCAGTAAAATCATGAATCAAAGGTAAACTTTGATAAACAAAATTTAGTAAAGCTTGTAAAGTAAAATTTTGGGATAGGAGCATTAAACATAAAATAAAAATAATGGTGCCTTGCTCTTGTAGAGCTTTGCACAAGGGAACCTTGCAAGAGTGTTAGCTTGCCTTGGTTGGTGTATGGATCAAAATGTTCCTCCTTCTTCTCCGTAGATGTTCTCGTCGTCCCCTTCGTAGCCTTCGGTACTAGCGTCTATAAACGAATACGAGGATACAATCACCACACAAAACTTGCATGCTAGACTAAACACACCAAAGATTCACACAAGCCTATGCTAGCATCACATCTTATTAGCATGGTGATTTACTTTGTTTTATTTTAAAGAAAACAATAATTTCCTCTCATCATAATTATTTATTAGTATAACTCTTTAATGCTTTGGAGGAAATAGTTTCCTCTTATTACAATATTAATTAATGTTTCTATTTATTTATTTGGAGAACTAATCTCCTCTCATTAAATATTGTTAAGATTTAATTTCCTCAAATACTAAGGTATGAGCACATGTTGACTAAGGTCAACACTTCACACTTATTATTTGAGAAACATGATTTAAATGAGGGAATACACCTCATGCAATTTAATACCAACATAGTAATGATTTAATATCCTCAAATAATTCCATATGAGAGTTAATAGACCATGGTCTCTACCTCATGTAGAATTACTTGAGACAAAGGTTTAAATGAGAGGGATACCTCTCATATGATTTAATAATTAGTTGGAACAATTTAAATGCTACTATGGCAATCATTTAATATTCTTAAGTGAGCAAATATGAGACCAAGCAACAAGGGTCATCACATTACTTCATATTACTTGTGAGAATGATTTAAATGAGGTGCTACACCTCATAGATTTTAAATTCCTAAAATTTGAAATAGTTTAAATGGGCTAGTAGTGACTACATAGCCAATATTTGCTTCTAGCCCATGATCATGTACAGAACCCATATCATATTTTTACATAGTAAATTAGGGTTTGTTAAATGTGAATTATTGCAATTGGATTCACTTCAAAATCCACAATGGTTGATTTTTAAGATTTATTTGAATACATAAAAGTATCTTTTTTGTTATTTTTGCTATTCAAAAACTACATAACATATGGGGTTGAATCTAGTGAGGTGAGCTAGATAATTTCATAAGCTTTCTGAATATATAAAATTTGTTCAATTTGGTGAAGTAGATTTTAAACTATTAAAATTTGAATTCAGCATCAGCAGTGAAATTGGATTTAACAGAAATTCGATTTTTGAAATTAGTGGGCTTGGCGGGAACGCGAAATGGGCTAAACGGGCGAAAAAGACTTGGGCCGGCCCAGCAGTGTGACTCGCACACGCGGGCCGCCTGACGATGCGGGCTCCACCTGTCAGTGACCCTTTAAACGCCGAAGCGGTACCTGGCAACGTCGACCGTCAGATTAGAACCAGATCGTGCGGTTGAGGGGGGTCTTCTTCTCCGGCGAGAGGAGGGCGTGCTGGCGACGGAGGGAGGGGGTCGGCGGCGTGCTGAAGCTCCGGTGATCAATGGCGTCGATGCACAGCGGGGTTGTCGAGGACGGGGAGTGTACTGGTGGTCACGGCGTCGCTTGGGGAGGCGTCAATCGGCGGCGCTGATCTGCGGACTCCGGCGAACTCGAGCTCTCGATTCGAGCTGCTCCGACGACTACTGGTGAAATTGATCGTGGGGTGTTGCTCAGTGAAGGGAGGGGAGTGTTTGGTGTGAAGAAATGAGGAGCCGATCGCCCCTATTTATAGTGTTGATCGATGGCCGTGAGGTGCTGCAAGGGAACGGCCATGGCGCGGCGCTTCTGGCGATCGAAAGGGCAAGCGAAGGACGGCAGCGTGTAGGCGTTATCCTGGCGATGCTCTAGGACTAGCTGGCGCAGTGAGGGGACGACGGAATCACTCGAGGGCGTGCAGTGATCATGACGGTACCCGCGGTACCTCGCCGGCGAGGACGACGGTGACGAGGCGGCTGCGAGCGTTTGAGTGTGTCTACGAGGTAGAGGTGCAGGTGGCGGTTCTTGTCACGGAGATAGGGATGCAGGGGGAGGACGATCGCGTTCGAGTGCCCGCCGTATCGGCGCGCTCCGCAGCGTGGTCACCGCGTCGACCGGGCACGTCCCGGCAACATTTTGGCACGCGCGTTCCATCTCATGCCGTGCGTTGGCGATCGAGTGAACGGTACAGGCCGAGTCCTTGTGCTGCGAGGATGCTCGAGGACATGGAGAAACGACGAGGGAGAGGCCGAGAGAGGAGTGCACAAAGGTGGCCGGCATGGCCACGGTATGCATAGTTTTAGGATTTTCTTCTCACTCTCTCTCACTTTAATCGATCAAGGAGGTACTGGGAGGATGCGGGGGTCCTAGAACTAGCTCATGATCACAAGATTAAAGTGGTTTAGGGAAGAAACCAGAGGGTAAAAGAGTGTAGCTCAAAGTTGGATTAATGCCTGCCAAGTGTTTGTTGAAATGGCCGCAAGAGAAAATTATTTAAATTTCGAAAATCTTTTTGGTACATCTCAAAGATATAATTAATGTGAGGTATGGGTGATGGTGGCACTCAGTTTGGATTTGATTTGCAAAATTTCAAATTTGAGGTGATCTTCCCATTAATTTAAAGTCTTCTCTTGTTCAATTTCTACTGGTCAACCTGGTCAACTTTAACCATGATGGTCAACATGAAAGTTGTAGACCTTGACATGGTCTTGGATGACCTGGCTTTGTTTGACTAATTTTAGTTTAGGAATTGAGAAATACAGGGGGGTAAAGTGGTGAAGAAAATATTTTTGGTCCATATGACCATTATCATATGTCATTGAGATTTGATTTTTCCTTTGGTTTGATTCTGGTTTCTTTGTGTCAATTGTGTTTGTTTTTGATATCTAAGAGTTTTACAATCAATGGCACAAGCCAAAGTGGCCTTGGTTGAGGTTTTGCAAAAAGGGCTAAGTGTGTGTGAGTGAAAAATGATATTTTCTCATATTCTCATTTCTCTCCATTTGATTTTGGTTTCATTGATGCAATTGTGTTAGTTTGAGTTATATAAGAGCTTTAGAATCCATAGGGCAAGCAATGGTGGCCTCATATAAAGATTTGTAAAATTGCCCTTAGTGTATGTGAGTAAAAATTGGAATTATCTCACCATTTGAATTCTCTCCATTTGATTTGACCTTTTTTGACTCTAATGTGGTTCTTATTAGTTTAGAAACATTTTAAGAGCATTGAAACCAATTCAAAGGGTCTTGTTCAAAGATTTGCAAATTTGGCCTTAATACATAAGAGATGAGGTGTCAAAATTTTACTAAACTTGTAAGTGGTTGATCTTGCTTCACTTGGACATGGGTTAGGGTCCATTTAGTGCTATATGAGGTTGAGAGATGGTCTCACATCCTTTGGTCAAGGTTTAAAGTCATAGGGCAAAAATTGAGTATTATGGCTATGTGTCACATATGCCTTTATGCATATGTTGCATTTTAGTTTTAGTTTGACTTGGTTTGACCCAAATGGTGTTGTTGAGTGTTGAAATGGTATATGGAAGTGATCCAACTATTCACAACAAGTCCTAGGGTCAATCTTCTCAAATTCACAAATTTGCACTTTTGCTCTCATATGCCTCTATGGCATTTTTAGTTTCTTTTTAATTTCTTTGGAAAACACTTGGATTTGGTTTGATAAGCCTTTGGTAAGGTGTATGAAGGTTTTCCAAACCTCTATGCAAAGTAGAAAAGATTAGGGTAAAGTTTTATAAGAATAGCCATAAGCACATATGCCTTTTTCTTATTTAATTTCCTTTTATTTTATTTTAACTAGGATGGTGATAAGAGGGGTGAGGTTTTAGGGTTTAGGATCACTTCAAATACTAATAACAAGCAATCATAGCAATAACACAAGAATTAAGCAAGATCACTATGTATCATATTCTATTTAATAAAAGTTTTTGTTGGTTCCAAAATTTGGAACTAGTGAAATTCATTTGTTTTATTTTGAAATTCTTGGGATGTTACACACATGACTTAATCTCTGCTTCCCTCTGCGAAGGGCCTGTCTTTTACTTTATGTTGAGTCAGTAAACCTATTTCCCTCCATCTCAAGCAAGCATTTGAGTTGTTGTGATCAAACTATTATATTGTGATTTGCTTCATCATGTTTTTATTCTTTCTTGTTTAGTACAAGTTTTACCTGAATGAATATAGCCTTGAAAGTCATCAATGATTAATATGATTGAGTATGCAAGTTTACCATAAGCTTTAATATGAGAGCGCTGCTCAATAGATAAGTATAATCTGTTAACTGTTCTCTGACCAAGAACAAAGTTTGCCATCACCAATTATGATTTCTTATGCACCTTTATTTGTGATTACCTTATACTTGTTTCAAAGTTGAATTATATGAGGAAGTTGTTTACTATAATGTCTTGTGTGAATGAATATGATGCTTCTTGTCCGTATTTTGTTTATCGACTCTTTACTCCATAAACATGCGGTCCTGTTTACCGAGTTCAGTTTCGCTTGGGGACAAGCGAAGTCTAAGCTTGGGGGGAGTTGATACGTCCAATTTGCATCACTATTTTATATCATAATTAGCTGTTATTCATTGATATATTTCATATTGGGACACAATACTTATGTTATTTCATCTATTTTGCATGTTTCATGATTATTTGGAGATCGAGCACCGGAGCCAGGATTCTGCTGGAAAAAGCACCGTCAGAATGCGATATTTCGGAAGATCAACTGTGGAAGGAAGTTTTACCAAAAATCCTATTTTTCCAGATGACGGAGGAAGCACGAAGGGGGAGCCAGCTGGACCCAGGGTGGGCCCACACCATAGGGTGGCGCGGCCCATGGCCTGGCCGCACCACCATGTGGTGTGGAGCCCCCTCGGCCTCTTTCGCCTCCTTTTCTTCGCGAAACCCTTCGTCCCGAAGACCGAAGCCACAGAGGAATCCTCACGAAGTGTTACAGCCGCCTCTGCGGGGCGGAGAACACCAGAGAGAAAAGAGCTCTCCGGCGGGCAGGAATCCGCCGGGGAAATTCCCTCCCGGAGGGGGAAATCGACGCCATCGTCACCGCCATCGAGCTGGACATCATCTCCATCACCATCATCATCATCTCCACCATCATCACCGCCATCTCCACAGCTGGACATCGTCACCGCTGTAGCAATTTGGGTTTGATCTTGATTGTTTGATAGGGGAAACTCTCCCGATACTGATTACTACTTGTTGTTGATGCTATTGAGTGAAACCATTGAACCAAGGTCTATGTTCAGATTGTTATTCATCATCATATCACCTCTGATCATGTTCCATATGATGTCTCGTGAGTAGTTCGTTTAGTTCTTGAGGACATGGGTGAAGTCTAATTGTTAGTAGTGAACTATGGTTGAGTAATATTCAATGTTATGATATTTAAGTTGTGGTGTTATTCTTCTAGTGGTGTCGTGTGAACGTCGACTACACGACACTTCACCATTTATGGGCCTAGGGGAATGCATCTTGTACTCGTTTGCCAATTGCGGGGTTGCCGGAGTGACAGAAACCTAAGCCCCGTTGGTATATCGATGCAGGAGGGATCGCAGGATCTCAGAGTTTAAGGCTGTGGTTAGATTTATCTTAATTACTTTCTTGTAGTTGCGGATGCTTGCAAGGGGTATAATCACAAGTATGTATTAGTCCTAGGAAGGGCGGTACATTAGCATAGGTTCACCCACACAACACTTATCAAAACAATGAAGATTAATCAGCCGCATGTAGCGAAAGCACTAGACTAAAATCCCGTGTGTCCTCGAGAACGTTTGGTCATTATAAGTAAACAAACCGGCTTGTCCTTTGTGCTAAAAAGGATTGGGCCACTCGTTGCAATTATTTCTCTCGCATTTTACTTACTCGTACTTTATTCATCTGTTACATCAAAACCCCCTAATACTTGTTTGTGAGCATTTACGAGTGAATCCTTCATCAAAACTGCCTGTCAACACCTTCTTCTCCTCGTTGGGATCGACATTCTTACTTATCGAAGATACTACGATACACCCCCTATACTTGTGGGTCATCACACCTCCTTAGAATTTTTCTCAGTGTTGAAAGTTGATTCTTTATTTGGCCTTCCAACGTCTGGCAGCACGTCGTAGTCATTCATGAGCCTTGACGCTAAATACTCAGCTTGCATCCCGAAAGTTTCTGATATTCGATGAAAATCCTTATCACATTTATCGGCTAGGGCGAAGCTTCCTTTGACTGTGATTGGTCCCTTAGGTCCAGGCATCCTCCACAACAGGTACATATAATGTGCTACCGCCATAAATCTAGCATATGCTGGTCGTCCCAACAGAGCGTGGTACTGTGACGGGAAATCTACGACTTCAAACTCCAACTTCTCGATCCTATAATTTTCTCGGGTCCCAAACTGAACGTCGAGATTAATCTTCCCCGACGGATAGCTTGGCTTCTCTGGTGTGATACCGTGGAATCTCGTGTCTGTTGGCTTCAAGTTTGCTAAGGATATGTTCATCTTCCTTAATGTATCTGCGTACATAAGGTTTAAGCTGCTGCCGCCATCTATAAACACGCGAGATACGTCAAATCCTGCGATGACCGCTGGTAGTATGAGTGCTGACTGCCCTGGTCGAGGAACTTGCTGTGGATGATCTGCTATAGTGAAGCCAATGTCTTGCCCTGACCAATTAAGGTACTCGACTGTTGGTGGAGGCATTTTCTCTGCCATGAACACCTGCCGCGAGATTACTTTCTGAGTTCTATTGGATGGCCTTCCCTTCTGAATCATCGAGACCGCTCCGTTAGAGTTAGGATCGACGTAAGGTGGTGGTGCAGGTGCCGCCGCTATTCTGAGCTGATGTTGATTGTCGTCCGTAATCGCGGGAGGAGGTGGCAAGTGAATCTCACTTCTGGGTTCTCGAGGATTTCATTGCGCTGCCTGAGCATTAGCATGCCCTGCATACCTTAGCATTGCCTGGAAATTGCGACAATCCTTCTGCAGATGTCCCGACTGTCTTTTTCCGTTGCTGTCGAGGAAAAAGTGCATCTGACACGGCCCGTTCATCATCTCTTCGGGAGACACGAAAGGCCTCTTGGCCCGCTATTTTGCCTATTGTTTCAAGATTCATCTCTATTGTCGCCTCGTTGCTCATTACTTCTCTGGTAATCATCTCTGTTGTTTCCTCCTGCGCTTGCTCGGAAACCAGCCGAGATTTGTCCTAGAGCATCATAGCTCGAGTACTGCCGAGGAAATCGTCGCCTTGGTTCATAATTTCGACCGCGGTCTTCCTCTGGCGACCTATGCCGTTTGTTGTGGACAGCATCTTCTCCATCTGCCCATCTATTTGCTATTTCCATTAATGCGGACACTGTCTTTGGATTGGTCCTTCCCAAATCCTCGACAAAATCTCCACGCCTGATCCCTGCGACAAACGCATCTATTGCTCTTTCGTCAGATATATTTTCTGCCGAGTTTTTGATGATGTTCCACCTTTGGATATATTTTCTCATTGGCTCGTCTGGCTTTTGTCGGCACGCTCTCAACTCCTCTAATGACGCAGGTTTCTTGCATGTGGACCGGAAATTCTTGACGAACACGTCCTCGAAGCTTTCCCAACTGTCGATAGATCTTGGAGGAAGTTTCTTTATCCAAGATCGTGCGGCTCCACTTAAATGCACCTGGATGCTTTGCATAGCTGTTGCTCTGGTTCCTCATGTGAGCTTTACCGTCTCGAGATAATCAGCTAGCCAATCCTCTGGATCTTGGAGGCCGTCGAATTTCTTGAAGTTATCAGGTAATTTGAATCCCGAAGGGACTCGAGTTTTTCGAACTCTCCTTGTGAAGCACGGCAAACCGCACATATCCTCGTCGTTTAATTCTGGGGAGTGCCGATGTTCCCTTCTGCTTTGTCGTGCTCTGTCTACCCTTGCTTGTGCTGCCGTGTCTCTTGCTCCACTTGTTCCTTCGACAGTTGCTGCTGCTGCTGCCGCAGGTCGTGGACTATTTTGCCTTGCTGCTCCTTCTGGCGGTGTTGATGCTAACGCCGTTCCCATGGCTTCGGCTCCTGCTACTGCCATGTTGTATAGTGCCTCCCTTGGATCTCCTGGAGGTGGCCTAGACGCAAGGATAAAGGCTTGTGTCGCCATATACCCAGCTTCTGGTGTCTTGGGGATAATATTTCCTCTTGTGTCTATCGACATAAAAGACATGTCGAGGTTTTGAACCAGGTGCTCTCTTTATCCTTCGGGTATATGTTGCAATCTTGACCTTGCTCTGTTCCGAGCTTCTCTGTGGCTATCTCCCGAAGTTCCAGATTGTCGACTTAACTCCGCTCTTCGCCTGCTTGAAGCGGAGGCTGCCTCCTTTCTTCTATTTAAAGCATCTGTCTGTTTTTGCAATTCCCTTGCAGCTCGTGCGAGCCTATATTGATATGCTTGCAACTCTGCTGGCGTGGTTGTTGTAGCCATTGGTTCTGAGCCATCCATAGCTCTTGCGGCTCTATCCCATGCTGCCTGCGGGAGTTGAACTCTATCACGAGGCTCGGGTCCGACGTATTTACTGCCTAGACCTTGTCGCAGATTAGAGGGATCGACGTATGGATTTCCCAAATCGTCGAAAGCCTCAGATGTCTCCTTCTGGTCACGGCTTGGCTCTCCGATGACATAAATCTGATGATACTTTGTATTCAGATCTATGTTGGGTTTGGTGACACCATCATTAAGATTGGCGAAGACCTTGCCCACTGTGGTAGATTTGTCGATGAAGTTGTAGCTGTCGACACTGCTTGAGCCATTGCTTATATAGGAGTCCTCAGATGACTCAAATGACATGTCGCTGAAGATCTTAGCGAGTTTTTCTCTTGCCCTGATGCTGATGAAGCGTGATGGCGTGTATTTCACACGTTCGTTGGGCAACCCCAAGAGGAAGGTATGATGCGCACAGCAGCAAGTTTTCCCTCAGAAAGAAACCAAGGTTTATCGAACCAGGAGGAGCCAAGAAGCACGTTGAAGGTTGATGGCGGCGGGATGTAGTGCGGCGCAACACCGGAGATTCCGGCGCCAACGTGGAACCTGCACAACACAACCAAAGTACTTTGCCCCAACGAAACGGTGAGGTTGTCAATCTCACCGGCTTGCTGTAACAAAGGATTAACCGTATTGTGTGGAAGATGATTGTTTGCGAGAGAAAACAGTAAAAACAAGTATTGCGAGCAGATTTGTATTTCGGTATTAAAGAATGGACCGGGGTCCACAGTTCACTAGAGGTGTCTCTCCCATAAGATAAAAGCATGTTGGGTGAACAAATTACGGTCGGGCAATTGACAAATAGAGAGGGCATAACAATGCACATACATGACATGATAAGTATAGTGAGATTTAATTGGGCATTACGACAAAGTACATAGACCGCCATCCAACCGCATCTATGCCTAAAAAGTCCACCTTCAGGTTATCATCCGAACCCCTTCCAGTATTAAGTTGCAAAGCAACAGACAATTGCATTAAGTATGGTGCGTAATGTAATCAACAACTACATCCTCGGACATAGCGCCAATGTTTTATCCCTAGTGGCAACAACACAACACAACCTTAGAACTTTTCGTCACTCGTCCCAGGTGTCAATGCGGGCATGAACCCACTATCGAGCATAAATACTCCCTCTTGGAGTTAAAAGTAAAAACTTGGCCGAGCCTCTACTAGTAACGGAGAGCATGCAAGATCATAAACAACACATATGTAATAACTTGATAATTAACATGACATGGTATTCTCTATCCATCGGATCCCGACAAACACAACATAGAGTATTACGAGATAGATGTTCTTGATCATGTTAGGCAGCTCACAAGATCCAACAATGAAGCACAATGAGGAGAAGACAACCATCTAGCTACTGCTATGGACCCATAGTCCGGGGGTGAACTACTCACTCATCACTCCGGAGGCGACCATGGCGGTGTAGAGTCCTCCGGGAGATGAATCCCCTCTCCGGCAGGGGGCCGGAGGAGATCTCCAGAATCCCCCGAGATGGGATCGGCGGCGGCGGCGTCTCAGTAAGGTTTTCCGTATCGTGGTTTTTTCGCATCAGGGGTTTCGCGACGGAGGCTTTAAGTAGGCGGAAGGGCAGAGTCGGGGGCAAGACGAGGGGGCCACACCATAGGGCGGTGCGGGCCCCCCTAGGCCGCGCCGCCTTGTGGTGTCGCCACCTCGTGGCCCCACTTCGTATGTTCTTCGGTCTTCTGGAAGCTCCGTGGAAAAATAGGCCCCTGGGTCTTCGTTTCGTCCAATTCCGAGAATATTTCGTTACTAGGATTTACGAAACCAAAAACAGCGAGAAAACGAGAGCTGGCACTTCGGCATCTTGTTAATAGGTTAGTTCCAGAAAATGCACGAATATGACATAAAGTGTGCATAAAACATGTAGGTATCATCAATAATATGGCATAGAACATAAGAAATTATCGATACGTCGGAGACGTATCAAGCATCCCCAAGCTTAGTTACTGCTCGTCCCGAGCGAGGTAAAACGATAACAAAGATAATTTCTGAAGTGATATGCCATCATAACCTTGATCATACTATTTGTAAACATATGTAGTGAATGCAGCGATCAAAACAATGGTAATGACATGAGTAAACAAGTGAATCATAAAGCAAAGACTTTTCATGAATAGTACTTCAAGACAAGTATTAATAAGTCTTGCATAAGAGTTAACTCATAAAGCAATAAATCAAAGTAAAGGTATTGAAGCAACACAAAGGAAGATTAAGTTTCAGCGGTTGCTTTCAACTTGTAACATGTATATCTCATGGATAATTGTCAACATAGAGTAATATAACAAGTACAATATGCAAGTATGTAGGAATCAATGCACAGTTCACACAAGTGTTTGCTTCGTGGTGGAGAGAGATAGGTGAGCTGACTCAACATAAAAGTAAAAAGAATGGTCCTTCAAAGAGGAAAGCATCGATTGCTATATTTGTGCTAGAGCTTTTATTTTGAAAACATGAAACAATTTTGTCAACGGTAGTAATAAAGCATATGAGTTATGTACATTATATCTTACAAGTTGCAAGTCTCATGCATAGTATACTAATAGTGCCCGCACCTTGTCCTAATTAACTTGGACTACTGGGATCTTTGCAATGCACATGTTTTGACCAAGTGTCACAATGGGGTACCTCCATGCCGCTCTGTACAAAGGTCTAAGGAGAAAGCTCGCATTTTGGATTTCTCGCTTTTGATTATTCTCAACTTAGACATCCATACCGGGACAACATGGACAACAGATAATGGACTCCTCTTTAATGCATAAGCATGTGGCAACAATTATTATTCTCATATGAGATTGAGGATATATGTCCAAACTCGAAACTTCCACCATGAATCATGGCTTTAGTTAGCGGCCCAAAGTTCTTCTCTAACAATATGCATGCTCCAACCATGAAGGTGGTAGATCTCTCTTGCTTCGAGACAAGACGGACATGCATAGCAACTCACATGATATCCAACAAAGAATAGTTGATGGCGTCCCCAGAAACATGGTTATCGCTCAACAAGCAACTTAATAAGAGATAAAGTGCATAAGTACATATTCAATACCACAATAGTTTTTAAGCTATTTGTCCCATGAGCTATATATTGTAAAGGTGAATGATGGAATTTTAAAGGTAGCACTCAAGAAATTTACTTTGGAATGGCGGAGAAATACCATGTTGTAGGTAGGTATGGTGGACACAAATGGCATAGTGGTTGGCTCAAGGATTTTGGATGCATGAGAAGTATTCCCTCTCGATACAAGGTTTAGGCTAGCAAGGTTATTTGAGACAAACACAAGGATGAACGGTACAGCAAAACTCACATAAAAGACATATGGTAAACATTATAAGACTCCATACCGTCTTCCTTGTTGTTCAAAACTCAATACTAGATATTATCTAGACTCTAGAGAAACCAAATATGCAAACCAAATTAGCAAGCTCTAAGTATTTCTTCATTAATGGGTGCAAAGTATATGATGCAAGAGCTTAAACATGAGCACAACAATTGCCAAGTATCAAATTATCCAAGACATTTTAGAGTTACTACATGTAGCATTTTCCAATTCCAACCATATAACAATTTAACGAAGATGAAACTTCGCCATGAATACTATGAGTAGAGCCTAAGGACATATTTGTCCATATGCTACAGCGGAGCGTGTCTCTCTCCCATAAAGTGAATGCTAGGATCCATTTTATTCAAGCAAAACAAAAACAAAAACAAACCGACGCTCCAAGCAAAGTGCATAAGATGTGACGGAATAAAAATATAGTTTCAGGGGAGGAACCTGATAATGTTGTCGATGAAGAAGGGGATGCCTTGGGCATCCCCAAGCTTAAACGCTTGAGTCTTCTTAGAATATGCAGGGGTGAACCACCGGGGCATCCCCAAGCTTAGAGCTTTCACTCTCCTTGATCATATTGCATCATACTCCTCTCTTGATCCTTGAAAACTTCCTCCACACCAAACTCGAAATAACTCATTAGAGGGTTAGTGCATAATAAAAATTCACATGTTCAGAGGTGACACAATCATTCTTAACATTTCTGGACATTGCATAAAGCTACTTGGACATTAGTGGATCAAAGAAATTCATCCAACATAGCAAAAGAGGCAATGCGAAATAAAAGACAGAATCTGTCAAAACAGAACAGATCCGTAAAGATGGATTTTATTAGGCCACCAGACTTGCTCAAACGAAAATGCTCAAATTGAATGAAAGTTGCGTACATATCTGAGGATCATGCTCGTAAATTGGCTTAATTTTCTGAGCTACCTACGAGGAGTTAGACCCAGATTCGTGACAGCAAAGAAATGCGGAACTGCGCAGTAATCCAAATCTAGTACTTACTTTTCTATCAAAGACTTTACTTGGCACAACAAAACATAAAACTAAGATAAGGAGAGGTTGCTACAGTAGTAAACAACTTCCAAGACACAAATATAAAACAAAAATACTGGAGTAAAAACATGGGTTGTCTCCCATAAGCGCTTTTCTTTAACGCCTTTCAGCTAGGCGCGAAAGTGTATCTCAAGTAACATCAAGAGACGAAGCATCAACATCATAATTTGTTCTAATAATAGAATCATAAGGTAACTTCATTCTCTTTCTAGGGAAGTGTTCCATACCTTTCTTGAGAGGAAATTGATATTTAATATTACCTTCCTTCATATCAATAGTAGCACCAACGGTTCGAAGAAAAGGTCTTCCCAATATAATGGGGCAAGATGCATTGCATTCAATATCCAAGACAACAAAATCAACGGGGACAAGGTTATTGTTAACCATAATATGAACATTATCAACTTTCCCCAAAAGTTTCTTTTTAGCATTATCAGCGAGATTAACATCCAAATAACAATTTTTCAATGGTGGCAAGTCAAGCATATCATAGACTTTTTTAGGCATAACGAAATACTTGCACCAAGATCACATAAGGCATTACAATCAAAATCTTTGACTCTCATTTTAATGATGGGCTCCCAACCATCCTCTAGCTTTCTAGGAATAGAAGTTTCAAGTTTTAGTTTCTCTTCTCTAGCTTTTATGAGAGCATTTGTAATATGTTTTGTGAAAGCCAAGTTTATAGCGCTAGCATTGGGACTCTTAGCAAGTTTTTGTAAGAACTTTATAACTTCAGAGATGTGGCAATCATCAAAATCTAAATCATTACAATCTAAAGCAATGGGATTATCATCCCCAAGGTTGGAAAAAATTTCAGCGGTTTTATCACAAGCGGTTTCGGCGGTTTTAGCGGTTTCAGGTAATTTTGCGCGCTTTGCACTAGGAGTAGAAACATTGCCAACACCAATTATTTTACCATTGATAGTAGGAGGTGCAGCAACATATGAATCATTAGCATTGCTAGTGGTGGTAATAGTCCAAACTTTAGCTACATTTTTCTCTTTAGCTAGTTTTTCATTTTCTTCTCTATCCCACCTAGCACGCGAGTTCAGCCATTAATCTTTTATTCTCATTAATTCTAACTTGGATGGAATTTGCTGTAGTAACAATTTTATTTTCAATATCCCTATTAGGCATAACTTTCGATTTCAAAAGATCAACATCGGAGGCAAGACTATCAACTCTAGAAACAAGAATATCAATTTTATTGAGCTTTTCCTCAACAGATTTGTTAAAAGCGGTTTGTGTGCTAATAAATTCTTTAAGCATGGCTTCAAGTCCAGGGGGTGTATTCCTATTATTGTTGTAAGAATTCCCATAAGAATTAGCATAACCGTTACCATTATTATAAGGATATGGCCTATAGTTATTACTAGAATTGTTCAGATAAGCATTGTTGTTGAAATTATTATTTTTAATGAAGTTTACATCAACATGTTCTTCTTGGGCAACCAATGAAGCTAATGGAACATTATTAGGATCAACATTAGTCCTATCATTCGCAAGCATAGACATAATAGCATCAACCTTATCATTCAAGGAAGAGGATTCTTCAACAGAATTACCTTCTTACCTTGTGGAGCTCTTTCCGTGTGCCATTCAGAGTAATTAACCATCATATTATCAAGGAGCTTTGTTGCTTCACCAAGAGTGATGGACATAAAGGTACCTCCAGCAGCTGAATCCAATAAATTCCGCGAAGAAAAATTTAGTCCTGCATAGAAGGTTTGGATGATCATCCAAGTAGTCGATCCATGGGTTGGGCAATTTTTAACCAGAGATTTCATTCTTTCCCAAGCTTGAGCAACATGTTCATTATCTAATTGTTTAAAATTCATTATGCTACTCCTCAAAGATATAATTTTAGCAGGGGGATAATATCTACCAATAAAAGCATCCTTGCATTTAGTCCAGGAATCAATACTATTCTTAGGCGAGAGATAGCAACCAATCTTTAGCTCTTCCTCTTAATGAGAAAGGAAACAATTTTAATTTTATAATATCACCATCTACATCTTTATATTTTTGCATTTCACACAATTCAACAAAATTATTGAGATGGGCAGCAACATCATCAGAACTAACACCAGAAAATTGCTCTCTCATGACAAGATTCAGTAAAGCAGGTTTAATTTCAAAGAATTCTGCTGTAGTAGCAGGTGGGGCAATAGGTGTGCATAAGAAATCATTATTATTTGTGCTAGTGAAGTCACACAACTTAGTATTTTCAGGGTTGGCCATTTTAGCAGTAGTAAATAAAGCAAACTAGATAAAGTAAACGCAAGTAAACTAATTTTTTTGTGTGTTTTTGATATGGCAAACAAGACAGTAAATAAAGTAAAGCTAGCAACTAATTTTTTTTGTGTTTTGATATAAGTGCAGCAAACAAAGTAGTAAATAAAATAAAGCAAGACAAAAACAAAGTAAAGAGATTGAGAAGTGGAGACTCCCCTTGCGGCGTGTCTTGATCTCCCCGACAACGGCGCCGGAAAATATGCTTGATGGCGTGTATTTCACACGTTCGTTGGGCAACCCCAAGAGGAAGGTATGATGCGCACGGCAGCAAGTTTTCCCTCGAGAAAGAAACCAAGGTTTATCGAACCGGGAGGAGCCAAGAAGCACGTTGAAGGTTGATGGCGGCGGGATGTAGTGCGGCGCAACACCGGAGATTCCGGCGCCAACGTGGAACCTGCACAACACAACCAAAGTACTTTGCCCCAACGAAACGAGTGAGGTTGTCAATCTCACCGGCTTGCTGTAACAAAGGATTAACCGTATTGTGTGGAAGATGATTGTTTGCGAGAGAAAACGGTAAAAACAAGTATTGCAGCAGATTTGTATTTCGAGTATTAAAGAATGGACCGGGGTCCACAGTTCACTAGAGGTCTCTCTCCCATAAGATAAAAGCATGTTGGGTGAACAAATTACAGTCGGGCAATTGACAAATAGAGAGGGCATAACAATGCACATACATGACATGATAAGTATACTGAGATTTAATTGGGCATTACGACAAAGTACATAGACCGCCATCCAACCGCATCTATGCCTAAAAAGTCCACCTTCAGGTTATCATCCGAACCCCTTCCAGTATTAAGTTGCAAAGCAACAGACAATTGCATTAAGTATGGTGCGTAATGTAATCAACAACTACATCCTTGGACATAGCGCCAATGTTTTATCCCTAGTGGCAACAGCACAACACAACCTTAGAACTTTCACGTCACTTGTCCCGGTGTCAATGCGGGCATGAACCCACTATCGAGCATAAATACTCCCTCTTGGAGTTAAAAGTAAAAACTTGGCCGAGCCTCTACTAGTAACGGAGAGCATGCAAGATCATAAACAACACATATGTAATAACTTGATAATTAACATGACATGGTATTCTCTATCCATCGGATCCCGACAAACACAACATAGAGTATTACGGATAGATGATCTTGATCATGTTAGGCAGCTCACAAGATCCAACAATGAAGCACAATGAGGACAAGACAACCATCTAGCTACTGCTATGGACCCATAGTCCGGGGGTGAACTACTCACTCATCACTCCGGAGGCGACCATGGCGGTGTAGAGTCCTCCGGGAGATGAATCCCCTCTCCGGCGGGGTGCCGGAGGAGATCTCCGAGAATCCCCCGAGATGGGATCGGCGGCGGCGGCGTCTCGGTAAGGTTTTCCGTATCGTGGTTTTTTCGCATCGGGGGTTTCGCGACGGAGGCTTTAAGTAGGCGGAAGGGCAGAGTCGGGGGCCTGACGAGGGGGCCACACCATAGGGCGGCGCGGGCCCCCCCTAGGTCGCGCCGCCTTGTGGTGTCGCCACCTCATGGCCCCACTTCGTATGTTCTTCGGTCTTCTGGAAGCTCCGTGGAAAAATAGGCCCCTGGGTCTTCGTTTCGTCCAATTCCGAGAATATTTCGTTACTAGGATTTCTGAAACCAAAAACAGCAGAAAACGAGAGCGGCACTTCGGCATCTTGTTAATAGGTTAGTTCCAGAAAATGCACGAATATGACATAAAGTGTGCATAAAACATGTAGGTATCATCAATAATATGGCATAGAAAATAAGAAATTATCGATACGTCGGAGACGTATCAAAGCGTGACGACGAAGTTTCTTCCTCTCCTGATTCGGTTGACGATGTATAGCTTGAAAAATCGGAATCGACCGCCGACGATCCCGATGAAATCGGAACTTCGACACGATACGATCCCTCTTTCTTGACGCAAAAGTGAAATCTTTCGAACGCCATCTCCATAGGCTCCTCCAGATATGCATATGCATCCAAACGGGAGGGCGGGTGAGGAACAAAATCGACAAGACCAGTTGCGATCCGTTTACCTCGATCCATTGTGTTGCTTGCGGTTGATGAAGTCGACGATTTTGAACGTGCCATCGAGATCGGATCCTTGACACCTCTAATTCCCACATACGGCGCCAATTGACAAGGTATTAACTTATCAATGCCTACGAATTGTAGACTAGGGTTTAGTTGGAAGTAGAAGGCAAGTAGATCTCGAAGGTTTCAGCCGAAAAGTACTCGACGATTATGAAACTAGGGTTTGAGAAACAATGATTCGATGCTTTCTTTGTCCCTCGACTCCCCCTTATATAGGAGGCGGAGCCGAGGGATTCGTATTGTACAAGTTACAGAGTCCGGGAAGGTTTCTAACTCCTCCCGCAAGATTACAAATAATGCTTCCTATTACAACTCTAGCTTTCCTTAACAATATCTTGGGCTTCCGAGTCTTCTTATTCTTCGGGTAGTGGGCCTTCAGTAAAGCCTGGGTACTATCTTCGGCAGGCCCATTGGGGATGCCTATGTCAACTACCGTAGAGCTTGTTGAAATTTGGTTTGCATGATTGGTCTCTCTAAAGTCTAGATATTTTCTGGTAAAAGTGTTTGAACAACAAGGAAGACAGTGTAGAGTCTTATAATGCTTGCAATATGTTCTTATGTAAGTTTTGCTGTACCGGTTCATACTTGTGTTTGCTTCAAACAACCTTGCTAGCCAAAGCCTTGTACTGGGAGGGAATGCTTCTCGTGCATCCAAAATCTTGAGCCAAAATTTATGCCATTTGTGTCCACCATAACTACCTACTATGTGGTATTTTTCTGCCATTCCAAGTAAATTGCTTGCATGCTACGTTTAAAAATTTCATTCATTGTCTTTGCAATACATAGCTCATGGGAAAGTATCCTAAAAAACTATTGTGCTAATGAATATGTCGCTTATGTATCTTATTTCTTATAAGTTGCTTGTTGAGCGGTAACCATATTTCTGGGGACGCCATCAACCTGTTACACCTTTGTTGAATATCATGTGAGTTGCTATGCATGTTCGTCTTGTCTGAAGTAAGGGAGATTTGCCATGATTAAATGGTTTGAGTATGCATATTGTTAGAGAAGAGCATTGGGCCGCCAACCAAAGCCATGTATCATGGTGGAAGTTTCAGCTTGGACATTAATCCTCAAATCTCTTATGAGAATATTATCTGTTGTTGAATGCTTTAAGCATTAAAGAGGAGTCCATTATCTGTTTTCTATGTTGTCCCGGTATGGATGTCCTCAAGTTGAGATCTATCAAAATCGAGAAATCAAATGCGATCTATCTCCTTGGACCTTTGTACATGTGGCATAGAGGTACCCCTTTGTGACACTTGGTTGAAACATATTAAAGCAATGATAATCCATGGAAATCCAAGCTAATTAGGACAAGGTGTGTTGTGGGTATACTTTATGGGTATATCAACGACATGGCCTAGATCCGGCAAGCCCGGGTGGCCCACAGATGGTGATGTGGCATGTGGCCCATCGGGCGGCCCAGTTGCTGTAGATCCTGAAGGATGAAGTCCAGCCCAAGAACAGGAAGTCGGATCCCAACCGACCTACGAAGGAGGCCGGATCCGTGAAGGCCCATGAAGTATCCGGATCCAGCACGTTCTTAGAGGAAGGCGGATCCTTGACGTACACGGCAAGATATTGTACCGTAGTTAGGCAACTTGTATTCCGGTTAGGACTCTCCATGTAAACCCTAGATCCGTGTGCCTTTACAAGCCGGATCCCGGGAGCCCTAGAGGCACAACCACAACTCATTGTAACAACGCGAAAGCGCCCAGATAATTCCAGACAAGCAGCAGTAGGCCCTGTCATCGTGCAGGTGTTCCGAAGCTAGGTAAATCGCGTACCACCGTCCCGTGTGCACTCCGCCCTATGGCCCCTACTTCTTCTCCCCCTCGTGAGTATCCCTCCTCCGGGGTACCGTCGAATAGGAACGACAGTTGGCGCCCACCATGGGGCCTGCGGCGTCTGGAGGCCGGAACCGGGAGGGTTCCGCCATGGGAAGCTACGACGACACCATCGCTGTGGGGCGCGTCCTTTACGCCGGAAACCTTCCGGTCGTCCCTCCAGACGAGTGCTGGATTCCGGCTAAGACTGACCCCGTCAAGCTCTCCATCGTCCCAGTTGGCGGCATACACATCTTCATCGGCGAAACCGTCGATTCCGACGGAAACGCTTTGGTAAGTAGCGCTGACGCGACCGCCGGCGAGCGGGACGCGAGCCGCGAAGATCCGATCTGAGATGCAGGAACTTCCCAAGGAAGATTCCGCCTTAGATCTGGAAAAATCAAAACCCACCCAATCCGCCCCTGAGCAGGAAATAACGGTGGAAGACCAATGCAGATCTGCCTGGGTCTCCCAGGTGTTAGAGAAGCAAAGGTGTCACTTCGTGCACTTCTTAGCCCATACCGCAGGAGCCGCCCCTCAAGAAGTCGGAGCAGGCCCCATGCAGGTTGAGGAACCGGAAAATAACGTTGCTCCGGATCAGCAGGAGGCTGTCGGAGAAAGCAATGCTCCGAGTGAAGAATCGATCATGGGTAACATAAGCCCAATTTCCGGGGATACCCCCTCCATGGATACTGATGAGTTCGACCGCAAGGTGAAGGAATTTGGATACGGTGATCAGCCTGAAGTTGAATCCGCATAGCCTAAACAGGTTCTCGCAACCTTGGCGGCGCTGGAGAAACGGGAATCAGAGGATGAAAACACCCACTCCGACCCACAGCCATCCCGTGCAGGATCTCCGCTCTCGCGGGAACGTCCGCATAAGGAAGTCCTGTCCCCAGAAGAACTGGTTGAACAGGCAGGCATGGATGCAAACGTACACTCAGATATCCTCAACAAACCCATAACTCCTGAAGACGCAGCAGATGCGGAAGCTCTAGAAACAAAAAGACAGGAGCGGCCAAAAAATTCGCCACCACCGCAGCAGCAATGCTAGATGAGAGGAAGGAGGCCGCGAACTTCGTGGACAATTTCCTCAAGCGAGAGCGTGAGGTGGACGAGTAACATTGGGAGGACAAGATCACTGAGGCTCAACAGGAGGTCGATAAGATCCGGCGAGAAACTATAGCTCCCCGTAAGATCACCTTCGCAATTCCGACCGAGCAACAGCTACTCGCAACTCCGTAGGATAACATGAAGAAGGCGGCGGAAATTTTGAAACAAAAGGATGAGGAGATTGACATCGACTACGTCCGTACGCTCGTTGACTCAGCAATGAAGCAGCAGAGCAAGGCAGATACTTCGCGCAAGTTGGAATCCAACCCGGATCATTGCATATCTACCGCGCAGAAGGACGCCTACGACAATCACCATCGCGATGACGAATCGTGAACCGGATCCTCGGAACGCAGAAGGAAAACCAGAGAGCACCCAAATCCAATCCCTGTACCATCAAAGACACCTCCATCAGATCCAAGAAAGGGAAAGGATGCAATGTACACTGGTAGGGACAAGTACCACAACCCCTCACCTCCGCCCAAGGGGTATACGCGTCCTCCACCTCCTCGCTGCCGTAGTCCAGTCGGAAACACCAGACCCCATGGTCCAGGTGGAATTAACATCCGCGACAACGTGCCGCCTCCGAGGACAGAGAGCGCATGCCGGAACCTCACCGAAGCCGGAACACTGATCGTGAGCCCGAGCCTAGGAGGAGTCGGAATGAGGAGCGTGACCCGGAACCTCGCAGAAGCCGGAACGATGAAGGCAACCAACACCATGGTGAAGGCAGCCACCAAAGCCGGAGTCAGCACCATGAAGCGCGGGGGGAATCAGAAGGCGGAAGCAAAAGGACGCATCGGCCCCCTCACAGGTTTCCTTCCCCACCACCTAGCGGTGGAGGCGGAGGTGGAGGCGGAGGCGGTGGCCGGAGATCTCGCTCACGTTCAAAAACCCCTCGCAATGGCCCGCGCGACGCACGGGAACGTCTCAATGAATACAAAACTGACTACATCGGCCCAAAGTGCTTTGGCAGGATGATTCGAGAGGAACCAAAGCCAAGGATGAACCTCAAGCTACCCGGAAACCTGAAGAACTATGATGGCACCGAGAGGCCGGATACCTGGATCGAAGATTACTACAATGCAGTGACCTTTGCTGGAGGAACCCCTAACATCGCATGCCGCATGCTTCAGCTGTACCTTGTAGGTCCAGCCCGTATCTGGCTCAGTGACCTCGAGAAGAACTCCATCTTTTGCTGGTTCGACCTGAAGAACGCCTTCGAAAAACACTTCAGCGGCACCTACAAAAGACCTTCCACAACAAGCGATCTACAGGCCTGTATCCAGAAGAAGGGTGAAACATCAAGGAACTTCCTCACCCGATGGCTTGCAACAAGGAACGAGTGTGAAAATGTTGATGACACCACGGCTATGCACGCCTTTATAGGTGGACTGCAGAGGGGAGGATTGTTGCGGCACAAGCTCACTTTCTTGGCTAACACAAACAAACTGACTTTGGATGACATGATCTCCATTGTCAGCGATCACACTGCCGCAGATGACGATGCAGGCGGAGATCTCGCAGCTACAGCAATTCCCCTGCATCAGCAAAAGAAGAACCGTCATAACGGTAGCACAAGCGACACTAAGCGGAAACATCCACCTGATGACCAGAAGAGTGGCGGATCCGAGATGGTCGCCATGGCTTTCCAGCGCGGAGGTCAAGGAGGCGGAAGAGGCCGCGGCCGCGGAGGCGGAGCCGGCAGGGGCTAGCAGCGTGGTGACGAGGTCACCGCTGCCGGAACCCGCGCCCCCCAAACATACGAGGAGTATAGAGACATGCCCTGCCTGGCCCACTTGGATCCGGCTACGGGGAAGTCCACTCACACTAACCGCAATTGCAAGTGGGTCAACGATCTCAAAAATGACCCGGAAGCAGGATACAAGTGAGCCTGGAAGCACCGCCCACGCGGCAAAGGAGGTAAGGGCAAGAACAAGGACAAAGAGGAAGACAGTTCCGAGGCGATGGATGAGGATGATGCTTCGCCGGACCTCAAAGAAGGATCCGCAACTAAACCCAACCCTTTCGGCAAAAAGAGTGTAGGCGCGTACCACACCTTCCTTGGAACCCAAACAGTCCGCGCCAGCAAGTCAGCTTTCCGGATCTTGAATGCCACAGTTCCGGCTGTGCCGCAGTATGTCAGGTGGTCGGAAATTCCGTGCACGTTTGATAGACAGGATCATCCTACCATCGTGCCAAAAGAGTGCTACGCCTTGGTTGTAAGTCCTCGCATCGACGGCTATGACTTCTCCAAGTGCCTCATGGATGGCGGAGCCAGCTTGAACATCAAGTACTTGGAGACTCTGGAGCGGATGAACCTCACCAAGGAACATATCAAACATAGCACCACTGAATTTCACGGTGTGGTTCCGGGTAAAAAGGCGAATTCCCTCGGCAGCATCAGACTTCCCGTGGCCTTCGCCGATATTAATAATTTCCGCGAAGAGATGATCATGTTTAAGGTCGTGCCCTTCAAGAGCTCCTATCACGTCATCTTCGGCAGGCCCACCTACCACAAGTTCCATGCAAGAGCGTGCTACATCTACAACAAGCTCAAGATTCCGGGTCCCATGGTATGATTACCGTATCCGGAGACTACAAAAAGGCTCATGAGTGCGAGTTGGGCGAAGCCGCCTTCGCAGAGTCTGTGATATCTGGAGAGGAGCTGAAAGGCTACAGAGCCGCGGTGGATCCGACAGAGATGCACACCACCAAGAAACAGATCTCCGAACAGAAAAATTCCTTCAAGGCCGCGATAGAGACCAAGAAGATCAACTTCAAGGAAGGCGATGCTACCAAGCAGGTCTCGGTCGGAGCCAACATGGACCCAAAATAGGAAGACGCGCTCGTCGAGTTCCTCCGCGCTAACATGGACATCTTTGCATGGCAGCCTTCTGACATGTCCGGAGTACCAAGGGAACTCGCCGAGCACTACCTCAACATAAACCCGGGGGCTAAGCCGGTGAAGCAAGCTATGCGACGCTTTGGAGATAAGAAGCGCCACGCCATAGGAATGGAATTAGCAAAGTTAATAGAGGCAGGTTTTGTAGTAGAAGTTATCCATACTGATTGGGTCGCAAACCCCGTCCTTGTACCCAAAAAGAATTCTGAAATACTAAGAATGTGCATCGATTATTCTGGCTTGAATAAGCATTGTCCGAAGGATCCGTTTCCCCTGCCGCGCATTGACCAAGTCATTGATTCGACGGCAGGGGCGGAACTTCTGTGTTTTCTTGACGCATATTCCGGGTATCACCAGATCCGGATGAAGAAGTCCGACCAAAAGGCGACTTCATTCATCACCCCGTTTGGCACTTACTGCTATGTTACCATGCATTTTGGTTTGAAAAACGCAGGTGCCACCTACCAACGTACGATGCAGCGGTGCCTGAAGGACCAAATTGGTCGGAACGTACACGCCTACGTCGACGACATCGCGGTCATGACTCGGAAAGGATCCGACTTGATCAGCGATCTCACAGAAACCTTTGAGAATCTCCGACGATACAAGATGATGTTGAATCCGCTGAAGTGCGTATTTGGCGTTCCAGCCGGAAAACTCCTTGGCTTCATTGTCTCTAATAGGGGCATTGAAGTTAACCCGGAGAAAATCAAGGCAATCATGTGCATTAAAAGGCCAACTTGTCTCAAAGATGTGCAACGACTAACTGGTTGTGTTGCAGCAATCAGCAGGTTTGTTAGCCGTCTTGGCGAGAAGGTGTTACCCCTGTACAAGCTATTGAAGAAGACATACAAATTTGTCTGGGACGATGCAGCGGATGCAATACTCCAAGGGTTGAAGGAAATACTCACCTCCCCACCTATCCTAGCAGCGCCAGAAGAGTCAGAGCCTATGCTCCTTTACCTGGAAGCTACTAACAGAGTCATCAGCCTCGTCATCGTGGTGGAGCGACAGGAAGAAGGACACGAGTATGGAGTCCAAAGGCCAGTCTACTACATTAGCGAAGTGCTTACGGAATCCAAACAAAGATATCCCAAAAGCTAGCCTATGGAGTGTTCCTAGGTAGCAGGAAGCTGAGACACTACTTCCAGGAGCATCCAGTAACAGTCGTGAGCAAAGCTCCGCTGTCAACGATTCTCAATAACGCTGACGCAACAGGACGCACAGCAGAATGGGGCATTGAATTATCCGCCTTCGACATCAACTACAAAGCCAGGACTGCGATCAAGTCCCAGATCTTGGCAGATTTTGTCGCAGATTGGACAGAAGGTCCGGATATAAATCTGGAGCTGGAACCAGAGACATGGGTTATGCACTTAGATGGATCCAAGCAGCATCAAGGCTCGGGAGCCGGAGTCACCCTGAAGTCCCCTACCGGAGAAGAACTGCAGAACGTTCTGCATATCCACTTCGAAGCTACAAACAACATGGCGGAATACGAGGCTCTACTACACGGACTGCGCATCGCTATGGAAATAGGGATCAAGCACATTATTTGCTGCGGACATTCCAACCTAGTGGCACAGCAAGTAGCCGGAACCTGGAACGCCAGAAACTCCGTCATGGTGGCTTACAGAGACGAAGTTGACGAGATCGCAAAATGCTTCCTCGGATACGAAGTCAAGTACGTCAGGAGAGACGACAATGCAGCGGAAGATATGCTGTCCAAGCTCGGATCCGGCAGGAAACCAATTCCGCCTGGTATTTTCCTGGAGCATTTACGGATACCCTCGGTGAAGGGCGCTAACCCGGAAAACCCAGAGGTGGCAGTATCTCCGGCTAGGGAAGTGATGGTCATCACTCCGGCCTGGACACAACCTTTCCTGGACTACCTCATTGATCAAAAGTTGCCAGAGGACGAGGTCCTCGCACGACAGATCATCAGACGAGCAAGATCCTACACAATCGTTGACGGATAGCTCTACAAACGAAGCGCAATAGGAGTATTTCTCAAATGCGTCTCCAATCAAGATGGTATTGAGATACTCAGAGAGATCCATGCAGGGGACTGCGGGCATCATGCCGCCCCTAGGTCACTCGTTGCAAAAGCCTTTCGGCTTGGGTTTTACTGGCTCACAGCTAAAGAAGATGCTGACAAGCTGGTGAAGACCTGCCGAGGTTGCCAGTACTACGCTACTCAACCAAACGCTCCAGCCCAAAAGCTGAAGACCATCCCTATCACCTGTCCATTTGCGGTCTGGGGGCTCGATATGGTTGGCAAGTTAAAGAAATCATCTCCTGGCGGTTTTGAGTACCTCCTGGTCGCTGTTGACAAGTTCAGTAAGTGGATCGAGGCAAAGCCAGTGAGAAAAGACGATGGTGCTACGGCACTAAAATTCGTCTGCAGCCTCATTGTAAGATACGGCATCCCACACAGCATAATCACAGATAATGGCACAAACTTCGCGCAAGGAGAACTAAAGGATTACTGTGAGGACGTAGGGATACGGCTTGACCTCGCGTCCGTGGCCCATCCACAATCCAATGGTGAGGTCGAAAGGGCCAATGGTCTCATATTATCAGGGATTAAGCCTCGCCTTGAAGAACCGCTGCGGCGCGCAGCTGGAGCTTGGGCTGATGAGTTAGATTCTGTCTTGTGGAGTTTGTGAACTACCCCTAACAGGTCAACCGGATTTACTCCGTTCTTCCTGGTATATAGATCCGAAGCCGTGCTCCCCTCTGACATCATCCATGATTCACCGCGAGTCTACGCCTAGAATGAAGAAACTGCTGACGAGGCCAGACAGCTATCTGTTGACCTGATCGAAGAAGCTCGGAATTTAGCTGACCAACGCTCTACCATTTACCAGCAGAAACTCCGACGCTACCACAGCCATCGAGTTCAGAATCGCTCGTTCATGGCCGGAGACTTGGTCCTCCGCCTTCGCCAGGTGAAAGATCATAAGTTGCAATCTCCATGGGAAGGCCCCTTCGTCGTTAGCAAAGTGCTTCACAACGGATCATACTACCATGTCGATTTCCGAGAGCTCAAGGATAGACATATACGATGAAACAAAACGCCCTTGGAATATTGCACAGCTACGTCCTTTCCACACTTAGCACAATTTTAGAATTACATACCTTGTAATAGTTATACATGATCAATGAAATAAAGCTTTTGGTTCACTCTTTGAGTCCTCTACCTCCTTTACTTGTTCATTTTTAGATCGTGTATGTTTTCCGACTAAAACCGCAGAGCTGGATATTTCCGCCTAGGCGTGTATGAAAGTTGTGATTTTCAAAAATCGTCCTTTAGGACGTAAGCTTAAGTTTTCTGGTGGAAATATCTTCTGTTGCAAACTCATGGATTCCTGGTAGCGATTTCCGGCACCTTGGCTGGGGGCTTGTTTCCGCGGTTATTGACGGACTGCCATTGGGCTTCGTCGCCGCTGGCGAGCGTTTCCGGCTAGAGGTTTTCCGGCTCGTGGAAGGTCAAATGGGCAAGCCGGAAATATAAAAGCTAGCACTTTCTTTTCATAAACGAAACATGCAAATAAATATACAAACGGATAGCAGGATAAGTGTTTTCCTCCCATGCATACATGTTTCGTTCCTAGCTACTTAAGAATTTAAAGTTATATTACAAACCCTCTCGGGGCCAAAATGATGCATTGTTTTTTCTTCTTCCCACGGGAATAAGTTTTTCACTTCTCCTTCGCCGGAGAAGTTTCCACATTGACGTCACCCCTTGCAGCTTCGACCTCTTCGCCCTTGGCTGGAGAGGATACATCATCATCGTTGTCTTCCTCGTCTACAGCCGGGGACGCAGCGCCAGCTTGGTCCTTGGAACCTGTCCAGGTGTATTGGCTTCCAGATTGGGCAGGACGGGACTCCGCCTCACGTTGCTTGTAGATCTCTGCTTCAAGAGACTCGTCGGCTGGGAGAACCACCTTGTCATAGAATTCATCGTGGCAAATTCTCCGGGTGATGCGGGTGTCATAGCCGCTGACTGCATTCAGTAGCGCGTCAATATTCGCATCCGAAGGAACACCAGAAGTCACTCTATCTATATCCAGATCCGGGTTATGCGCCAAACACATGGCCAGGGACATGGCAGCTGCTCCTCGAGCCGAAGACGCTTGCAGATCCACCACCAACTCCGGGAGAATGTCCATCCTCTTGATAAGCTTGTGCACGTCTCAGGTTCGGCTCTTCTTGATGGATAAGTTGTGGCAGATTTTCCGGGAGGCGGAGATGAGATCTTTGCAGTCCTCTCCGGCGAGCTGAAGCAAATCATCGCGCGGGAACTGGCTCCGACGTTCTTCGTTATATCCAAGAGGATCTGGAAGACGCAATTTTTGCTAAGTATAACAAAATTAAGCGCAACACATGCACTACTCTATGAGCTTTGAGGACATACCCATGAAGTCGGAGTTCAGCAGATCCCAGCATTGCTCCGCTGTCTCCATGTATTTCCGGAGTCCCCCCAGCTCTTTTTGCTGCTGCTTGATAGTTTCACTGTCAGCCTTCCTCTTCAGCTAGAATTCACCTTCTTTGCGGATGAGCTCTGAGCTTTTCTCCGCCAGTTTCTTCTCCGCCTCTGCAAGCTTTGACTCAAGATCTTTCTGGGAGGCGCGCAGAGTTTCCAGTTCGGAGGAAGCTGCAGCGAGGGACGAGGATGCACCTACTCAAAGATATGTAAACATCAAGTTTGAGATGCGGAACATAACCTACAGGCAAACAAAAGTCGGAAACTAACCTTGGGCTTCTGATAGCTGCTTTTTTAGATCCGTGTTCTCTTGCTTGAACAGCTGGATCTTTTCCGCCTGACTGAGGGTAACGCGGCGCTGAAGAGCAATGTTCTTGTGCAGCTCGTAATGCAGAGCTTATTGTTCCTGAAAATCCAGTCAGTGCCGGAGTAAGTTCCACAAGTTATTTATGGTTAAGTCTTTCTAAAGCATTTTTGCCGGAAATCTTTCCGCCATAACGCTTGGGGGCTACCACGACATTTAAATCTTTCTTCAGTTTGAGTTTTCTCTAAGTATCTAGACGCTAACTACACTAGTTTCCGCCTAAATACTTGGGGGCTACTAGGGAGTTACCTTCTGCTTGCAGATGAGCTTGTCGAAGAACTAGCCAACTTCCTTTTTAAAACCCTGGATCTCCGACGTCTCGGCGTCAGGTTTACCCCAAGCGTTGTTTAGCATGGAGTTGAGCAGATCTTGCTCCAGCTCCCATTTTTCCGCCTCTGTGAGTTTGTTGAAATTTTTTGTGGCATAGGCTTTGGGGGTGGAGGTAAGGTCGGCCGGATCTCCAAAGTTCTTTGGGAAAACGACCATGTCACTCGATGCAGCTTCAGCTTTGCTGGAGGAATTGACTTCCGCTTCTTCTCAGCCTTGTACTTCAGTTTCTTCAGGGGCAGGGCCCTTGCCTCCGGAGCTTTCTCCGCCCACTTTCTCACTGCTAACCGGAATTATTTCCGGTGGAGTGGTTGTAGCAGGAGCGGGAGATTGATCTGCGGGAGGAGGAGATGGCTGAGGAGTAGCTTGGGGAGCGCTTGGCGGAGCTAGTGTCGCGGGACCAACGGCAGGGGATTTCTTCTGCATATATTTCGTAATGGGCTCCTGAACGTTGGTCCGCGCGGTGGTGGAACTCGGAATCCTACAAAGCAGGCAAAGGAAAAATATAAGTAACAAAGCTTACCAAGATAAAATACGCACGGTACTCGGAAACTTACGTCGCGCCCAGAATGTTGGGACGCGAGAGCTTCCTGCTGTCGCCAGCAGTTTGAGACGCTCACGTTCCGCCTTCTTGGAATCGAGCGGAGGCGGCTTGGTCACCTTGGGCTTCTTGGCGGAGGCCTCGCCGCTAGCTCCGGCTTCAGAGCCGGAAGCTTTGGCGCGGGGACGCTTCGAAGGTCGAGGGGCAGCCTTTCGGGGCGCTCGTTCCTCTTCCTCCTCAGGGTCCTCCGGATCCTCCTCCGCCGCGTCGCCGCTGACAGGGACTCGAAGTATGTTGCGCAAATCCTCCTCCACCAAAGTATCGAGCTGCGAGGAGGGTTAGAAGAACAAGTTAAAACACTTTGAAGATATGAGAAGTTGAAGAACATCGAAGGGGCAAGTGCTTACCGGAGGACACTGGTCGTACGTGTTGATGTCCTTGATCAGTTCCGGGACCGGTTGGCCCCGCCTATCTTCACCAACGTCTTGAATCTCCTTTTAAGAGAGTCGGCCGGAAGATCATGGCGTGTTACCCGGAGAGGATCGTCCGCCCCAGTATATGCGCACATCAGGCGTGCGTTGAAGCGCAGAGGCTGGATTCTCCGGGAAAACCAGCTAAGGGTTAGCTGGGCTCCGGTTAGTCCGTGGTGGACCAACCAAGAAATCCTCCGAGCAGCCTTCTCCAATATCGGAGTTTGGGCGAGCGTGGGGATGAAGCTCCAGCTAGCCAGTTCTTCTGGAGGCTTGTTGTTGAAGGTGTGGAGTCCGTCGTGGACATTTGGAACTGATACGTTCTTCACGTAGAACCATCCGGCGTTCCAGTACCAGACGGACTCGTGGGAATTGATGTCTACGGGTGCTTCTATTCTTGTAGACAATGTTGGGTCTCCAAGAGCAGAGGTTTGTAGAACAGCAGCAAGTTTCCCTTAAGTGGATCACCCAAGGTTTATCGAACTCAGGGAGGAAGAGGTCAAAGATATCCCTCTCAAGCAACCCTGCAATCACGATACAAGAAGTCTCTTGTGTCCCCAACACACCTAATACACTTGTCGGATGTATAGGTGCACTAGTTCGGCGAAGAGATAGTGAAATACAAGTAGTATGGATGTATATGAGTGGTAATAACAATCTGAATAAAATATGGCAGCGAGTAAACATGCAACAGAACGAGTAAATAAACGGAGTTTCGATGCTTAGAAACAAGGCCTAGGGATCATACTTTCACTAGTGGACACTCTCAACATTGATCACATAATAAAACCACTCTACACTCTTTTGTTGGATGATGAACACCACTAATTGCGTAGGGCTACAAGAGCACCTCAATGCCGGAGTGAACAAGCTCCACAACATTCAATGTTCATATTTAAATAACCTTAGAGTGCATGATAGATCATTGCAATTACACCAAGTACTAACATAGCATGCACACTCGTCACCATCACACTATGAAGGAGGAATAGATCACATCAATACTATCATAGCAATAATTAACTTCATAATCTACAAGAGATTACAATCATAAACTACGCCAAGTACTACATGATGCACACACTGCCACCATTACACCATGGAGGAGGAATAGAATACTTTAATAACATCACCAGAGTAACACATAGATGAATAGTGATACAAAACTCATATGAATCTCAATCATGTAAGGCAGCTCATGAGATCATTGTATTGAAGTACATAGGAGAGAGATTAACCACATAGCTACCGGTACAACCCCGAGCCTCGATGGAGAACTACTCCCTCCTCATGGGAGACACCAGCGGTGATGAAGATGGCGGTGGTGTCGATGGAGATGCCTTCCGGGGGGACTTCCCCGTCCCGGCGGCGAGCCGGAACAGAGACTCCTGTCCCCTAGATCTTGGCTTCGCGATGGCGGCGGCTCTGGAAGGTTTCTCGTACCGTGGCTTTTTCGTATCGAGGTTTTAGGTCAGGGACCTTTAAATAGGCGAAGAGGCGGAGTCGGAGGGCTGACGGAGCCGCCACACAATAGGGGGGCGCGGCCCAGGCCCTGGCCGCGCCGCCCTATCATCTGGGCCCACCAGGGCTCCCCTCTGGTGGCTCTCGGGTGTTCTGGAAGCTTCGTGGAAAAATAGGATGCTTGGGCATTGATTTCGTCCGATTCCGAGAATATTTCCTTACTAGGATTTCTGGAACCAAAAACAGCGAGAAAACAGAAGCGGCACTTCGGCATCTCGTCAATAGGTTAGTTCCGGAAAACGCATAATAATGACATATAGTGTGTATAAAACATGTGAGTATCATCATAAAAGTAGCATGGAACATAAGAAATTATAGATACGTTTGAGACGTATCAAGAATCGTGAGGCGGATACATGCGGCCGGATCGGAGCATAAAAGTCATGCTCCCGCAATTCAGCATGGCCTTGTCTTTTGTCTCTTTCTTCACTCGGAAGAAAAACTGCCACAGTTTGACATCTGGTCGGATCCCAAGATGCCCTTCGCAGAGAGTTGCGAAGTTGGAGAGAAGGAGGTACGAGTTTGGGCAGATGTTGTGGGGTTGGAGCTGATACGTCTCCAACGTATCTATAATTTCTGATGTTCCATGCTAGTTTTATGACAATACCTACATGTTTTGCTCACACTTTATAATGTTTTCATGCATTTTCCGGAACTAACCTATTAACAAGATGCCGAAGTGCCAGTTCTGTTTTCTGCTGTTTTTGGTTCCAGAAAGACTGTTCGGGCAATATTCTCGGAATTCGACGAAACAAAAGCCAAACATCTTATTTCACCGAGACGGTCCAGAACACCGAAGGGGAGCCGGAGAGGAGGCCCAGGGCCCCCAGACCATAGGGCGGCGCGGCCTATAGGGGGGCGCGCCAGCCTATGGGGAGGGAGCCCCCTGGCTCCTCCGACCCCGCCTCTTCGCCTATATAACCCCTCACGACGTAAAAACCCTATAACAATTGACGAAACTCCAGAAAGACTCCAGGGGCGCCGCCGCCATCGCGAAACTCCGTTTCGGGGGACAGAAGTCTCTGTTCCGGCACGCCGCCGGGACGGGGAAGTGCCCCCGGAAGCCATCTCCATCAACGCCACCGCCTCCATCATGCTCCGTGAGTAGTTCCCCCATGGACTACGGGTTCTAGCTGTAGCTAGTTGGTACTCTCTCTCCCATGTACTTCAATACAATGATCTGATGTAATCGGTGTTGTGTTTGTTGGGATCCGATGAATTGTTACATTATGATCAGTCTATCTATAAAGTTTGTGAAGTTATTGTTGCTGCAATCTTGTTGTGTTTAATGCTTGTCACTAGTGCACGAGTGGCACAATCTTAGATTTAAGCTCTATACTTATTGCTTAGATTGTATCTACAAGTTGTTTGCACATGTCTATGTCCGGAACCCGAGGCCCCAGAGTGACGAGCAGCGGGATAACTGGAGGGGAAGGCGTAGGTATGAGGATCACATGTTTTCACCAAGTGTTAATGCTTTGATCCGGTGCTCCATTAAAAGGAGTACCTTAATAGCCAGTATATTCCCTTGAGGCCCGGCTGCCACCGGCTGGTAGGACAAAAGATGTTGTACAAGTTTCTCATTGCGAGCACGTATGACTATATATGGAAAACATGCCTACATGATTAATAATCTTGATGTTCTGTCTTAATGCTATTTCAATCCTATCAATTGCCCAACTGTAATTTGTTCACCCAACACCTGTTATTGGAGAGTTACCACTAGTGTAGATAGCTGGGAACCCCGGTCCATCTTTCATCATCATATACTCGTTCTATATGTCATTGGAAGTAGTATCAACTATTTTCTGGTGCCATTGCCTCTGTGTTACTATTACTGCTTGCTGTGTATTCTGTTACTATTGCTCTCATATCACTGCTTCTTTCACATCACCCCCGTTACTCGTGCTTTTCCAGGTGCGGCTGAATTGACAACTCGGTTGTTAAGGCTTATAAGTATTCTTTATCTCCCCTTGTGTCGAATCAATAAATTTGGGTTTTACTTCCCTCGAAGACTGTTGCGATCCCCAATACTTGTGGGTTATCAAGACTGTTTTCTGGCGCCGTTGCCGGGGAGGCATAGCTCTACTCATAAGTTCACCTGGGAGTACACTCTACCTCTCTCTCTATTTTATTTTATTTTGTTTTGCTTAGTTTACTTTTGTCTAGTTTATTTGTGCTTAGTTTATTTCTGTCTAGTATTATTTTGCTTAGTTTACTTTTGCCTAGTTTGTTTTTGCCTTGTTTTATTATATACCCAAAAATCCATAAAATTTTGAAAAACCGAAAAATTAAAAACGGTTGCTATGGAAGAACCCACAACCTATTTGTAGCTTATTGAATTATATAATAACTATAGAGAATCAAGAACGGGTAAAGTTATGTGTGCTGTGATAGAAAAGCTGAATACAATTGCTAAAATCTTGCTTAAACGCCATGATATAAATTGTTGCTCTAAACAGGATACTAAACATCAGTGTGGCTTTAGTGAGGAAGTTTTAATTAAGAACTATAATTGGAATAACTATATTCATTTTTGGGTTCGAAGAAGTAGAACAATTTGTTTTGTTTATGGGAGCTTCTGAAATAGAATCCTTCATGGCTAAAAATTATGAAACTTGTGTTGCTTGTAAGGACCTTAAAGATTATGTCTCTTCTATCCTTAATTTTTGCATAGAAAGTTACATCGATAATCCTTATATCATTGATTATAAAGAGAGACTCATTAATGCACAAGAATGCACTCACAATTTGCAGGAACCGAGTGGAAGAAGAAATTGATGAACCCGAAAGCTCATTGGATGAAAAAGAGGAGGAAATTGATGAACCTGAAAGCTCATTGGATGAAAAAGAAGAGGAGAGTGATGAACAAAAGGAGGAAGAATGGATTAGCTACCCATGCCAACCTTCTAATGAGAGTAACTCTTTATCTCTTACACTATTTGATTGTCCTCCATGCTTACCAAAGGCGGATGAATGTTATGTTCCTATGGATTCTCTTGAAATAGTACCTATGAGTAAAACTTGTGAGAATAATTATGCTAATGTTATCTATGATAATCCATGCTACTTTGATAAATCTTATGATAATGCTTGTTTGTGCCTGATCTCGAAATGCATGGTACTAAAGAGTTTTGCTTGGCAAATGTTTATGATAAATCTCTAGATGATGGTCCTATGTTACTTGATAATATTAATTGTACTACTAATGAAAATGGGATTGGAGAGGTCTTGACTTTATGTAGGAGTCCCATATCTTTTGAGATTGATCAATCATCTTGTTATATTGATAAAAGTAGTTTTGAAAGTTTTGATCCCATTATTTTTGAGCTTGATAAAAATTATGTGTTTGTGGATCATGAAAAGCATGCTGTATGTGATAGTTATATTGTTGATTTTATTCATGAAGCTACTGAAAATTATTATGAGAGAGGGAAATATGGTTGTAGAAATTTGCATGGTACTAAAACACCTCTCTACATGCTGAAAATTTTGAAGTTACTCTTGTTTTATCTTCCTATGCTTGTCACTTTGTTCTTCATGAATTTATTTGTGTACAATATTCCTATGCATAGGAAGTGGGTTAGACTTAAATGTGTTTTGAATTTGCTTCTTGATGCTCCCTTTTGCTTCATTTTCTATCTTCCATGTGAGCATCATTAAAATTGCTGAGCCCATCTTAATGGCTATAAAGAAAGCACTTCTTGGGAGATAACCCATGTTTTTATTTTGCTACTGTTTTGTTGTGTCTTGGAAGTTGTTACTACTGTAGCAACCTCTCCTTATCTTTATTTTATTGCATTGTTGTGCTAAGTAAAGTCTCTAATAGAAAGTTGATGCTAGATTTGGATTTCTGCGCAGAAACAGATTTCTATCTTTCACGAATTTGAGTAGGTCTCTCTGTAGGAAACTCAGAAAAATCTGCCACTTTTCATGCGTGTTCCTCAGATATGTACGCAACTTTCATTAGTTTTGAGTTTTCTGATTTGAGCAACGGAAGTACCTCTTAAAAATTCGTCTTTACTGGCTGTTCTGTTTTGGCAGATTCTGTCTCGTTTTTGCATTGTCTCTTGTGGACTTTAAGTAAGGCTTTCTAGACGTGGAGAGCTGTAGCTAATGTTTTATTGAGTTCTTGCAATGTGTCACTACAGGACTAAAGTGGATTAAAGTTTTTTGAGTACTAACCCCTCTAATGAAGTTTATGAGAAGTTTGGTGTGGCAGAAGTTTTCAAGGGTCAAGAGAGGAGGATGATATATGATCAAGAAGAGTGAAAAGTCTAAGCTTGGGGATGCCCCGTGGTTCATCCCTGCATATTTCAAGAAGAATCAAGCGTCTAAGCTTGGGGATGCCCCAAGGCATCCCCTTCTTTATCAACAACTTATCAGGTCACCTCTAGTGAAACTATATTTTTATTCGGTCACATCTTATGTGCTTTACTTGGAGCGTCTGTGTGTTTTTATTTTTGTTTTTGTTTGAATAAGATCGGATCCTAGAAATCCTTGTGTGGGAGAGAGACACGCTCCGCTTTTTCATATGAACACTGGTGTTCTTCGTTTTACTTTTAATGTTCATGACAAAAGTTGGAAGCTATTGCACTTATTGTTATTTGGTTGGAAACAGAAAATGCTTCATATTGTCTTGGATAATTTGATACTTGGCAATTGTTTTGAGCTCTCAAGTAGATCAAGTTTAAGCTCTTGCATCATGTAGTTTGAACCTATTAGTGAAGAACTACCGTAGAGCTTGTTGAAATTGGTTTGCATGATTGGTCTCTCTAAGGTCTAGATATTTTCTGGTAAAAGTGTTTGAGCAACAAGGAAGACAGTGTAGAGTCTTATAATGCTTGTAATATGTTCTTATGTAAGTTTTGCTGTACCGGTTCATACTTGTGTTTGCTTCAAACAACCTTGCTAGCCAAAGCCTTGTACTGAGAGGGATGATCTACCTTGCTGGTAGAGATAACGTCCTTCATGGGAGCCGCTCTTTGAAAGACTGTTTGATGAGGGGGTTAGAGTTCCCACTACCATTCGTTGACAACAACAAACACCTCTCAAAACTTTACTTTTATGCTCTCTATATGATTTCAAAACTTAAAAAAATCTAGCACATGATTTAATCCCTGCTTCCCTCTGCGAAGGGCCTTTCTTTTACTTTATGTTGAGTCAGTTTACCTACTTCCTTCCATCTTAGAAGCAAACACTTGTGTCAACTGCGCATTGATTCTTACATACTTGCTTATTGTACTCATCATATTACTTTGTGTTGACAATTATCAATGAGACATGCATGTTGAAAGTTGAAAGCAACTGCTGAAACTTAAATCTTCCTCTGTGTTGCTTCAATGCCTTTACTTTGAATTTATTGCTTTATGAGTTAACTCCTATGCAAGACTTTTTGATGCTTGTCTTGAAAGTACTATTCATGAAAAGTTTTGCTATATGTTATCTATTTGTTAGCAAACTATAGATCGTTGCCTTGAGTCACTTCATTCATCTCATATGCTTTGCAACAGTATGATCAAGATTATGTAAGTAGCATGTCACTACAGAAATTATTCTTTTTATCGTTTACCTACTCGAGGGCGAGTAGGAACTAAGCTTGGAGATGCTTGATACGTCTCCAACGTATCTATAATTTCTGATGTTCCATGCTAGTTTTATGACAATACCTACATGTTTTGCTCACACTTTATAATGTTTTTATGCATTTTCCGGAATTAACCTATTAACAAGATGCCGAAGTGCCAGTTCCTGTTTTCTGCTGTTTTTGGTTCCAGAAAGGCTGTTCGGGCAATATTCTCGAAATTCGACGAAACAAAAGTCAAACATCTTATTTCACTGAGACGGACCAGAACACCGAAGGGGAGCCGGAGAGGAGGTCCAGGGCCCCCAGACCATAGGGCGGCGCGGCCTATAGGGGGGCGCGCAAGCCTATGGGGAGGGAGCCCCCTGGCTCCTCCGACCCCGCCTCTTCGCCTATATAACCCCTCGCGACGTAAAAACCCTATAACAATTGACGAAACTCCAGAAAGACTCCAGGGGCGCCGCGGCCATCGTGAAACTCCGTTTCGGGGGACAGAAGTCTCTGTTCCGGCACGCCGCCAGGACGGGGAAGTGCCCCCGGAAGCCATCTCCATCAACACCACCGCCTCCATCATGCTCTATGAGTAGTTCCCCCATGGACTACGGGTTCTAGCTGTAGCTAGTTGGTACTCTCTCTCCCATGTACTTTAATACAATGATCTCATGAGCTGCCTTACATGATTGAGATTCATCTGATGTAATCGGTGTTGTGTTTGTTGGGATCCGATGAATTGTTACATTATGATCAGTCTATGTATAAAGTTTTTGAAGTTATTGTTGCTGCAATCTTGTTGTGTTTAATGCTTGTCACTAGTGCATGAGTGGCATGATCTTAGATTTAAGCTCTATACTTATTGCTTAGATTGTATCTACAAGTTGTTTGCACATGTCTATGTACGGAACCCGAGGCCCCAGAGTGACAGCAACTGGGATAACTGGAGGGGAAGTCGTAGGTATGAGGATCACATGTTTTCACCAAGTGTTAATGCTTTGCTGCGGTGCTCTATTAAAAGGAGTACCTTAATAGCCAGTAGATTCCATTGAGGCCCGGCTGCCACCGGCTGGTAGGACAAAAGATGTTGTACAAGTTTCTCATTGCGAGCACGTATGACTATATATGGAAAACATGCCTACATGATTAATAATCTTGATGTTCTGTCTTAATGCTATTTCAATCCTATCAATTGCCCAACTGTAATTTGTTCACCCAACACCTGTTATTGGAGAGTTACCACTAGTGTAGATAGCTGGGAACCCCGGTCCATCTTTCATCATATACTCGTTCTATGTATCATTGGAAGTAATATCAACTATTTTCTGGTGGCATTGCCTCTGTGTTACTATTACTGCTGCTGTGTTACTGTTACTATTGCTCTCATATCACTGCTGCTTTCTCATCACCCCTATTACTAGTGCTTTTCCAGGTGCAGCTGAATTGACAACTCAGTTGTTAAGGCTTATAAGTATTCTTTACCTCCCCTTGTGTCGAATCAATAAATTTGGGTTTTACTTCCCTCGAAGACTGTTGCGATCCCCTATACTTGTGGGTTATCAGGAGCCCGTACGTATCGAGGATGGAGAGGAAAAACTCCGAACAGGGGAGCGACAATCCAAGCTCAACCCAGGCCTTGGTCATAACTCTTTCGTCCGCATCTGGCTTGGGGACGTCGGAGTCACGCATGAAACTCTAGTGCTCGGAGATCATGCCCTCGTTCTGGAGCTCTCTAAGCTCCGCGTCGGTAGTCTCGCAGGGCCACCATTGACCCCTCACGACTTCGTGGATCCGGGCCTTGGAAGCCTTCTTATTTTCCGCTTCCTGAACCTTGGCTGCCATTCTAGCTTGACCTTGAAGTTCTTCTTGAATTTCTTGGGGAGTAGGAATCCGGCCTAGTACGGTACTGGAAGAGGCGGAGAATGGTTGAGCAAGCCTAATGTCGGAAACAAATGGTGGTAGATATGCATTGGGATCCGGGCAGATTGGTTCTACAGTGCTGGGTTCCGGGCTACTCGGAGAACTACCAGTACAATGCGGTGAACCATGCGACATGCTTTCGGCTGCACCCATGCAAACTAAGTTGAGTATCCGGAATCTACACTAATCTACTTCTTCTTCTACAAGGCCAGTGCACTTACAGTTAATGGCGCGGTGGTTCGTCGGGACTCCGGCGAGGGTGAGGTCGCCGGACTTGCAGTGCTGAGCTTCCGATGACCACAAATCGGCGGCGGAGGTGATTTCCCGATCAAACGTGCGGATCTTGGGTCAAGAAGGACCTTGGAACGGCGGTGGTTGAAGCTCTCCGTGCGGAAGTTCGCCGGAGTTTAGATCCGGTGGGCGGTGAAGAGGTGAAGGAAGAAGAAGAGGTGAAGGATGCGGTGAAAGAATGGGAAAATTACTGCGCGTGGGGGTATTTATAGACCTCGCGCGGAGATTCGTGATTCGGATCCAACGGTGGAAACGGAACGGTCACACCGTCGGATGATTGACACGTGTCTTAGGTCGAAAGCGGTAAAACGACGTGCAGGTAACTTAACTGTGCGCTCCCGAAATTTCCGGCTAAAGATTCGCATCTCCGAAAATTTAGCGCGGGAAAAGAGGAAGTTGCGCGCGGAAAAAGTGGAATCTCCGTTGCATTGCCGATTCAGAAGAAAATAAGATTTCCGAATAGATGATGCCGGAAACAAGTAAAGTTTTGAAGCTCTTCAAGATTCTCTTCGGATCCGAGCTGAATGAAGTCGGAGGAATGATGAATCTCGGAGAACTTCGGGGGCTACTGTTGTGGGTATACTTTATGGGTCTATCAACGGCATGGCCTAGATCCGGCAAGCCCGGGTGGCCCACAGATGGTGATGTGGCATGTGGCCCATCGGGCGGCCCAGTTGCAGTAGATCCTGAAGGATGAAGTCCAGCCCAGGAACAGGAAGTCGGATCCCAACCGACCTACGAAGGAGGCCGGATCCGTGAAGGCCCATGAAGTATCCGGATCCAGCACGTTCTTAGAGGAAGGCGGATCCTTGACGTACACGGCAAGATATTGTACCGTAGTTAGGCAACTTGTATTCCGGTTAGGACTCTCCATGTAAACCCTAGTTCCGTGCGCCTTTATAAGCCGGATCCCGGGAGCCCTAGAGGCACAACCACAACTCATTGCAACAACGCGAAAGCGCCCAAATAATTCCAGACAAGCAGCAGTAGGCCCTGTCATCGTGCAGGTGTTCCGAGGATGGGTAAATCGCGTACCACCGTCCCGTGTGCACTCCGCCCTATGGCCCCTACTTCTTCTCCCCCTCGTGAGGATCCCTCCTCCGAGGTACCGTCGAATAGGCAACGACAAGGTGCGAGCACTATTAGTATTCGATGCATGAGGCTTGCAACTTATAGGAGGTTTTATGCATAACACATATGAATTATTACTACCATTGACAAAATTGTTTCCATGTTTTCAAAATAAAAAGCTCTAGCACATGAGTAATCCCTGCTTCCTCTGCGAAGGGCCTTTCTTTTACTTTATGTTGAGTCGGTTTACCTACTTCTTTCCATCTTAGAAGCAAACACTTGTGTCAACTGTGTGCATTGATTCTTACATACTTTCTTATTTGCACTCATCATATTACTTTGTGTTGACAATTATCCATGAGATATACATGTTGAAAGTTGAAAGCAACAGCTGAAACTTAAATCTTCCTTTGTGTTTCTTCAAAACCTTCTATTAAGAATCTATTGCTTTATGAGTTAACTCTTATGCAAGGCTTGTTGTTGCTTGTCTTGAAAGTGCTATTCATGAAAAGTCTTTGCTATATGATTCAGTTGTTTAGTCATTATCTTTACCATTCCTTTGAATCACTTCATTCATCTCATATGCTTTACAATAGTATTGATCAAGATTATGATAGTAGCATGTCACTTCAGAAATTATCCTTGTTATAGTTTACCTACTCGAGGGCGAGTAGGAACTAAGCTTGGGGATGCTTGATACGTCTCAAATGTATCTATAATTTATTATGTTCCATGCTAGTTTTATGACAATACTCACATGTTTTATATACACTTTATATCATTTTGATGCATTTTCCGGTACTAACCTATTAACAAGATGCCGAAGCGCCAGTTCCTGTTTTCTGTTGTTTTTGGTTTCAGAAATCCTACACACGAAATATTCTCGGAATTGGACGAAACAAAAGCCAACGGTCTTATTTTCCATGGAGCCTTCCAGAACACCGAAGAGGAGACGGAGAGGGGGAACGAGGCGGCCAAACCATAGGGGGGCGCGGCCCCACCCTTGGCCGCGCCGCCTTATGGGGTGGGCCCCTCGAGCATCCCCGACTCTGCCCCTTCGCCTATATAATCCTTCCGTCGCGAAAACCCTAGTACCGAGAGTCACGATACGAGAAAAGTTCCAGAGACGCCGCCGCCGTCAACCCCATCTCGGGGGGTTCTGAAGATCGCCTCCGGCACCCTGCCGGAGAGGGGAATCATCACCGGAGGGCTCTACACCACCATGCCCGCCTCCGGACTGATGCGTGAGTAGTTCATCCTTGGACTATGGGTCCATAGCGATAGCTAGATGGTTGTCTTCTCCTCTTGTGCTATCATGTTTAGATCTTGTGAGCTGCCTATCATGATCAAGATCATCTATTTGTAATGCTACATGTTGTGTTTGTTGGGATCCGATGAATATGGAATACTATGTCAAGTTGATTATTGATCTATCATATATGTGTTGTTTATGATCTTGCATGCTCTCCGTTGCTAGTAGAGGCTGCGGCCAAGTTGATACTGGTAACTCCAAGAGGGAGTATTTATGCTAGATAGTGGGTTCATGCCTCCATTGAATCTGGGACAGTGACAGAAAGTTCTAAGGTTATGGATGTGATGTTGCCACTAGGGATAAAACATCAATGCATTGTCTAAGGATATTTGTATTGTTTACATTACGCACAGTATTTAATGCAATTTTCTGTTGTTTGCAACTTAATACTGGAAGGGGTGCGGATGCTAACCCGAAGGTGGACTTTTTAGGCATAGATGCATGCTGGATGGCGGTCTATGTTCTTTGTCGTAATGCCCTAAGTAAATCTCATAGTAGTCATCATGATATGTATGTGCATTGTTATGCCCTCTCTATTTGTCAATTGCCCAAGCTGTAATTTGTTCACCCAACATGCTATTTATCTTATTGGAGAGACACCACTAGTGAACTGTGGACCCCGGTCCATTCTTTTACATCTGAAATTCAACCTACTGCAATCATTGTTCTCTGTTGTTCTTTGCAAACAAACATCATTCTCCACACCATACGTTTAATCCTTTGTTTACAGCAAGCCGGTGAGATTGACAACCTCACTGTTAAGTTGGGGCAAAGTATTTTGATTGTGTTGTGCGGGTTCCACGTTGGCGCCGGAATCCCTGGTGTTGCGTCGCACTACACCCCTTCACCAACAACCTTCACGTGGCCTTCATCTCCTACTGGTTCGATAACCTTGGTTTCTTACTGAGGGAAACTTGCTGCTGTACGCATCACACCTTCCTCTTGGGGTTCCCAACGGACGTGTGCTTCACGCGTCATCACGCGACTCCGTGGAGATCGGATGCGATGCCTCAGAACGTGGTGTGAACTCGAAGGATCCGCATCGAACTGAGTTTTCTTGTACTTGATGGCATTGGTGATTCTAGCACGAACGCTGCAGACGTAACTGGAACTGCCAATGACCTGCCTTGTGCCGACAAGTTTCCCACAGACGACGCCAATTGTCGAGGGTACTCCTCGGCAGTGCCCTCCATTTGGGGCTTAGGGTATATGGAATCCTGTAGGCTGACACGAGACATTGGTTATCAAACAAGCGGGGAAAGCGATTTACCCAGGTTCGGGGCCCTTGATGAGGTAAAACCCTTACGTCCTGCATGTCTGATCTTGATTATGAAAATATCGGGTTACAATGGGGTGCCGAAGGTTTCGGCTATGATCTCGTCGAGAGACTAAGTTTTGCAGGGACTTAGCTCTAGACTTGCGGTGGCTATAATTGCTAAGATTGCGTGTGTCCTCGGCAACCTCTCTCCTGGCCCTTATATTAGGAGTCAGGTCTCAAGAGATCTGTCCGGGTACGACTAGGTTACAAAGAGTCCTAGTTCTAAACTTTCCTTGTATTCTTCATCTCCTTGTCTTGTTCTTCAAGAATTCCTCTTCGGAACCGACGTAGTGGCCCACCTGGCTATCGAGTGTCTTCATGGGCCCCTGGTTGGGCCGCAAGAGGTAGTGCAACAACAGTTACCAGAAGGGTAATGCCCACGTCATCATAGGTACATGTGGTAACAAGGATCATCCCATATGATCTCAAGGTTCTCTCCGGTTCACCTCCCAGGGAGTTCCCCCTACACATCCATAATCTGCCTAAGTGTAGGAACCCCATGTCCGAGAAGCCAGACACACCTGGGGGTAGCCTTGGAAATAAAACCATCTCAAATCAATTTTGTGCATACCATGTGGACACAAACAAGTTTTGGGGCCATTCACACCCTCTGTGGGTCGATTTCTGACGAAACCATACTTCTGTTGACCGTGTGGTCTACCCCTTTGACTACATCCCAGCGGGGGTCCCCTGATGGCGTGTATTTCACACGTTCGTTGGGCAACCCCAAGAGGAAGGTATGATGCGCACAGCAGCAAGTTTTCCCTCAGAAAGAAACCAAGGTTTATCGAACCAGGAGGAGCCAAGAAGCACGTTGAAGGTTGATGGCGGCGGGATGTAGTGCGGCGCAACACCAGGGATTCCGGCGCCAACGTGGAACCTGCACAACACAACCAAACTACTTTGCCCCAACGAAACAGTGAGGTTGTCAATCTCACCGGCTTGCTGTAACAAAGGATTAACCGTATTGTGTGGAAGATGATTGTTTGCGAGAAAACAGTAGAACAAGTATTGCAAGTAGATTGTATTTCAAGTAAAGAGAATTGGACCGGGGTCCACAGTTCACTAGAGGTGTCTCTCCCATAAGACGAACAGCATGTTGGGTGAACAAATTACAGTTGGGCAATTGACAAATAAAGAGAGCATGACAATGCACATACATTTCATGATGAGTATAGTGAGATTTAATTGGGCATTACGACAAAGTACATAGACCGCCATCCAACTGCATCTATGCCTAAAAAGTCCACCTTCAGGTTATCATCCGAACCCCCTCCAGTATTAAGTTGCAAAGCAACAGACAATTGCATTAAGTATGGTGCGTAATGTAATCAACAACTACATCCTTAGACATAGCATCAATGTTTTATCCCTAGTGGCAACAGCACAACACAACCTTAGAACTTTCGTCATCTGTCCCGGTGTCAATGCAGGCATGAACCCACTATCGAGCATAAGTACTCCCTCTTGGAGTTACAAGCATCTACTTGGCCAGAGCATCTACTAGTAACGGAGAGCATGCAAGATCATAAACAACACATAAGCATAACTTTGATAATCAACATAACAAGTATTCTCTATTCATCGGATCCCAACAAACGCAACATATAGAATTACATATAGATGATCTTGATCATGATAGGCAGCTCACAAGATCCGACAATGATAGCACAATGGGGAGAAGACAACCATCTAGCTACTGCTATGGACCCATAGTCCAGGGGTAGACTACTCACACATCACACCGGAGGCGACCATGGCGGCGTAGAGTCCTCCGGGAGATGAATCCCCTCTCCGGCAGGGGGCCGGAGGCGATCTCCTGGATCCCCCGAGATGGGATCGGCGGCGACGGCGTCTCGGTAATGTTTTCCGTATCGTGGCTCTCGGTATCGGGGGTTTCGTCACGGAGGCTATTTGTAGGCGGAAGGGCAAGTCGAGAGGCGGCACGGGGGCCCACACCACAGGGCCGCGCGGCCAAGGGGGGGCCGCGCCGCCCTAGGGTTTGGCTCCCCGTGGCCCCTCTTCGTCTCGTCTTCGGTCTTCCGGAAGCTTCGTGAGAAAATAGGCCTCCGGGCTTTTATTTCGTCCAATTCCGAGAATATTTCTTTACTAGGATTTCTGAAACCAAAAACAGCAGAACAACAGCAATCGGCACTTCGGCATCTTGTTAATAGGTTAGTTCCAGTAAAATGCACGAATATGACATAAAGTGTGCATAAAACATGTAGATAACATCAATAATGTGGCATGGAACACAAGAAATTATCGATACGTTGGAGACGTATCAGCATCCCTAAGCTTAGTTCTGCTCGTCCCGAGCAGGTAAAACGATAACAAAGATAATTTCTGGAGTGACATGCCATCATAAACTTGATCATACTATTTGTAAAGCATATGTAGAGAATGCAGCGATCAAAACAATGGTGATGACATGAGTAAACAAGTGAATCATAAAGCAAAGACTTTTCATGAATAGCACTTCAAGACAAGCATCAATAAGTCTTGCATAAGAGTTAACTCATAAAGCAATAATTCAAAGTAAAGGTATTGAAGCAACACAAAAGAAGATTAAGTTTCAGCGGTTGCTTTCAACTTGTAACATGTATATCTCATGGATATTGTCAACATAGAGTAATATAATAAGTGCAATAAGCGAATATGTAGGAATCAATGCACAGTTCACACAAGTGTTTGCTTCTTGAGGTGGAGAGAAATAGGTGAACTGACTCAACATTGAAAGTAAAAGAATGGTCCTCATAGAGGAAAAGCATCGATTGCTATATTTGTGCTAGAGCTTTGATTTTGAAAACATGAAACAATTTTGTCAACGGTAGTAATAAAGCATATGCATCATGTAAATTATATCTTATAAGTTGCAAGCCTCATGCATAGTGTACTAATAGTGCCCGCACCTTGTCCTAATTAGCTTGGACTACCTGGATTATCACCGCAATACATATGCTTTAACCAAGTATCACAAAGGGGTACCTCTATGCCGCCTGTACAAAGGTCTAAGGAGAAAGCTCGCATTTGGATTTCTCGCTTTTGATTATTCTCAACTTAGACATCCATACCGGGACAACATAGACAACAGATAATGGACTCCTCTTTTAATGCTTTAAGCATTCAACAACAATTAATTCTTTTCTCATTAGAGATTTGAGGATGTTTGTCCAAAACTGAAACTTCCACCATGGAACATGGCTTTAGTTAGCGGCCCAATGTTCCTCTCTCACAATATGCATGCTCAAACCATTCAACTCAGTGTAGATCGCCCTTACTTCAGACAAGACGAACATGCATAGCAACTCACATGAAATTCAACAATGAGTTGATGGCGTTCCCCAGTAAACATGGTTATCGCACAACTCAGGATGGGAGTTGGTTAACCATTTACGTTCTGAACTCTAACCTGTTGAACCATTTCATGTAAATGGTAAAATGGGTTAACCATTAGATTAAAAGAGTTAGAAATGGTTAACCATTGGTTATCAAGGTTCGAACCACTTCTAAAATCATGCAGTCATAGGCTACCAAAGGAGAAGCTAAGGCAGCACACTCTCGCCTCGTCCCAGGATAAAAAAGATGGATGGATACCAAAAACAAGTATTCCAACAGGTTTCCATTACTTCAATTAGTACTACTTCCGAGTTTTTCAACAGGTTTCACTATTTATTTCTAACGAAAATCAAGTTCAGTATGAAACAAGATGGACGCGTACTACAGAATAGCACATTGACCTGCGTAAAGATGCATGGAAAATTAAGCAAATCGACCGAGCTAATTAGCAGACAAGCCTGAGATTCACCAAAGATCCAAATTTTGGTAGGCTAGTGTAGCTGCTCCCTCACGAGTCAACTTCATAGTCCGGAGCATGAGCTCGGCCCTGCTGCCTCCGCCGACCGGCCAGACACGAAGCCACCGCTGCCGACCGGCCAGACACGAAGCCGCCGCTGCCGACCGGCCAGACACGAAGCCGCCGCCGCCGTGGATGCGGATGAGGTCGATCTGGCGGCGCAGATCCATGAGCTTGCCGTGAGAGTTGGAGTGTTCTATCAGCACGGACTTGGGCCTCGCCGCTGGGCGGTACTCCGGCAGCATGCTTCTCGACCTGGACAGAGAAGTAGCGAAAGAGATGGAAGCCAACAGGCGGGCGGGCGGCTCGTCAGCATCAGGAAGGCGGCGCTCGGAGGTCAGGGTGGGGAGTAGCTCGGGAGTCCGCGACGTGCCCGGTTAACCTTTGGTAAAATGGGGATCGAACCTTTTGGACCTAATTTTATTTTGGGTTAACCATTCAGCCCAATGGGCTCTTTTTTAGGTTAGGTTAACCTAACCATTGGATAAAGGGGAACCAAGTCCCAATTTTACGCACAACAAGCAACTTAATAAGAGATAAAGTGCATAATTACATATTCAATACCACAATAGTTTTTAAGCTATTTGTCCCATGAGCTATATATTGCAAAGGTGAATGATGGAATTTTAAAGGTAGCACTCAAGCAATTTACTTTGGAATGGCTGGAAAATACCATGTAGTAGGTAGGTATGGTGGACACAAATGGCATAGTGGTTGGCTCAAGTATTTTGGATGCATGAGAAGTATTCCCTCTCGATACAAGGTTTAGGCTAGCAAGGCTTGTTAGAAACAAACACAAGGATGAACCGGTGCAGCAAAACTCACATAAAAGACATATTGTAAACATTATAAGACTCTACACCGTCTTCCTTGTTGTTCAAACTCAATACTAGAAATTATCTAGACCTTAGAGAAACCAATTATGCAAACCAAATTTTAGCATGCTCTATGTATTTCTTCATTAATGGGTGCAAAGCATATGATGCAAGAGCTTAAACATGAGCACAACAATTGCCAAGTATCACATTACCCAAGACATTATAGCAATTACTACATGTATCATTTTCCAATTCCAACCATATAACAATTTAACGAAGGAGAAACTTCGCCATGAATACTATGAGTAGAAACCAAGGACATACTTGTCCATATGCTACAGCGGAGCGTGTATCTCTCCCATAAAGTGAATGCTAGGATCCATTTTATTCAAACAAAACAAAAACAAAAACAAACCGACGCTCCAAGAAAAAGCACATAAGATGTGATGGAATAAAAATATAGTTTCAGGGGAGGAACCTGATAATGTTGTCGATGAAGAAGGGGATGCCTTGGGCATCCCCAAGCTTAGACGCTTGAGTCTTCTTGATATATGCAGGGGTGAACCACCGGGTGCATCCCCAAGCTTAGAGCTTTCACTCTCCTTGATCATGTTGCATCATACTCCTCTCTTGATCCTTGAAAACTTCCTCCACACCAAACTCGAAACAACTCATTAGAGGGTTAGTGCACAATATAAATTGACATATTCAGAGGTGACACAATCATTCTTAACACTTCTGGACATTGCATAATGCTACTGGACATTAGTGGATCAAAGAAATTCATCCAACATAGCGAAAGAGGCAATGCGAAATAAAAGGCAGAATCTGTCAAAACAGAACAGTTCGTATTGACGAATTTTAAAATGGCACCAGACTTGCTCAAATGAAAATGCTCAAATTGAATGAAAGTTGCGTACATATCTGAGGATCATGCACGTAAATTGGCATAATTTTCTGAGCTTCCTGCAGGGCAGTGGGCTCAGATTCGTGACAGCAAAGAAATCTGGAACTGCGCAGTAATCCAAATCTAGTACTTACTTTTCTATCAACGGCTTAACTTGGCACAACAAAACACAAAACTAGGATAAGGAGAGGTTGCTACAGTAGTAAACAACTTCCAAGACACAAAATAAAAACAAAGTACTGTAGGTAAAAACATGGGTTGTCTCCCATAAGCGCTTTTCTTTTTAGCCATTAAGATGGGCTCAGCAGTTTTAATGATGCACTCGCAAGAGATAGTATGTGAAGCAAAAGAGAGCATCAAGAGGCAAATTCAAAACACATTTAAGTCTAACATGCTTCCTATGCATAGGAATCTTGTAAATAAATAAGTTCATGAAGAGCAAAGTAACAAGCATAGGAAGATAAAACAAGTGTAGCATCAAAAATTTCAGCACATAGAGAGGCATTTTAGTAACATGAAAATTTCTACAACCATATTTTACTCTCTCATAATAACTTTCAGTAGTAACATGAGCAAACTCAACAATATAACTATCACATAAAGCATTCTTATCATGAGTCTCATGCATAAAATTATTACTCTCCACATAAGCATAATCAATTTTATTAGTTGTAGTGGGAGCAAATTCAACAAAGTAGCTATCATTATTATTCTCATCAAGTGTAGGAGGCATAGTATAATCACAACAAAATTTACTCTCCATAGTAGGTGGCATCAAAAGACCACTATCATTATCATCACAAATAGGAGGCAAAGTATCATCAAAGAAAATTTTCTCCTCAATGCTTGGGGGACTAAAAATATCATGCAAGCCAGCTTCCCCAAGCTTAGAACTTTCTATATCATTAGCAACAATGGTATTCAAAGTGTTCATGCTAATATGTTCCATGGGTTTTTTAATTTTCGCATCAAACCATCCATGTCTTAAATCAGGAAATAGAATAAGAAGCTCATTGTTGTCCATTATGCCAAACTAGTGTAATCACGCAACTTAGTATTCTCAACAATACCCATTTAGCAGTAGTAAATAAAGCAAACTAGATAAAGTAAATGCAAGTAAACTAATTTTTTTTTGTGTTTTTGATATAGCAAACAAGATAGCAAATAAAGTAAAACTAGCAACTAATTTTTTTGTATTTTGATTTAGTGCAGCAAACAAAGTAGTAAATAAAATAAAGCAAGACAAAAACAAAGTAAAGAGATTGAGAAGTGGAGACTCCCCTTGCAGCGTGTCTTGATCTCCCGGCAACGGCGCCGAAAAAGAGCTGGTGCGTAGTTGACGTGGGAGTTAGAAATCTTTGTGGTGTAGCTTTTCTTCAGTTCCCCGGCAACGGCGCCGAAAAAGAGCTTGATGGCGTGTATTTCACACGTTCGTTGGGCAACCCCAAGAGGAAGGTATGATGCGCACAGCGAGCAAGTTTTCCCTCGAAAGAAACCAAGGTTTATCGAACCGAGGAGGAGCCAAGAAGCACGTTGAAGGTTGATGGCGGCGGGATGTAGTGCGGCGCAACACCAGGGATTCCGGCGCCAACGTGGAACCTGCACAACACAACCAAACTACTTTGCCCCAACGAAACAGGTGAGGTTGTCAATCTCACCGACTTGCTGTAACAAAGGATTAACCGTATTGTGTGGAAGATGATTGTTTGCAGAAAACAGTAGAACAAGTATTGCAGTAGATTGTATTTCAGTAAAGAGAATTGGACCGGGGTCCACAGTTCACTAGAGGTGTCTCTCCCATAAGACGAACAGCATGTTGGGTGAACAAATTACAGTTGGGCAATTGACAAATAAAGAGAGCATGACAATGCACATACATATCATGATGAGTATAGTGAGATTTAATTGGGCATTACGACAAAGTACATAGACCGCCATCCAAGCTGCATCTATGCCTAAAAAGTCCACCTTCAGGTTATCATCCGAACCCCCTCCGGTATTAAGTTGCAAAGCAACAGACAATTGCATTAAGTATGGTGCGTAATGTAATCAACAACTACATCCTTAGACATAGCATCAATGTTTTATCCCTAGTGGCAACAGCACAACACAACCTTAGAACTTTACATCACTTGTCCCGTGTGTCAATGCAGGCATGAACCCACTATCGAGCATAAGTACTCCCTCTTGGAGTTACAAGCATCTACTTGGCCAGAGCATCTACTAGTAACGGAGAGCATGCAAGATCATAAACAACACATAAGCATAACTTTGATAATCAACATAACAAGTATTCTCTATTCATCGGATCCCAACAAACGCAACATATAGAATTACATATAGATGATCTTGATCATGATAGGCAGCTCACAAGATCCGACAATGATAGCACAATGGGGAGAAGACAACCATCTAGCTACTGCTATGGACCCATAGTCCAGGGGTAGACTACTCACACATCACACCGGAGGCGACCATGGCGGCGTAGAGTCCTCCGGGAGATGAATCCCCTCTCCGGCGGGGTGCCGGAGGCGATCTCCTGGATCCCCTGAGATGGGATCGGCGGCGACGGCGTCTCAGTAATGTTTTCCGTATCGTGGCTCTCGGTACTGGGGGTTTCGTCACGGAGGCTATTTGTAGGCGGAAGGGCAAGTCGATAGGCGGCACGGGGGGCCCACACCACAGGGCCGCGCGGCCAAGGGGGGCCGCGCCGCCCTAGGGTTTGGCTCCCCGTGGCCCCTCTTCGTCTCGTCTTCGGTCTTCCGGAAGCTTCGTGAGAAAATAGGCCTCCGGGCTTTTATTTCGTCCAATTCCGAGAATATTTCTTTACTAGGATTTACGAAACCAAAAACAGCGAAAACAGACAAGCGGCACTTCGGCATCTTGTTAATAGGTTAGTTCCAGAAAATGCACGAATATGACATAAAGTGTGCATAAAACATGTAGATAACATCAATAATGTGGCATGGAACACAAGAAATTATCGATACGTTGGAGACGTATCATCCCCCGGTGGGCATATGCCTCCATTTGATATTGGTTAGGTCATAGGTACATGTGGTAACAAGGATCATCCCATATGATCTCAAGGTTCTCTCTGGTTCACCTCCCAGGGAGTTCCCCCTATACATCCAAAATCTGCTTAATTGTAGGAACCCCATGTCCGAGAAGCCAGACAATCCTGGGGGTATCCTTGGATATAAAACCATCTCAAATAAATTTTGTGCATACAATGTGGACACACACAAGTTTTGGGGCCATTCACACCCTCTGAGGCTCGATTTCTGACGAAACCTTACTTCTGTTGACCGCGCGGTCTACCCCTATGAGTATATCCCAGCGGGAGCCCCCGGTGATCATATGCCTCCATTTGAACTTGGTTAGGTCATAGGTACATGTGGTAACAAGGATCATCCCATATGATCTCAAGGTCTCTCCAGTTCACCTCCCAGGGAGTTCCCCCTATACATCCAGAATCTGCCTAAGTGTAGGAACCCCATGTCCGAGAAGCCAGACACACATGGGGGTAGCCTTGGATATAAAACCATCTCAAATTAATTTTTTCATACCATGTGGACACACACAAGTTTTGGGGCCATTCACACCTTCTGAGGCTCGATTTCTGACGAAACCCTACTTCTGTTGACCGCGCGGTCTACCCATTTGACTACGTCCCAGTGGGGATCCCCCAGTGGGCATATGCCTCCATTTGAGCTTGTTTAGGTCATAGTTACATGTGGTAAAAAGGATCATCCCATATGATCTCAAGGTTCTCTCCGGTTCACCTCCTAGGGAGTCCCCCCTATAGATCCAGAATTTCCCTAAGTGTAGGAACCCCATGTCTGAGAAGCCAGACACACCTGGGGGGGACAACCTTGGATATAAAACCATCTCAGATAAATTTTGTGCATAGCATGTGGACACACACAAGTTTTGGGGCCATTCACACCCTTTGAGGCTCAACTTCTGACGGAACCCTACTTTTGTTGACCACGCGGTCTACCCCTTTGACTACATCCCAGCGGGGGTCCCCCGTTGGGCATATGCCTCCATTTAAGCTTTGTTAGGTCATAGGTACATGTGGTAACAAGGATCATCCCATATGATCTCAAGGTTCTCTCCGGTTTAGCTCCAAGGGAGTTCCCTTTATACATCCAGAATCTGCCTAAGTGTAGGAACCCCATGTCTGAGAAGCCAGACAAGCCTGAGGGGGAGCCTTGGATATAAAACCATCTCAAATCAATTTTGTGTATACCATGTGGACACACAAAAGTTTTGGGTCCATTCACACCCTCCGAGGCTCGATTTCTGACGAAACCCTACTTCTATTCACCGCGCGGTCTACCCCTTTGACTACATCCCAGCTGGGGTCCCCCGGTGGGCATATGCCTCCATTTGAGCTTGGTTAGGTCATACGTACATGTGGTAACAATGATCATCCCATATGATCTCAAGGTTCTCTGCGGTTCACCTCCCAGCGAGTTCCCCCTATACATCCAGAATCTGCCTAAGTGTATGAACCCCATGTCCGAGAAACCAGACACACCTTTTTGGGATATAAAACCATCTCAAATCAATTTTGTGCATAAAATGTGGACACACACAAGTTTTGGGGCCATTCACACCCTCCGAGGCTCGATTTCTGACGAAACCCTACTTCTGTTGACCGCGTGGTCTACCCCTTTGACTACATCCCAGCGGGGGTCCCCCGGTGGGCATATGCCTCCATTTGATCTTGGTTAGGTCATAGGTACATGTGGTAACAAGGATCATCCAATATGATCTCAAGGTTCTCTCCGGTTCACCTCCCAGGGAGTTCCCCCTATACACCCAGAATCTGCCTAAGTGTGAGAACCCCATGTCCGAGAAGTCAGACACACCTGGGGGTTATCCCTGGATATAAAACCATCCCAAATAAATTTTGTGCATACCATGTGGACACACACAAGTTTTGGGGTCATTCACACCCTCTGAGGCTCGAGTTCTGACGAAACCCTACTTCTGTTGACCACGCGGTCTACCCCTTTGACTACATCCCAACGGGGGTCCCCCGGTGGGCATATGCCTCCATTTGAGCTTGGTTAGGTCATAGGTACATGTGGTAACAAGGATCATCCCATATGATTTCAAGGTTCTCTCCGGTTCACCTCCTAGGGAGTTCCCCTATACATCTAGAATCTGCCTAATTGTCCGAACCCCATGTCCGAGAAGCCAGACACACCTGGGGGGGTAGCCTTGGATATGAAACCATCTCAAATCAATTTTTTGCATATCATGTGGACACACACAAGTTTTGGGGCCATTCGCACCCTCCGAGGCTCGATATCTGACGAAACCCTACTTCTATTGACCGCGCGGTCTACCCCTTTGGCTACATCCCAGCGGGGATCCCCCGGTGGGCATATACCTCCATTTGAGCTTGGTTAGGTCATAGGTATATGTGGTAACAAGGATCATCCCATATGTTCTCAACGCTCTCTCCGGTTCACCTCACAGAAAGTTCCCCCTATACATCCAGAATCTGCCTAAGTGTAGGAACCCCATGTCCGAGAAGCCAGACACACCTGGGGGTAGCCTTGGATATAAAACCATCTCAAATCACTTGTGTGCATGCCATGTTGACACACACAAGTTTTGGGGCCATTCCCACCCTACGAGGCTCGAGTTCTAGGGAAACCCTAGACCAGGGTCCCGGGGGATCTATACCGCCTTTATACATAGGTTTCCCGCAAATGGGTTCGCCAAAATAGTAGTGAGGAAGAAATAAAAAATAAAAATGATTGGGATTAACAATTATATGGGTAAGAATTATCTTTGTACTAAAAAGTGTAAAAATAAAAAAGGTGCAGAAGTTGTGCCGTTGGCCAAATTCTATGCCGTGGGTAGCCGTCAGCACAACATGAGTGGGGCCCAGCAGTCAGGCTGCTGTGCCGACGGCCGTGGATGTGCCATGGGCAACCGTCGGCACAGCCTGAACGGTGCCGTGATGGAGTAACGACTTGACCCGCTTGTCAGTCGGTGTGCCGACGGCTGGCATTGTGCCGACGGTGGCCTTCGGTCACCTCCTTCCTGTGCCGACGGCCGGTATTGCGCCGAAGGTGGCCGTCGGTGTACCAGGCGATGTGCCGACGGTCAGCTCCGTCGCCGATCGATGGGGGCCTCTGCGCCAACGGGCCCGACATTTAGCCGTCGGCACATCGCTTAGCCATCGGCGTACGGCGACTCTCCCGTAGTGTGAATGCTTGAAACCTGATGCTGTGATGCATGAGACAAAGGAAATGGAGCACTGGCTCCCTCCTGACACTGGCTGGCACAAGGCTAACTCTGACGGTGCTCTATCTCCTGGAGAACATGGTAACCGGAGGTGATCATCAGGGATCAGCAATCCTGAAGGAGTAGTACTATTAGCCTGTCATCGTGCCGTTGAAGTTGCTAGAGTTTCTGGGGTGAGGAAGCTGGTTCTGGAAACGGAACTGTGCTGCGGTGGTCAGTAAATTGCGGAGCAGGGGAGATGGATTGGTCAGTTCATGGTCCTCTGATTGAAGAACTCAAGGCGCTGCTAGGTGAGTTTGAGGACTCTTTGGTCTAAGCATGTACGTCGTTCAGGTAATGAAGTAGCACACAGGTTAGCAAAGGAAGGCTGCAAGAATAAGCTATGTAATGCTTGGGTAGGTTTTTTTCCCAGAGTTTGTAATGGACGTGTTGGCACGTGATGCTGGAGATTAATTAATAAAGATGCAGCCTATTTAATGTAAAAAAAACTACTATAGAGAAATTGATCCGGTGAATCTTTAGATTGACGAAGTCATTGGAGATGGCCTTATCGACATAAACGTCGTCGCATCCCAGTGAAAAAGAATATTCCATTTTTTAAGACACTAAAATATCAAATCTAAGATTTAAATTTTGGTGGGCTATGAGTAGCAGTATATCCTCTAATCATACAACCATAGGTTCGTTCTCGGAGCAATGAGATCATAATCAGCGGATTTAGTATAATTTTCAGGCACGCACGATCTGAAAGCGAAACAGCTAGTATTTTAGCCTCCTATTTTATGGATGTTGCTACAGAGTGCCCTAGCACGTACCGGTTAGTCTTAGGGAGTGCTCCACCCAAAAATAGAAATAAACTAATCTAACATCTCTCACGTGCTAAAAATAGAAAGTTCAAATTCCACACGTTTTTATATAGCCGATCGGTTGTACGAGTCCAATACTCCAATGAGAACTCGTACCCAAATTTAATTAATTCACGGCAGCAGTACCTAATCGTACAGGATCCGTGTCTGTCTAGTATCCAGTATACGAGTCTCCCCCGGCACGGCTTGAAGAATACTATATATCTACAGCTTCCCTTAACAACCAATAGACAGATTATCGACACATCGATCGATCTGTAGAGCTAGATCAAGAATTGAAGATGGACGTCGTCGCCGCGGCATCACCAAATATTTACTTGCAAGACCTGGTGAGTTTTGGGCGCGGGATCCTCCGCCAAGGGATAGTCATCCAGGACGCTACGGTGAAGAACAGCTCTCTCCCCGTCGATACCTTCGAGATTCTCCTCATCGACAACTCTGTCGTGTATAAGAACGCTCGGGATATCAGGGTGCTCGACAGAAGCCACCTGTACGCCGGTCAGGTGGTCGGGTCGGCATGCGACATCACCGGCCAAATCGGTGTCGTCACCGGCGTCACCACCCTGCTGGACCTGGCCGAGGTGGATAACCGGGGCATGGCGACCGGGATCATCAAGGGTGTGTCCCCGTCTAGCCTGCGGCGAGTCAGAAGCCTCAATCTTGGGGACTTCGTCGTGTCCGGGCCGTGGCTCGGCCGAGTTGTCGAGGTGTCTATCGATGTCGATATCTTGTTCGACGATGGCGCTGTCTGCAGGGTTAACGACGCAAAGTCCAAGATGCTACGGAGACTGGATGACACCGACAACCGATACCGCATTCAAATGAACTGTGACTTCTACCCGGGGCTGAGCGTCACCGGGGGAAACCCTCGTTCCCTCTTCAAAACCGCACGGTGGCTTAATGGCTACTGGAATCCCCGTCGCGACGTAGGCACCGTCCTCAAGGTGGATACATCCGGCGTTCTCGTCTACTGGATTGCGTCGATGCATTGTGGCACGGACAAGGAGCTCGTCGAGGCATCCGCTCCGCCAGCGTACCAGCATCCCGATGACCTGACCTTCTTCTGCGCCGCGTGCATTTGCAGCTGGGGTGTAGCTGACCATTGCTTCTTTAGAGCCCCTAGTTCCACCAAAACCAACGATGATAATGGCGATCTGGCTTGTGCTCACGATCAAGAGAAAGAGGATGAGGATGAGGAAGAAGATGAGGAAGAGGAAGACCAATGCTCTGAAAAAAACCAGGGCGTAATTTATGCTGACCAAGAAGCACCAATTGCTCATACAGTACCGCCCACGCCCACGAAGCAGAATGCTGTGATATTTTATCGGAAGCAGTTGAGGAAGGTCTTCTTCAAGGGGCACAGACGGAAGCGACACCAACAAATAAGGAGGCATGTGGAGGTGGAGTTTCCCATGACCGTCGCTAGCACCATCACCTCTGTCGACGTGCTATGGCAGGACGGCACCCTGCAGCATGGCATACCCTCAGCGAACCTTGTCCCCTTTGGTATGGTGAATGAGCAAGAGTTCTTACCAGGAGAACACGTCATTGAGAACGGTCTTTCTTTTGATACTGCCGCTGATACTAATGGTGAGCACAATGGCGCGACAAGGCGTGTGGGCATAGTCAGGAGCCTAGACTGCAAGGACCAAACGGTGTGTGTGTCATGGTTCAAAGCAGAGATGTGCAATGACGAGGCTAGGGAGGTCGAGTGCATTGATACGATGAGTGCATATGATCTCCAACTGAACTACTCACCCTACTACGGAGATATAGTAGTCCGCCTTATGCAGTCAGAATTAACGAACTCTAATGTTGACCTTTCATGGGTGGGGCGTGTTGCTGACCTTCCTGATGGACATGTTCAAGTCAGGTGGGCTGATGGTAGTATGTCAAAGGTACGATAACAATCCAGTTACTTTTTCATGGGCTAACAAATTTGTATTTATAAACTATCTACTCAACGAGTTGTTATTGATAACAATTCAGTTACTTTTTCATGGGCTAACAACATAGTATTTATAAACTCTCTACTCAACGAGTTGTTATTGATAACAATCCAGTTACTTTTTCATGGACTAACAACATAGTATATTTATAAACTCTCTACTCAACGAGTTGTTATTGATTTTATCGAGCGTGCCGCAGGTGTCACCACATGAGATCATTGTGGTTAACGAGGAGCACTACATGGAGTTGTGGACTGAAATGGGCGATTGGTTGGAGGATGACGGTATCGATGAAGAGATTGCCAACACGGTATGTATATCCTTGTAGTATGTTCTAGCATTGTCCACTTCGGCAAATCATTGGTGCCGCTTTTTGTGCCTAGGTATAATCTTACATCTGATTTTAGGACAATGATCTGCAGAACCCAGCTGATTATAGCGATGTCGAAAATGACGACCCAGCAGAGACGATGGCAAGCCATTTGGGACTTGTAGTCCAGTCTTCGCATCCATTGACCGGCGACATGGTGACCAATCGCCAGCCGCCGCTGTCATCATTGGTGCCAAGCTCAGAGGTACATGCGGCAACAGAGCAAATCGCTGCTGCCGTGACAAGGAACATTGTGGATGTAGAGTGCCACGATTTTGCAACCTGCTCCTGTGACGAATCGTTCAGCTTCCCACGTTTCGACGTATTGCAGATCACCCCTGAGGATCACCATTACATTGACGACGCAAGCAAGGTAATATTTTGTTTTTACAAAATGAACAATTGTTGATATTCAAGGTTAAAGTGAAAAGCAGTGTACATGCACAGTACATACATGGTTCAGTCTATCCCTATAACACTCATCTGCTTAACTATGACGATATTCTTTCTACCCTTCACTAGTACCAATATATATATATATTCTCTTTCTTAGGAAATGCAGGGTGGTAGTCGTGGGAAGAATTGGGCCAAGGCAGTGCAAAAGGAATGGCAAATTCTAGAGAACGACCAGGTACGAGAGTATATACAATACTAAATGCATAGTCTATGTTTCTAACATAACTACCTATATCAATTTCATGTGCAGAAACCATCTATGTACAAGTGTTCGAGGGCCGCATGGACCTGCTCCGGGTGGTGATGGTGGGCGCAAGCGGGACACCATACCACCATGGGCTCTTCTTCTTTGACTTGCAGCTACCATCATCCTACCCGGCTGAGCCACCCCAAGTGTATTACCACTCCTATGGCCTACGCCTCAATCCAAACCTCTACGAGTCTGGTACTGTGTGTCTCAGCCTGCTAAACACTTTTGATGGTGAGGGCACCGAGCTTTGGTCGTCGGTAACATCAAGCCTCCTCCAAGTTGTTGTCTCCATCCAAGGCCTCGTCCTCAACGACCAACCATACTACAACGAGGCCGGATATGAGACCCTAGTCGGCAAACCAGAGGGTCGTCGCAATGCGCTGCCCTACAGTGAGAATGCTTACCTGCTCAGCCTTCGGACCATAATCCATGTGTTGCGCCGGCCGCCTCGGGGATTTGAGGAATTTGTCAAGGACCACTTTCGTCGACAGGGAAGGTTTGTGCTCACGACATGTGATGCGTGCCTGCGGGGATGCGTTGTCGGTAATGCCCATGCCACCGAAGCGAGTAAGGAACAGCCATGCTCAGCTGGGTTAAAGCTTGCGCTCGCCAACATGTTGCCTATCCTCGTGGCAGCTTTCACAGAGATCGGCGCCCAAGGGTGCGAAGAGTTTAAGAAGTTATATGCTCTCAGCACTGCTCACTAGACGTATGCCACGGCTCTGACCAAGTCGCTTGATCTTGTAATTACTCGCAATTTTTAGTTCTACGTCAGTTTGTATTTTGTTTTCTGTTTTTCGATTAAAAACGAGTTAATCAAGCACAGAACGAGTGTGACCAAAGCATGTTGATCAGACTGAGCAGTGCACGGTCATCTAGATTTGTCGGTCACAAAAATTGTGAGATCAAATATACACCATATATCTATCTGCCAAAGTGCATAGCCACGTTGAGCAACGCAATGGCCAGTGTGCTCGAGATGGCAAAATAAAGCACAAAGCGCTGGGCTGCCGGCCTCCCGTCGGTCGTGTCGACCCGGTACCATGGATGTCGATGCTCACGTCGATGGGAGCGACCCCAGCGCTCATGGAGTACTTTTTTTTTTGAAGAATCATCTATATCTTTTATTAAACTGTTAAAGTATAAGGAATACAAACGCCCTCGGGTGGGATTAACAAGCCAAATATAGCGACCAACAGAAGAAGAAAGCACTAAACGTGCCAGATTATGGGCTTCTATGTTATGATCGATGCTCATGCACAAACAAGACCTCCTTCAGGCCCGTTGCATTTGCTTTTATTTCTTGGATGATGTGGCTATAGCTTCCCAGATTAACCCCTTTTAGGGCTTTCACCACACTCAAACAATTCGTCGCTATCCTGATCCTTGGCAGATTAAGATCCTGCGCTAGATTCACGCCTTCCCGTACCCCCAAGGCCTTCAGTACCTCTGGGTCAGATACACCAGGTAGATGAACTGCAGACGCCCCCATATAAACACTAGCATACGATCACGTGACTAACGCAATCGCCCCAACATCGCCATTCCTGGCCACACCTGTATCCGTCTTGATCTTGGCCAATCTCGGTGGTGGGGGAATCCAGGAGTTCTGTCACACAACTATTGCCCTTGCCATCTTTTCCCGGCTTGATATTCGTCTGATTGAGCTCAGCTAAAAATTCTCGACAATGTGATGAGTGTTGAGCGGGCTTTGGAAGATCTTTTAAATGGAGTACGTGCCGCAGAACCAGAACAAGAGGTGCGCAGCTCGTCCCTGTGCCGCTCTTTTAAACGGGTTAGATCCGCTTCGAAGAAGTGGGCCAAGTCATGTCCAGGCCCGTGGAGATCATTTCAGATTGTCACAGGAGCACAGTTAACACAGTTCAGGCCCATCGGTTTGTGTAAGTAATGTGATTCTGAAAATTGTGCCCAAAGTGCAAGCCAATCACCTTAAAGAAATTCTTCTGGATATCATCTCGAATGAGCGATTAGTGGTTTATTTCAACAACAAAAAAAAGCCTTCGGACTTGGGTGGTTGATAACTGAATTTTTCTTTTTTGCGAATAGGAAACTGGCATTAAAAAAACAGCGAACAGTACAAAGCATTCAAATAAAAACGAACTATTGCAACCTATGAATGTTTGCATTTTATGAAAAAACGCTAGTAAAAAAAGGGCTTTTAGTCCCGGTTCATAAGAGGCTTTAGTCTCGATTGTGCAACCGGGACTAAATACATGAGACTAAAGCCCACCCCCTTTAGTCTCGGTTGCTTACGAATCGGGACTAAAGTTTCATCCAAGTGGGCTGCGTGCGTCGAGGAAAAAATGCCTCCAGGTGGAAAAAAATTATTTTATCTTTTCTAAATTTTTTCCACTTTTTTTCTATTTTATCGAAATTTCTATTAATTCAGTTATTTGCATAGTTTAGTCTCTAACTACACTTATCTCTACTCAAATTACTTACTTGTGGTTAAACTTTCCGCTCAGTTATCCATCCTCCCACTACTCTAGTACTAGCATGCTTAACTTCCGAGTTCCATCCCGTCATGCATCCAAGTGCTTCGCGTGCATGTATATGATACTAATATCATATCAATCATATTAACATGTTGGTCGATGTCACATTTCTTTATTGTTTGAATTTCACATAATTCTTTTAATAAACAAAATTAATGATGTAATAATAATCGTGAATAAATAAATAAACATTAGCTTTTTAATTTGTACTATTTTTATTTTTTAATTTTTTTTAAATTTTTTTTGCCTAACCTAAAACCTAAAAATTTGAAAATCTAAAAATTGGGTAAAAGTAATAGTAATCTTTATGCAGGATGTAATTATTAATTTTTATTTTCTGAAAAATAAAAAAATATATAAAATATGTAATTTATAGCAAAAACTAAAATCTTCCTCCTTTCGTATTTTCATTTGCAATTTTGAGAATCTAAAAATTGGCTAACCAGTTAAACCCTGGTGAATTCGGATGTAACTTTTTCCCACAATGATTTTGATATATTATACGTTTTTCCGACATCGTATGAAAAAGTTAATGCGATTTTACCAATTTCAAACATTTTTTGGAGAAAAAAGTCAAATTTCGAATTTCTTAATTTCGCCGGATAGTAGGTTGCATAACATACAAGAATCTGAAAATATTTTATTTTTAAAATGTTCTATCATTTTCTTTTGTATTTTACAAAGGAAAAAAAGGCGATCCACGGGTGTGTATGTGTGAAGGGTGCGTGGGGAGTAAAAAACCCGAAAAAATCGGGACACCAATCAGGACTAAAGAGGCATGCGTCAGTCGCAGCCTGCCATAGCCCTTTAGTCCCGGCCGGAGTATTAGCCCCGGTTCCCCAGCAGAACCGGGACTAAAGATCTCATTAGTCCCGAGCCAAAGTAAGATGGAAGGCCTTTTTTCTACTAGTGAAAAGAGGTCGAAGTGATCAATATTGTGGACTACAGCAGGATCTAACATTGTGTAGGCATCAACGCAAATAAACAATCTTAAACAATCTTTGCTTGTTCCCGTTTGCACAATTGCTGAGAGGTTACAAACATGGTGGAACTGGCTCTTTTTCGTGCCATCATGTAAAGAAATTCTTAAATCGCACGTGTTAACAATTGGGGGTTTTAAAATTAAATAATATTCATCAGACAACCATAAAAGCTCGAAGATAAAGAACGGACATCTGGTTTATACAAATGTATGAAATGTTAAAATATGCATGTGGTAAAAGAAGATCGCATACTAGTAGTACCCCTAAATCCTCAAATCCTCACAAAGAACCCCATTAACCCTCGAACCCTCAAAAAATTTTAAGGACCGAACCCCTACTCCTCGTCCCAACCTGTACATGTGAGGGTTGGAGAGACCCAACCCCTTCAACCTCTATTCCCCACACGCGTGGGGGGGGGGGGATTTTCAGCCCCGCCCGCCGCCTCCAAACCCTGGCCGCCGGTAGACGCCACCTCGCCCTGCCGCTACCGGCAACCCCACGCCCCGCCGCGGCCGCCGTTAGCTCCATCTCGCCCGCCCGAGTCTCCTCACCAAAGGAATCGGACGTAGGCTCCCCCAATCGCCGTTGACGACCCCATCTTCCTCAATTCCGGCCGCCGATGCCGTCGAGCGCCGCGACGCCTCCCGGCCCCCCTGTCGTTGCCATTGCCACCGTCGACTCCCGGGTGAGCTCCTCGTCCCGCCGAGCCCGTCCGCACTCCCCCTCTCGCCTTAGAACTCCGCCACCACACGCGCTCGCGCCGGCCGCCCCGCTGCTCGTCACCGGGAGCACCGCCTCCACCGCTCATCGGTGCCAATCACCGTAGGGTTGACCACCGGCGGTTGACCCCGTGGGCCTCAGTGGAATCCTTAAAATTTTGAGGGTTCTAGTCTTTGCCCCTATTTTTCACCCCTCAGAAGTGACAAAAAATGCAGCTTTGAAGATTTGAGAGTTTAGGGGTACTACTAGTGATGCTCCAAACACTTACACCATACGTGAGCCCTCTCTAGTTAATTACTATATTGAGTGTTGAAATATTGCCAGAAAAATCTAGCAGTGCACATGGGCGAAGGGAATTATGTGGCGCATTTGCCCACATGCGTCACAGAAAGTCAAACATAGAATTCCTTGTGGGGGTCCACCACTGAGGCCACAATTCTGTGGCGCATATTGGCATATGCGCCACAGTATGTGTAGAATTTTTTTGTTCCTCACGCAACTCCACACACACCCTGGATAGACTTTTAGCTCTGTAAAATAGAAAATAAATAGATAGAAATTTCAAAAATAAAATCATTTCGAGGTGCCCATGTATTATGTCATCTACTAGTATTATTGTTGAAATGCCACAATATATTCTTACAAGTGTAGAGCATCTCCACCAGCGACCCCAATAGCACTATAGGGTTCGGCGTGGTTTCTGGGCCACACCAGTGTGCTCCGAAAGTAGCAGGCCCTCTTGTAGTGGCTCCTTGATAGATGTCCACACCGTGGCCATGCTGACGCTGCTGCTCGTCGTATGGCGGGGAGAACATGACGTTCGGGATGAAGCCGTCGTGCGTACCATGGCGACAAGCGCGATGCCAAGGCACCCTGCATCGTCGCGATGGTCTCGCCAAAAGAAATCGGGGGTCGACGGGGACGCCACTTCGGGTATGTACACGCTCGACGAACAACTCCATGGGCCCGCGGTGGCCAATGTGGCCTTCTGCTACGCAATCGACGCCATTGTCTTCGTCGCTTGCTCCACCACCCGCTGGCCCCTCCGCTCAGCCGTCGACAACTTGCGCCATAGGCAGTCTTCCTGCCAATGTTCTTCGGTCCACGACTCCTACTTCACCTTCGGCGCCTTCCGCGGCCTTGCGAAGGGCGCCTTCGGCCGCTTCTTCGCTGCCTCCTTGCCCGGTGGCTTGGTGGCTGATTTCTTGACCAGTTTTTTGGGGACTACCAGCAGCATAGCTATGATTGGCAGCGGCTGTCTTGCTTGTAGAGAGTAGCGACGGTGGGACGTAGAAATGAATTGGCGGGAGAGGGGTTAATGAATTATTTTAGAAGGGTAGAGAAATGTGTGGCTAGCGGTGGGAAGTGGCGGGAGGGCGCTATGTGGCGGGAGACTAATTAAATTTCTTTCATGTGTCAATGATGTGTCGGGTCCGCTAATCGCAGCTCATTTGCGCGCTCTGTCCAGCGGACCCGTACCGTCCCCTGTGAAGTAGGGATGGCCTTGGGAAACCGGATACCGTACTAGGCCACGCCGGGTGGAAAGACTCTTTAGGGCAGACGATTGAGGCCGGTTATATGTCCGTGAAGATGCTGTTAGTGTGGTCTGGTTTAAGATTGCGTGCCCACCGTTCTACGTTAGCAAATAGGCCAATCTGGTTTTTCCAAATCCTTCCTTTGTTTTTTCTTCTTTTACTTTTGTACTCCAACTGATTGCTATGTTGATGTTAATAATCTGTTGGGTGAAAACGCGCGTTCTGAATAATTGTGCGCCTTGGCAGCAAATTACAGGCAGGCATGCAGGAATAATTGTGAATAAGCGCACGCAAGAATCAGAAATTAGCAAACTTCATTTCATCTCGATCTCTCATATAGTAGCATAGATTGACGGAATTGGCAGAAAGGAAACACAGAGACTCGTAGATCTGGCTTGCAACATCCAAATAAAATCCTCTGACGAACTAGGATGGAGTAGTACTAGTACTAGGACGGGCAACGAGAAACTCCACAAACTGACAGAAAGAAGTGCTGCATCGACTCACAAATCTGGTACCGGCGGCCAACTAGTACTACTACTACTCTAGGCGGTGACGTTTGCCGGGTCGGCCGCTCCCTTGGTGTCGTCGACGCCGGCCTCGGCCAGGTCTTGCGCCGTGCCGGCCACCGCCCCCTTGGTGCCGTCGACGCCGGCCTCGGCCGGGTCTTGCGCCGTGCCGGCCACCACCCCCTTGGGCCCGTCGACGCCGGTCTCGGCCGCGCCTTCCTCCGTCCCGCCGACGGCTCCCTTGGTACCGTCGACGCCGGCCTCGGCCAGCAGGGCGAAGCGGTTGATGGGCGGGGAGGTCCCGCTGCGCTCCACCCTGAGGACCCCATCCTTGTCGACGACGTAGCGAAGAGGGCGCGGCGCCCTGGGAACAGAGCTGACGAGCTGGTGCTTGGACGCCATGGGAAGAACAGGCGGACGCTGCGCGGTGGTGTGTGTGTGGCTTGGGGTTGTAGGCGAAGAAGCTAGAGCGAGACGGCGGCGGTGTGCGTGGTCCTTTCCCGGAGAAAGAAAGAAAGAATGAATGAGCGGGTTTAAATAAAGCGGAGGGCTCCAGCTGGGTGGACCCCACTCCAAGTAACTGACGGCGTTAGTGCCAGGGGCTTACGATTGCGTTAGCTACGTACCCGCGCGTGAGCTAGTATACAGCGTATACCGGGTAAAAATACATTCATCGCGTACGCTTTTCAAAAAGGAGCCTACTCTTTTCGAGATGAAGACGAAAAAGACTCGAATCTTACTGAAAAATTAACTGCATGCCCTCATTCCAGCCGGCAGCAATTCACATCCACATGCATGCGATCACTTTTGACCGTCCCTGGTTTTGAAAACAGACAAAGAAACGGCACAAGTTTCTTTCTACCCGTTGGGCAGTCTATGCCAACATTCACACTCATAGGTGTTTTCTTTTTTTTGAAAATTACTGCTTTCTCCAATTATTACCAACATCTCACTTAATATAATTAATTTAAATTTACGTATTGTATGGTTATCTCTTTTATGTGGCCTGTTAAAAAAATTCATTTTATATAAATTAATGAAATAATAACATTCCCTCAAAAAAAAATTCATGATTTTGGCTGCATAGCCACACAACCCATATTGAATGTGCAACACAGCCATTATTGCATGTGCCGTTTATAAGTTGTCCGAAAATATAAACAAAAATATTGAACAAAACTTGTGCATATCCCATACAAGAGTCGCCTAGGAGAGTTTGGACCTTTCTCCTGCTAGTGCTAGCTGCTGCTTGGTGCAGGCCATTGCCTTGTGCAAGGACGAAATGCTGGAGTATCAAAAATATAAACAAATTTCTAGCTAGTTCACTTTTGTGTAGTGTTTTTAATTTCTAGCCGGGTGCAATTTGCACAAATTCAATGAAAAAATCTGCAGATAAGCTAGTCACGAACACGAGCACTGCAGACCATCATCGCTCATCCGCCTTGTCCGGGAAGCATCTCCATGTCAATGTCCATGTCGTGTTTGACGAACGAAACACTGTAGGCGAAAAGGCTGCCGAAGCCTGCCTCTTCTTTTGCAGTCACTGGGTCCCACCATGGAAGTAGAGACAGAAATTTAATGCTCCCGAATCCGATGGTGATATGTCCCTCTTTTGCGTGCCCGTCAGGCCGTCAGCCGTGTGTGTACTCCTGTTTACACAATCATCATCCAAGGGAGTACTTGACACTTTCTTTTTCTAAAAGGAATCAATCTTTCTAGCCATACACTCTTTTCCCTTCCTCCTCCTGCTTTTCCCTTCTCTCTCCTTCTTTTCTCCTTTTACATGAGGATCATGCCTCTTCTGCAGGCAGCCCAACTGCCACACCCGAACCACATTTCAGCCTACAATGTGGCATCCGAGCCTAGGTGGATCACCAGGGAAGTAAGTTGGGGCATACCATTGATCATGCCCTAATACTTCCACTGGTTTTCTTTTTTTTTTTCTCTCTACTTTCATACTACTAGTACAGGTTTTTCATCACCGATAAAAAGACACAAACTAGTACCACGACCACGAGTACTACTAGTATTAGTATTGAAACGCCACAATACTATAATTATAATTACAAGTTTAGATCGAGCATCTCCACCGGCGACCATAATAACCCGACGATGTTTCTGGGAAACACCAGTGCCCCAAAAGTCGCATGCCCTTAGGACGATCTGGAAAGCGGGCGTATCGACGCTCCACACACGTCGGATTTTGCCCACGGGTCCCATCTGCAAGCCACACAACCCAACCCTACAAACCCCCCCAAATTTCCTCCTATCTCGCCTACTGATCCATTCTCTCCGCCGGTTCCCTCCAGCCTCTCTAGTAGTTCGCTCCCACGCCCTTGCCTCGTTGACACCGCTTCCGGCATGCCTACGAAAAATATGGCATCGGCGAAGCCACACAAGGCCCTGTTGAAGGAGAAGCATGTGACCATGTCGGACGAGGATTGGTAGACGAAAAGTGCTCGGTGCGCCATGGTGATGATCGACCGATGGAGGCATCACATGGCTACCGAGGCAAACCAGACTGCGAGCCAGGCGAAGGAGGCGGTGGCCCAGGTCTGCCTCAGCCTCGGAGGCGCGCAATCAGAAGGCGTGAGTGGCTAGTTGTCCACCGTAGCCGGCGTTATTCACCGAGCCACCGCTATCAAAGATGCGCTTCACCACCGAGTTCAGCGAAAGCAATGTGACTGTCGATCCCACCACCAGTGATGGCGCCGCAATGCACGGTGTTCCGCCAACTCCTACATCCACTCGCCTGCTATGCGCCGGGTGTCTGACGATGATGGTTTCCACCTCGTGGTCCCGCCTAATCTTCTGATGTAGAGATCTTACAAACGTGCTTACGCTAGCAATGTTTGCGTCTAAAAACATGAAGTAGTTGGGGTGACCACAAAAAATCATACTCAACAAACTGATCATACACAATCATAGAAAAGTTAAAATGGGCTTTCTTTTGGGAAACATGTTTTTATCTAACTAAGCATTTAAAATGATGATGCCACCCATGAAAGTAAGCTCCTCATACCTCAGAGTCAGGTGGATGAAATTTCATACTTTTACACTCTTAAGAGGAGTACCTAACGTGTAGAACCTCGATTAGAACCACACAAGATCTTGAAGAGAAAGACTCATTTACCAGTAAGACCTATACACCTTGACATATTCATGTCGGTCGCTCCCTCCGTGGAAATGCTCTGCCCACCCCGTGCGAAATCCATAAAGATGAAACGGAGCTCAGTTGCAGATAGGGTTGCGGCGGTGTGCTCCGTCGGTTGCACGCGAGGCAGGCAGTGGTCGATCATATATAGGGAGCTGGTGCAATGGGCTCGGATGGCGAGAATCGCCAGTGGCGGCAGGCTCAAGAGCTTGGCGGTGGCTCGTAACGGGAATTTTATCTCCGAGTCATTGGCCTCACTCGCCTGCATTTTGTGAGTATAGGTTGCACGTGGGGTTTAAGAGCCTCTCCAGTCGGGTCCTCAAACAGTACGGGATTGAGCGTTTGGAGACGCCTCCGCTTCGTGTAGCGTTTAGGGCGTGTGCTGCCCAGCCGCTGCCCCCAAACGTGCCCCCAAACATTAAAATAACATATTTTTATTATTTTTTCATTTTTTTGAAAGGTAAAAACACATAGATTAATACTGCCTCATTAAAAACCTTCCAGTCGATTTAGGTACAAATAATTTCAATAGAGAAAGGAATTGGTAGGTACGATCAAGATTTTCAAAGTAGTGCAACATATTAGAACAAACTAAAACATAAAAACTGCAAAAAATTTGTTCAAACTAATTTTTAACTACTTCTTTGATGGCCCTGCCTCATCATCCTCACGGAGGCACTTCCTCGCTCGCCACCTCTTCCGAAGAGGTCGTGGCGTTCGACGTGTCGGAGGAGCTTGTGTACCCCTCCGACGAGTAGTCCTTGTTGTATTCGTCGTCGTCGGTGCTCGCCCGCTGCGCCTCCGCCTTCGCCCGAGCCATTGCCTCCTTCTTTGCCGCTGCCGCCTCCTCAGCCACCTCCTCCGCCTCCAGCCGTGTCCACCTGACATCTCCATCCTCTTTCTCTTTCTCCTACTCCTCTTGGCCATCATCGGTGACGGCCTTCCCCTCCTCCTCATGGATGTTGTCGGCCTCCCAATCCTCCTCCTGGCCGTCCGTCGGCGGGGAACTAGAGCTGCTAGGCGTTGCAACTATGTCCCAATAATGGCGCCATCCCGGCGGTTTCCCCTTGGTACCGGTGTCCGATGGCAAAGAGAGGTTGCTCCTGGTACGAGACTAGAGTAGAGATGAAGGGCGCTAGCCGGTTGGAGATCGGAATGCGCAGACGTAGGGATCTTATTGAGCGGGGATGAATGGCGGCGCAAATATCAAAGAGGGCTGCGATTGCTCTTCCGCGGAGTCCGCGCTCCATTCCGGCGGTTTGCCCGTCGATCGATGCGGTTGCCACAGCGACGGTTCCCTTCCCGGCAACTGCACCATCACTAATAACTCTGTCACGAGGTAGGCGACAGTGGGGTGTTGTTCGTGTGTCCATGACGCGTCGGGTCCGCCACTCCCCGCCTCGGTTCTCGTTGTGCCCGCAGCGTCTCCTGTGAAGCGGGGACGGGCTCGGGCGCCAGACATCGTATTGCGCTACGCCGGGCGAAAGTTGGCTTTGGGGCGCGCGACTCGGGCTGAAAATTTATCCAACGCGCCCCAAAATCCTTTGGAGAACGCTTTGCGAGATGACGGCTGGAGGTGCTCTAAAAGACCCATGTCCAAGTAGAGAAGAGAGAACAACAAGTCATTACCCAAACAATGAAACATTTGCAGCTGGATGTTGGAGCTAATTTTTTGAAAACAGTACATTGATTTTGTACTGAATAATTTTTTTTGCAACTTCAGATTTACTCAATCAGCTAGAAAATTAGTAAAACCGTGAGCCACAAAGACAGTAGGCAGCGCCTTACAAACGTGAGTAGGCAACTGCTCCTCCCTCGGTGGGGCCTATGGAACTCTCTGGACCGACTTGTTTGATTCGTTTACGAATTGTTGACTGCCCGAGAGAAGATGTCCATCGAGAGCTCCTGAGGAGAGATCGGTGAAAGCGACGTGATGCAGCAACACAAAAGCTGATCCCATTTTTCATGTCGCAAATCAATGCCATTTTTAGGTGGAGTAGCAACAAAACACTCATGCATGTTTCTTAAGACAACAAAAAAATTACGTATATAATTTGATTTTACGATTTAGAAATAAAACATTACATGTTTTTAAAATAATATAAATCTGCAACAAAACGAAAGCTAAAACGATGCAATTAATGTCTGTTCCCTTGCAGTCCCGTATCTCAAGGAACCTGGTAAAGTTGTCCAGTGCCAATCCCTTGACCTCCAAGGACCAAAGTTGCGCGCATCGCATGAAGGCATCACGTGAGTTCAGGACATGTTCACCAACCACTGGATATTTGTTATACCGCGACACGTGGCAACCTACATATTGTCACCACAAACGCAATCTCAGTTTGTCTGCTAGCCAGAGAGTGTGAGATGTTTTCGGGATTGCAGTTTAGCACCGATCAATGCCACTTCATTAATTAATACTCATACAAAAGAAGATTAGGATTTGGATTAGGTAACCCATCAATCATTAGCAAGCAGTCTTATTAAATACCCAATCCTAATAATATTAAATATTTGCATGCATGTGCTGCATCATTATTATGTTTCAAACGTTTGATTAGAGCACCTCCACCGGTGCATCCAAATGGCCACACGACAACAGGGGCGGACTAACCGTTTTAGAACGCCGAAACACGATGTCGCCCTATTTGGGATGGCGACCACAATACGATCTACCCTAAAAAGACAAAATTTAAAATATCCAACGATTCACAGTAGCCTACAACCTAGATTTACTAGCACCCGAAAAAGTTCTAGTCTAGGCTATTGTTGTTGTCTGCGCCATCGTTGGATATTTAAAATTTTGTCTTTTTAGGGTAGACCGTATTGTGTCGGCCGTCCCAAATAGGGTGACATCGTGTTTCGACGTCCCAAAATGGTTAGTCCAGCAATGTTATCGGGTGACCATTTGGTGTGCTCTAAGACTAGCCCCAATGGGAGTATGATAAGTACTCCCTCCATACCGGACTAATGGGCAAATACGCACTTCAAGAAAAAGTTTGACTACTAATTTAGTTAACAATATATAAGATATATGTCACAAAAGTTATATCATTGGAAACATTTTTTAAATACGAATCCAATGGTATAATTTTTGTAGCATATATCTCATATTTTGTTGACCAAATTTATGCTTAAACTTCTTTCTCGAAATGCGTAATTGCCCATTAATCCGGTATGGAGGTAGTAGTATCATACTACTACATGGCATGTTGGCAAAAATCTGATGTAGCACACCAATTAATGAGGTGAGAGATGATAGTGGTATCAGAATATGATATTGTGTCATGGCACGTAAAACTAAAAAAATTAATGGCAAATACATCATGTACACACATTTGCATTGAGATTCTACAAAACATTAAATATAATTAAACTATGATACTCCCTCCGTCCTAGAGTGTAAGTCATATTCCCAAAAACTATTTGTCCCATAACCCCCACCTCTAAGGCATAATTTTATTTAATGAGAGAGAGAAAGGGGTTGCATGCACCAATGAGGGAGAGAAAGAGAATGCATGCACCAATGAGAGAGAGAAAGGGGCTGCATGCACCAATGAGAGAGAGAAAATGAGACCCAATCAGCTAGTATCTTGTGCCAAGATATTCAAAAATTGTGACTTCAAACTAGGACGGAGGGAGTACTATCTTATGATACTATGCAATGTGGAAGTGGTATCATAAACTAGTATCATGTGCATGATAGTACTCCCTCTCTCCTAGTTTATTAGGCGTGCGCGTACCACTCTCTCACAAATTTGATCAAGTTAGCATTAGTTAAATATTATTAAAAATATATCAGTAGAAAGTTTAGATGTTCTATTTTCTAATGATTTAATTTTTGTATTATATAAGTCAAATTGGTAATCTAGAGATACGGGAAAGACTAGTAAACTGAGACGGCGGGAGTAGTGTATGATACTACTCACTGTGACTAGTCCAATCAGAAGTAATAATAATGCAGCACATGCATGCAAACATTTAATGTGATCAGGATGTATTTAATTAGAATGCTTGCTAATGATTGATCAAACTAGTACTATATACTCCCTCCGTCCTTAAATAAGTGGACATCTAGCTCTAAATTTTGTCCGTAAAAGAATGTACTCATATCTTCGTAATGCACTTCAATTGCTTCTCTCATCGCACGGCAATCAAATTCAATAATATCGAGCACATGTCGCTTAGCTCACTGGAGATGAAAAAATTAAGAAGGAGAGATGCATCTTTTCAATATATTTGTTCACTCTATTTCATAGTTTAACTTGAAAAAATCCTCATACACACTTACTTGTGAAGGGGGAGGAGGTTGCTGGTCCTCCTAGCAGGGCGTTTGTGGTGATTCAGGTACCCATAGACGCGAATTGACATAGGGTTTCCACGTGTCTCGGTATGACAAATATCCTGTAGTTGGTGAACATGTAATCAGCTCACGTGCGATGCGCACAACCTGCTTCTTGGACGTCAACGATTCAAGGGATGGGCACTGGACCACGGCAAGGCTCCTTTTCGGAGATACGGGACAGCAAGGGAACAAAGCATGTGCGCTGCACGACATTAATTGCTCAATTTATTGTTTGTTTTGTGGCAGATATCTCTAGTTATATACTGTATGCTATATATTCATAAAAATAAAATCAAATTATATAATTATCTGTTTGGCTTAACAAACATGAGATTTGTTGGCTAGCTAGGCCACAAATTTGAGCTATGAGAGCATCTCCACCGGCAAACCCCAAATTGTAGCCGACATTGATTTGGGGATTTTAGAAAGAGAAACTGGTCACACCGGCGCTTCCAATAAAAATCAACGTCATTCTGAGCACAATAAAATAGCCGGCGACCCCCAAAGGAACCATGTGGGAAGGGAAGCTATAGGGGGCGCCGGCACGAACTGCACAACAACTCCACGCTGGATTTCCACTCTCTCCTGGACTGACACATCGATCACACTAACCTTCTTTCTATTGGGAGTTGATTTGGGGCAACCGGTGTGAGCAATCCAATAAAAATAGATGGTGTGTGTGGCCGGCAACCCCAATACGTAGCTGCCATGTGTATTGCCGGCTACTATTTGGGAGGTTACCGGTGGAGATGCTCTGATCAAGTCGTTTTCAACTTAAAAATGGCATGGCAACGCCGGATTTGCCACATCAAAAGGGGACGAGCTTTTCTGTTGTTGCATCAGGTCGCTTTCACCATCTGGATTTCTCCTCGCGTGCTCTCGATCGACATCTTCACTCCGTCGAGGTTGAACAAACAAACAATCTATCAAGTCATCAAACATGGGTCGGGTGGTTTTGGAAACATGATCATCATGAAACGAGTGCAGATCCTAGCATCTAGGATCCTCAACGTCGAGGTCTTTGTCGACCCCAACACCTCGCATTGCCGGGCTCGTCTTACGGACGCTGTTGGTCGCCCCGATTAAGTTCAAGGTGCCGCGCCTTGTGCCCCGATTAAATCCAAACTTGTATGAAATTCTAGATGTTCGACTATATTATCGCTGGTTCCTTTAAATTTAGGCTTTTTGGGGGGTTGATCGTATTGGGGTTGTTGTTTTGGTAGCCGCTCCATAGGACGGCATAGTGTTTCGGCGTGCTTCTCCGAGGTTGTGGATGTGCTCTAATCAAACATTTGAAATATACGTAATAATGATGCAGCACAAGCATGCAAACCTTTAATATGATTAGGAGGAGGTATTTAATAAGACTGCTTGCTAATGATTGATGCTGGCCTACGTAATCCAAACCCTAACTATGATTAGGAGTATTAATTAATCGATCGGTAGAACTCCAAAAACATCTCACACTCTAGCTAGCGGACAAGCTGATGAGGGAGGCAGCGACAGGAGTAGCAGGGCGTTTGTGGTGGTTCAGGTACCCCAAGACGTGAATGCATGCCACGTGTCTCTGTAGTCTGTATGCATGACAAAGATCCTGTGTGTGGGTTGGTGTCTCGTGCTACCGTGATGCGGCGCGACTTCTTCTTGGAGGTCAAGCAAGGATGGGCACTAGTGGACCACGCCAGTCGCTTTCCGGAGATAGGCCACTCCAAGGGAACAAAGCCGGGATTTGCCACATGAAAAGGCCATTAGCTTTTCTGTTGCTATGCGTCACGTCGCTTTCACTATCTGGCGATCTCTGCTCACGCGCTCTTCTCTCCTCTGGAAGGGATGGGATAGGCAGTCAACCGTTCGTCTAAGCCATCAACCAGGGGAAGTGGTTTTGGGACCATGAACAAACATATGGAACTACGATGATTCTCGTTAAGATTTCCGACTGAATTCAAGATAAGCACAAGAACATCAACACTGATTCATTCCACAACGAAAAGCAAGCACCCGCACAAAAATCTCTCTAATGACAGCTGAAAAGTAAGGACAGAACTAAGATTCTCATTACGATTTCAGACTGAACTCAAGATAATCACAGGAACATCAACACTGATATTCGTCGACCCTAAAGCAACCACAGAACAGGATCCGCCGCCTCGCAGCACAACTCAAAACACGAACAGATCGATTCCTCAAACACGACTCACTAAGAGCATCTCCAGTCGCGTCCCCCAAACCGTCCCCCAAACCGCGCCGGATTGAGCGTTTGGGGGACGTGTTTCGTTCGTGCCGCGTTTGGGGGACGTCGCTCCCCAATCGCGTCCCCCAAACAAAATTTCGCAAATTTTAAACTTGACTAGATTCGATTAGATTCGTCCAAACTTACATAGATTCGAACGAAATTTGACTAACTTTAAAACTAAACCTAATCTAGAACCACTTGCGGCGGCCGGAGGCGTCGTAGTGCTGCTGGAAGTTGTACATCTCGTCGGTGACGACCTCCCGCTTGACGCGCTCGTCGACGGGCTCGTCCACGGGCTCGTCCTTCACCAAGCCGCTTGGTCTCGCCTCGCCGTCGTCGGTGAGGTCCACCGGCGGCTTGCCGGAGTCGCGGATGGACATGGCGATCGCCGCGTCCAGGTTGCCCCTCCGGGCGTCCTTGTCGTCCATGGACGCCGGGAACGCCGCCCGCAGCCACTGGGCGGTCCTCGGGGTCGTCGGCTGCTGGCGATGAGCCGGCTGCTACCGCTCGTACTCCGCCGGCGGCGCCGCCTGCGGCGCTTCCTCCGGCTCCTCCTTCACCTCCGGCTCGGGATGAGGAGGGCGCCGCCGCGCCTCCCTTGCCGCCGCCCGCTGCCGCTACCGCCACGCCTCGTGTTGACGGGCGTCGCCGGCTCCTCCTTGACCTCCCGTTTGGGAACGGTGTACGGCGCCGACCGGTGCGGCGAGGACGGCGTCGATCGCCCGGCCCCGAGGAAGAAGAGTGCGAGGAGGACGAGTACGTCGTCCTCCTCGGCTGCCATTGAGGAGACGGCGGCGGCGACGACGGCATCTCCGGCCTTGGAGCGCCGTTGCGGAGGCCGCGGATGACGTTCTCGAGGGTGCGCCCGGAACGCCCGGAACGCCCCGAGCAGGGCGCGGCCTTCCTGTTCCAGCTGTTGGGCCCGCCGATGAGGCCGGTGGTCGCTGTGCATCTCGACGTCGTACTTGGCCTTGAAGTACGTGACCCACCAGTCGCCGTTGTCCTTGGCCGCCCATGTCGGATCCGCCCGCTCCTCGGCGGTGAGTTGAGCCCGACGGGCCTTGATGGCGTCCCGCCATTGCTGCGTGTCTGGCTTCGGCGGCGGCGGGATGCCAATGCCGTTCCACGGCCATCTTCCAGCCGCCGGCTGCTTGGCAGCCGCATGTCCGGCGGGACCGGATACCGGGCGTGGTACGGCGCCCACGCCTCCGCCACGGTGAGGCTGCCGCGGCCGAAGCCGTTCGCCGCGGCGATCTTGCGGGAAGACGAGCTCGACATTTTTGAGCGGCGAGGAGAGGATGCGGGAAGGGAGGCGGCGGCGGCGAGAAGGATTATGATGAGCGGCGATAAGCGGAGGCGTCTTAAAACGGCGGCGGCGGCGGGTGGTTGCACGCAATAACTCCGGCGCGGACGGCCACGCGGCCATGCACGACGAGACGCGTCCCTGCGTCGCCTGGGAAAACGGGGACGCCATTAACGTCGCTTGACCAAAGGTAGGCGACGGGGTTTTAGCCTTCCGTGCCGGCGACGCGTCGGGCCCGCGTCGGTTGGCCTCGCGTTTCGTTGTGTCCAGCGTCCCGGAGCGTCCCTCGTGGGACGGGGACGGGCTCGGGGCGCCGGACACCGTATCGGGGCGCGCCGGACAAAAAAGGGCTTTGGGACGCGCGGCTGGGAACGTTTTTTTGTCCGACGCGCCCCAAATCCCTTTGGGGGACGGTTTGGGGGACGCGACTGGAGATGCTCTAAGCAGCACAACTTCCACCGCAAGGACTACTGAGCAAGAGAAGAAAAAAAAAGCGACACAGATCTGCCGCGCCGGAGCGTGGAGTTGTCGCTGGCGTGCTCCAGCGCGGCCCCGTCGAGATCCCGGTGTCTAGGCCACGGCTGGGCCCTCGCCCTCAGCCGCAGCCTCGCCGTCGTCGTCGGTGAGGACGGCGAACCTGTTCACCGGGCCGGAGATGCCGCGCGCAGGGCGCTGCACCGGCACCTGCTGCGACGGCCCCTCGTCCTGGACCTCAATCTTCACCTTGCGCGGGGTCGAGGAGGTGGCCGCGGCGTGCGCGAGCGCCCACGCGCCGGTGCCGCGCCTTGCAGGCTTGCGGCGGCGAGCGGCGGGTGGGGTCTGCGGAGCCATGGCGCTGCGCACGGTGGTCTCGCGCGTGAGAGCTGGGAGCGTGGAGTTTGGGCTGGGGACAGGCGAGAGATGGAATGGCCAATCCTGAGCCTTTTCCCTCATTATAAAGGCAATCGGACGTAGGTTCCAGAGCCTTCTCTAGGCCCCACTGACGGATAAGTACTTGTCCGTTAATTCCCTCATTATAAAGTGCAGTGTACTTACGTTTGTGAGGCCCTCCCTACCAACGCTGAGCTGTACTTTTTTTTTACTAATCCCCTTCTCAAAAAGAACTGAATACTGTGAAAAATCACATGGAGTACTAGTATTCCGGTACAAACTCAATGTATTGTTTTGAAACAATTAGCTCCAAAATCCAGCTGCAATTTTTTTTGGGTAATGACTCATTGTTCTCTATGCTCAACTTGGTCATGGGTCTTTTAAACCCCACAACCTATACTCACAAAACACATGCGAGTGAGGCCAATGAATCGAACGTAGAATTCCCATTACGAGCCGCTGCCAAGCTCTTGCGCCTGCCGCCGCTGGTGATTCTCGTCATCCGAGCCCATTGCACCTACTCCCTATGACCACCGTCTGCCTCGCCTGCAACCGACGGAGCACACCGCCGCAACCCTATCTGCACTTTTCGTCTGCCAATCGTCGTCCGACATGGTCACATGCTTCTCCTTCAACGGGGCCTTGTGTGGCTTCGTCGGCGCCATCTTTTTCGGAGGCATGCCGAAAGCGGCGTCGACGGGGCAAGGGCATGGTTGCGAACTGGAGAGGCGAGAAGGAACTGGCCAATCGAGAGAATGGATTAGTAGGCGACCCATGGGCGAAATCTGGCGCGTGCGGAGCGCCGCCACGCCCACTTTTCCACGCCGTCCTAAGGGCCGGCACGGGAGGGCCTGCTACTTTTGGGGCGCCGTTGTGGCCCCAAAATAGAGTCGGGCTATTAGGGCCGCCCGTGGACATGCTCTAAACTTGTAAATATAATTATAGTATTGTGGGTTTTAATGCTAATGCTAGTATAGTACTACTAGCTTGTGTCTTTTTGCCAGTGATGAAAAATTGTAGTAGTATGAAAGTAGAGGGAAACAAAACCAGTGGATTAGCACCGCACATAAAAGCATAGTGGACCATGTTTGCATGCAAAAGAGCATATGGCTAGAAAGATTGGTTCCTTTTACTAGAAAAGAAAGTGGCAAGTATCTCCTTTGGATCGATGATGATTGTGTAGCAGGACAACACACACACGGCTGAGGGCTGAGGGCTGACGGCCCGGCGGGCGGGCACGCAAAAGAGGGCATATCACCATCGGATTCGGGAGCATTAAATTTCTGTCTCTACCTCCATGGTGGGACCCAGTGCCTGCAAAAGAAGGGGTGGGGTTGTTGCATCCCAACAGAGGCTGCAGGCTGCAGGCAGCCTTTCGTCCGTCAAACACGCGATGGACATGGACATCCAGATGGAGATGCTTCCCGGACAAGGCGGATGAGCGATGATGGTCTGCGGTTCTCGTCTTTCTGACTAGCTTATCTGCAGATTTTTGCATTGAATTTGTGTAATTGTGCCCGGCTACGAATGAAGGACAGTGCAGACAAGTGAACTAGCTAGAAATTTGTTTATATTTTTGATACAGCATTTCGCCCTTGCAAAAGGCAATGGCCTGCACCAAGCAGCAGCTAGCACTAGCAGGAGAAATGTCCAAACTCTCCTGGGCGACTCTTGTATGCATGGGATATACACAAGTTTTGTTCCATATTTTTGTTTATATTTTAGCACGACTTATAAACGGCACATGCAATAATGGCTGTGTTGCACATGCAATATGGGTTGTGAGCCTATGCAGCCAAAATCCTGATTTCTTTTTTTGAGGGAATGTTGTTATTTCATTAATTTACATAAAATTCGTTTTTTAACAGGCTACATAAAAGAGATAGTTTTACAGTACGTAAATTTAAATTAATTATATTAGGTGAGATGGTGGTAGTAATTGGAGAAAGCAACAATGTTCTAAAATAAAAAAGTCTGGCGCTGGTAGAAATCGCAAAATCCTGGTAGACTGGCCAAAGGGTAGAAAGAAACAGGTGCCGTTTGTTTGTCTGTTTACAAATACAGGGACGGTCAAAAGTGATGGCATGCATGTGGGTGTCGATGTGACGCAATCGCACAAGGAGAATTGCTGCCGGCCGGACTGAGGGCATGCAGTTAATTCTTGGGTAAAAAAGATTCGAGTCTTTTTGGTCTTCATCTCGAAAAGACTAGACTCCTTTTTGAAAAGAGTAGAGTAGGTGAACGTATTTTTATCCGGTATATACTGTATATACGACCTCACGCGCGCGCGCGTATGTAGCTAAGGCAATCGTAAGCCCCTGACACTAACGCCGTCAGTTACTAGGAGTGGGGCCCGCCCAAGCACGAGCACCACGCCTTCCTCCGCTCTATTTAAACGCGCTCTTTCTTTCTCCGGGAAAGGACCACACCGCCCGCCGCCGTCGCTTCACTACACACACCACAAACCACCACGCGCCGTCCGCCGTTTCTTCCCATGGCGTCCAAGCATGAGCTCGTCAAATCTGTTCCCAAGGCGCCGCCCCGTCTTCGCTACGTCGTCGACAAGGATGGGGTCGTTAGGGTGGAGCGCAGCTCCCCGCCCATCAACCCCTTCGCCCTGCTGGCCGAGGTCGAGGTCGAGGGGACGGTCGGCGGGACGGCGGAAGGCGCGGCCGAGGTCGGCGTCGACGGGCCCAAGGGTAAGGGAGCTGTCGGCGGGACGGCCGAAGGCGCGGCCGAGACCGGCGTCGACGGGCCCAAGGAAGCGGTCGGCGGGACGGCGGAAGACCCGGCCAAGGCCAGCGCCGACGGGACCAAGGGAGCGGCCGACCCGGCAGACGTCACCGCCCGCGACGGAGGTGTGGACTAGCTAGATCCAACTCCAAATCGGTCTTCGGGGTTGAGACATGATGATCAAAGAATTCCTCGTTGCGTCTAATCCTAGCAGTAGTACTAGTAGTTGGTACCAGATCTGTGAGTGGATGCAGCACTTCTTTCTGTCGATTTGTGGAGTTTCTCGTTGCGTCTTATCCTAGTAGTACTACTCCATCCTAGTTCGTCAGAGGATTTTATTTGGATCTTGCCAGATCTACGAGTCTCTGTGTTTCCTTTATGCCAATTCCGTCAATCTATGCGAGTACTGTGAGAGATCGAGATGAAATGAAGTTTCCTAATTTCTGATTCTTGCATGCAAATTATTCAGAACTATTTCTGAATGCCTGTAATTTGCTGCCAAGCCGCACAATTATTCAGAACGTTTTCACCGAACAGATTATTAACATCAACATACAAATCAGTTGGAGTACACAAGTAAAAGAAAAAAAACAGAGCAGGGATTTGGGAAAACAGATTGGACAATTTGCTAACGTACAACGGTGGGCACGCAATCTTTAACCCGACCAACCGGTTCCAATCGGCGTCCCAAATGGCTTATTCCCTAGCGCGGATTATTATAGTGTCTGGTCCCTAGGCCATTCCCGATTCACAGGGGACACTACGGATCCACTGGACAAGCATGGAAACGAGTCATGAGTGGCGGGAAACGAGTCTCGTCCTGCTCGATGGGCCTGCGTCGATTTAGGATGTGTTGTCGTCATCGTCGAATTGCTTCTTCTAAATTATGTTCAATTCGTACCCTAGTCTACGATATGATCGCGACGACTTCAACGGGATCAAATGCTTGTATTTGAATTTATGTTTGGGGTGATTTTAAGGGGCGCGGCTGGAAACGGACGGCGCCAAATGCGGCACCAGGTGGCGGCGTCTCCCATTCGATCCATCCGACGCTTTTTAGGTCGCTTTGGGGGACGCGACTGGTTGGTGTCTCTCATTCTCTATAATAGCTTTTTTTAAATTAAATAAGCTGCATCTTTATTAATCACCATTCACCAGCATCACGTGCCAACACGTCCATTACAAACTCTGGGAAAAAACCTACCCAAGTACATAGCTTATACTACCTCCGTCCCAAAGAATAAGGTGCACGCGTATTCCAAGATGAACTTTGACCATAAAAATTGAACAACAAAATCTTGGTTATATTATGTGTAATTAGTATCGTTGGATTCGTATTGAAAAGCACTTTCTAAAGATGTTGTTTTCATATAAACAATATTTATAAATTTGAAATAATTCTTAGTCAAACAAAAAGCACGTAAAACGAGGACGCCTTATACCTTGAATCGGAGGTATAGTATTATTCTTGCAGCCTTCCTTTGCTAACCTGTGTGCTACTTCGACGTACATGCTTTGACCAAAGAGTCCTCAAACTCACTAGCAGCGCCTTGAGTTCTTCAATCAGAGGACCATGAACTGACCGACCCATCTCCCTGCTGGCCCGCTCTGCAGTTTACCACTGCGTCAGGAACTAAGATTGCCGGCATCTAAAAGTGCCACTAATTCAATCAAAAATGCTGGCAATAGTTTTTGGAGGCAAGAAAAAAAATGTTATATTTGCTTCGGTCGAAATATCTCTTTGCTGGCACATTCCAAAAAATGCGGTCAATTAATTTTTCAGCCACTTTTAGAAATGCCACTGGTTACTATTAAATGCACTTTTAAAGATGCCGTTTGCCGCCACTTTTTAGAGATATCACGGAATCTTTTTGCTAGCACTTTTCCGAAGATGCCGCTGTTATCACCAGATTTTGGCTAAATCAGGAGGTGGGCCGCGATCAAGATGGGCTTGGAAGATTACGCGTGGAAGATCTCTGAAGCGGCCTTGCTCGGTAAAGTTGGGCCAGATTGCCCATGTATCTTTAATTATAGTAGATTGTATCTAGATTAAAAGTTAGAGTTTATCTCGTGCACGGTTTAGTGCACGCCCACATTAGAAAGTCCGCTGGACTATAAATATGTATCTAGGGTTTATGGAATAAACAACAACCAACGTTCAACCACAAACAAATCTCGGCGCATCGCCAACCCCTTCGTCTCGAGGGTTTCTACCGGTAAGCATCATGCTGCCTAGATCGCATCTTGCGATCTAGGCAGCACAAGCCTGCCTACGTTGTTCATGCGTTGCTCGTATCGAAGCCTTTTTGATGGCGAGCAACGTAGTTATCTTAGACATGTTAGGGTTAGCATTGTTCTTCATGTTACATGCTTGTCGTAGTGCAACCCTTGCATGTCTAGCCGCCTTACACCTATCTTAGGCGTTGGGGCGGCACCCCGCTTGATCATAGTTTAGTAGATCTGATCCGTTACGATTGCTCCTTGTTCTACAAGGATTAGTTTAATATCTGCAATAGTTAGGCCTTACGAAGGGGGGGAGGATCCAGCGGCACGTAGGGTGTCGTTCGTTGGCCCTAAGCAGGATGTTCCGACGATCAACCTCGTGTTGGTTTTTAGGCCTTGCTTAGGATCGGCTTACGATCACCGTGCGTGGCCGCGAGGCCCAACCTGGAGTAAGATGATCCGATTATGCGGTGAAAACCCCACATCGTCGTAGATCTCATTAACTTTACCTTGATCAAGCAGGACCACCATATATTCGGACACCTCGTCTGAATCATGGGTGGATCGGCTCTTTGAGCCGATTCACGGGATAACTCGAGAGCCGATCGAGGCTCGTATTTAACGTTTACGTGTGTGCCCTGCAGGAAACTAAGCGAGGCATCATTCACACCTTCCCGACCAGGTATAGGTCAGGTGGCACGCCCTTGTGATAAACATCGGTGCGTGCGACCGGGAGGCTTTGCGGGCCGTCGCTCGGAGGGACTAGGGCCAGCCGCAGCCCTAGTTGTTCCCGGCTCTACGGTGTTGCCCGTCTCTGCCCGCCAGTGGGTTTCTGACGTCAACACATTCTGGCACGCCCGGTGGGACAACCTTCAACATCCACCACATCGCCATCTACATCCGAGATGGCGGAAGATACCCCGGTCACGTACGCGGATCTGCCTAATGAGCTCAAGAAGAAGCATGGCGAAATCAAGGCAGTCCTCGAAGCCGAACTCATCGGCTCTTTCCGCAGAACCCGTTCCCAGGGTCAACCAGGACACTTGTTCAGCATCAACATGGTAGAACTTGGGTACCGCCCCGGTAAGGGTAATGATGAGGGCAGTTGCTCTCATAGCAAGAATGAAGAAGGAGCCGACCCGCGCGATCGGCCCCGACACTGTCACCAAGTCTTAGTGATGATCAAGATGGAGGCCGATTCTAGCGATCGGACCGTGTTATCCGCGCCACCCGCTCTCCCAGTATTTGGCGTCGACCTCACAGGAGACGGAAAGCTGGGGTATGGGTTCACCTCGGCTGATGAGCTGGAGGAAATCGACATCGGCCATGGAGACAAGCCGCGACCAACTTTTATCAGCAAGAAGTTGGATCCACAGCTCAGGAGCCAGATGATTGCTCTACTGAAAGAATACCCGGATTGCTTCGCATGGGACTACACAGAGATGCCCGGGTTAGACAGAAGCATCATCGAACATCGGCTCCCTCTTAAGAAAGGATTCCGGCCGTTCCAGCAACGAGCACGTCAGATGAGAGCCGAAATTCTGGAGGAGGTCAAGAAAGAGATCGAGAAGATGTTGGCCGCCGGGTTCATCAGACCATGCAGATATGCTTGAGTGGATCTCCAGTATCGTACCTGTAGAGAAGAAGGATGGCCGATGGCGTGTGGCCATTGATTTCAGAGATCTCAACAGAGCCACCCCCAAGGACGAGTACCCGATGCCGGTAGCAGAGACATTGATCAATGCAGCTGCTGGCCACAAGGTGTTGAGCTTCATGGATGGCAACGCCGGCTACAATCAAATCTTCATGGCTCCAGAGGATATACACAAGACCGCATTCAGAGTACCAGGGGCGGTAGGCTTGTTTGAATATGTAGTAATGACCTTTGGGTTGAAGAATGCTGGTGCAACGTACCAACGAGCTATGAACTACATTTTTCACGATTTGATCGGTAAGTTGGTGGAAATCTATATCGACGACGTCGTAGTCAAATCCGTTTCCATGGAAGGACACTTGGATGATTTGCGGCGCGTCCTAGACCGAACTCGGAAGTTCGGACTGAGAATGAACCCGAAGAAGTGTGCCTTCGGGGTGACGGCTGGTCAGTTCCTAGGTTTCCTGGTTCACGAACGGGGAATCGAAATCGGCCTGAAGAGTCAAGAGGCGGTGCGTACCATGCAGCCGCCCACCACAAAGAAGGAGCTCCAACGTCTCATTGGCAAGATCAATTTTGTCCGACGGTTCATCTCCAATCTGTCGGGACGAATCGAGCCATTTATGGCGCTGGTGAAGACCAAGTCTGACGACGAATTTCACTGGGGGGCAGAACAGCAGCAGGCGTTCGATGAAATTAAAAGGTATCTAACGACGCCGCCTGTGCTAGTTCCGCCCCGGCAAGACAAGCCGTTCTACATCTACCTATCAGTGGCTGACACGTCCATCGCTTCGGTGGTGGTGCAACTCCACGAGGGCGTCGAAAGGGTTGTCTTCTATCTCAGCAGAAGAATGTTGGACGCAGAGACAAGGTATCCTGAGATCGAGAAATTGTGCCTCTGCCTGTTCTTTACCTGCACCAAGCTGCATCACATCCTTTTGACGGCAGAGATCTTCGTCATATGCAAGTCGGATGTCGTCAAACACATGCTGTCGGCCCCTGTGTTGAAAGGCCGACTGGGTAAGTGGATGTTTGCGTTGTCAGAATTCGATCTCCGATACCAGCCTGCGAAAGCAGTCAAAGGGAAAGCATTAGCCGATCTCATAGCTGAGCGAATCAGTACCAATATAGCAGCACTATCCATACGTGCATGGGCTATGTTTTTCGATGGATCGGTTTGCGACGAGGGTTGTGGCATCGGTATTCTGCTCGTGTCGCCTCGGGGGCGAGTACTCATTCTCCATCAGATTATCTACCCCGTGCACTAACAATGTGGCAGAATATGAGGCGGTACGTAAGGGGATGGAATTGCTATTAGAAGCCGGGGCAGAAGCGGTAGAGCTTTTTGGAGACTCCAAGTTGGTGATTAACCAGCTCACGGATGAGTACAAGTGCGAAAGTGAATTGCTTTTCCCATACTGGATGGAATGCCGTGAGTTGATGACACAGTTTCGGTACATCAATTTTAATTGGGTCCCAAGAGCCCAGAACACCGAGGCCAACAATCTCGCGCGAGATGGCGTCGAGGCTATATGGATACCCCGAAGGGTCGGAGGTCCGAGTGCAATTCCTGGAGCAGGATGATTGGAGAGCCGAAATCCTCAATTACTTAAAGGATTCGGCTCGGGGGCACCCAAGCGGATAAGATACAAAGCCATGAAGTATGTCCTCATAGGAGACGATATGTTCTACGGGACGTTGGAAGGGTTACTACTCAAGTGCCGGGACCAAGCTGAGTCTAATCGGCTCTTACATGAGGTGCATGAAGGCGCCTGTGGAACTCATCAGTCGGCTCACAAGATGAAGTGGCTGATCAGGCTCTCAGGGTTTTATTGGCCCACCATGCTTGAAGACTGCTTCAATTATTACAAGGGGTGCCAGGCATGCCAGATGTTCGGGAAAATTCAGATGGTACCAGCATCAGCGATGAACCCTATCATCAAGCCTTGGCCGTTCCGAGGTGGGGCATGGACATGATCGGAAAAATCCATCCGGCGTCGAGTAAAAAACATGAATGGATTTTGGCCATCACAGATTACTTCACCAAGTGGGTGGAAGCCGTCCCCATGAAGAAGGTGAAATCAGAAGATGTGATCAAATTTGTGAAAGAACACGTGATCCATAGGTTCGGGATTCCCCAAACTATCACGACCGATGGGGGTTCGGTCTTTGTTTCTAAAGAATTCAGGAAATTCTGCGATGACATGGGGATTAAACTGATCCGATCATCTCCGTACTATGCTCAGGCTAATGGACAAGCTGAAGCGTCCAATCAGAGCTTAATCAAGCTGATCAAGAGAAAGATTGACGAGAACCCTAGGGATTGGCACGAGAAGTTATCAGAAGCATTATGGGCCTACCGCATGTCATGCCATGGAGCTATAAAGACTTCGCCGTACCAGCTTGTCTATGGACAGGAAGCCGTATTACCTTGGGAAATTACGGCTGGATCAAGACGTGTCACGTTTCGGAATGATCTGACAGCGGAAGAGTATGCAGCTTTGATGAGTGACGCTATTGAGGACGCGACAGAACTTAGGCTTTGGTCATTGGAGAAGATTAAGGAGAATAAAGCCAGGGTAGCTCGTGCCTACAACAAGAAGGTTAGACCAAAGGAGTTTCAAGTTGGTGATCTGGTATGGGAAGCTGTGTTGCCGTTAGGAACTAGAGACAAGGCATATGGCAAGTGGTCTCCTAATTGGCACGGTCCGTACAAGATCGTCCAGGCCTTGAAAGGTAATGCATATATGTTGGAAGAGTTGGACGGACAGAAGTTCCCAGTAGCCGTCAATGGTCAACACCTCAAGAAGTATTTCCCAAGCATGTGGGATGATGGGCAGTAAGGCATGGAGGCCGATTTTGAATCGGCCGATTGAGGCAGTGAGGCATGGAGGCCGATTTTTGAATCGGCCGATAAAAAAAAAATATTGAGTACAGCCGATGCAGCAGTCATCGACTTAAGAATATAAAAGCCGATGCAGGGCCATCGACTCAAGAGGTATATATGGACGTGCAAATCAGGTTAAGGAAGGAGCTAAATTGACCTGCAATTGAAGAGGCTCGGGGGGCAGCTCGCCCTAGAGTATCTTTGTTTCGGAGAGCCGATTTCATTGGAATCGGCTAGTTCCATATTAATCATTTGGGGGCCAAGGGTAGCATTTTTGGCTGGTTCATCACTATTCTCGTCTGAAGCAGGTCAATTCAAGCTGGTTCAGCAACAGTTCCAAGAGCCCTTGTAGAGACACCTGCTCACGACTGAACCCACGGCTTACTGCGAATGACGGTGTTATTATCATCGGTCATTGGACGTTGATTAGGCTAACGGTCGACAAAGTCAGATGAGGAAAAAACTAGCTGAATCAGCACACGGGATATCGGCAAAATCAAAAGAAGTTTTCATTGACAATCAAATTTCTTACAAGGAGAAGCCGATTGTCCAACAAGAGGGAACGGATTACTACCTACCAGCTCCATGTTAGTAAATCCCTACTCTAAGGGCTGTTGCTGTCTTCGTCATCACTAAGGTGGCTGTCGCCATTCGTTGTTGTCGGCGAGTTCCTCGTGGCTGCTACTTGTGACCTTCGGTAGAGGCCTCTTCTTCGTCATCATCATCGTCCTCGTCTGACCAAGCCCGGCCCCGGATACGCTTTGGTGGTGGTTCGTCGGAGGAAGTGTCATCCTCCTGTTCCTTCTTCAAGTCGGAGGAGGCGTCTTTTTCTTCGTCGTCCTTTTCTGCTTTGGTGACGAAGGTAAATTTACCCCGGAAGGGAGGGTCGTCGTCGTCGCTCTCCGCCTCCAGTACTCCGTCGACCAGCATGGCCCCATCTGACCAGACAAGGTCTTCACCCTCCGGCATGTAGTCGAAGTCCCACTCCTGCCTGTCCCAACGCTTGGGAGCCCGGCGGTTGTACGTCTCCATCCGGTTGTGCTCTGGAACTAATTCACTTGAGGAAAAGGATTGGAGAGAGGTGGAGGAGGAGGAAGAAGATGACATGGCTGGAGAAGAAGAGGGTTTTGGGTGCTGATATCTAGAACAGAAGAAGGGGATGAAGAGAGCTAATCGGTCGGCACGGATAAATAATGAGAGATCTGGTGGGAATTTAATGCTATTGCAGTTTCCGAGGAGGTGATGCTAAAGTTGCCAAATTATGCAGAGAAGCTGAAAAGACAGGGCATCATGATGAAGAATATTGTGGCAGTTCCGCTCTGCAACGACATGACCCTTCGAAGGAAAAACAGAGTGGTTTTGGAATTATCATTGCCAAAACCAGGGGGGCATGTGTTATCACCAGATTTTGGCTAAATCAGGAGGTGGGCCGCGATCAAGATGGGCTTGGAAGATTACGCGTGGAAGATCTCTGAAGCGGCCTTGCTCGGTAAAGTTGGGCCAGATTGCCCATGTATCTTTAATTATAGTAGATTGTATCTAGATTAAAAGTTAGAGTTTATCTCGTGCACGGTTTAGTGCACGCCCACATTAGAAAGTCCGCTGGACTATAAATATGTATCTAGGAACCAACGTTCAACCACAAACAAATCTCGGCGCATCGCCAACCCCTTCGTCTCGAGGGTTTCTACCGGTAAGCATCATGCTGCCTAGATCGCATCTTGCGATCTAGGCAGCACAAGCCTGCCTACGTTGTTCATGCGTTGCTCGTACTGAAGCCTTTTTGATGGCGAGCAACGTAGTTATCTTAGACATGTTAGGGTTAGCATTGTTCTTCATGTTACATGCTGTCGTAGTGCAACCCTTGCATGTCTAGCCGCCCTTACACCTATCTTAGGCGTTGGGGCGGCACCCGCTTGATCATAGTTTAGTAGATCCGATCCGTTACGATTGCTCCTTGTTCTACAAGGATTAGTTTAATATCTGCAATAGTTAGGTCTTACGAAGGGGGAGGATCCAGCGGCACGTAGGGTGTCGTTCGTTGGCCCTAAGCGGGATGTTCCGAGGATCAACCTCGTGTTGGTTTTTAGGCCTTGCTTAGGATCGGCTTACGATCACCGTGCGTGGCCGCGAGGCCCAACCTGGAGTAGGATGATCCGATTATGCGGTGAAAACCCCACATCGTCGTAGATCTCATTAACTTTACCTTGATCAAGCAGGACCACCATATATTCGGACACCTCGTCTGAATCATGGGTGGATCGGCTCTTTGAGCCGATTCACAGGATAACCTGAGAGCCGATCGAGGCTCGTATTTAACGTTTACGTGTGTGCCCTGCAGGAAACTAAGCGAGGCATCATTCACACCTTCCTGACCAGGTATAGGTCAGGTGGCACGCCCTTGTGATAAACATCGGTGCGTGCGACCAGGAGGCTTTGCGGGCCGTCGCTCAGAGAGACTAGGGCCAGCCGCAGCCCTAGTTATTCCCGGCTCTACGGTGTTGCCCGTCTCTGCCCGCCAGTGGGTTTCTGACGTCAACAGCCGCAGAATCTTTTTCCGGCATGTTTCCATGGATGTCGTACAAACTTTTTACCAGCACTTTCAGAAGATGCCTCCAAATACATTTTTAAGCTTTTAATTTATTCTCTAAGGCATTTTTAAAGGTGCTATACTGCCTGCAAATATTCAAGCCGTCTAGCAGTCAAGCATTACATCACACTCGAGAAGTCAAGCGATGTCTTAAACCAATATTTCCAAGCAATCTAGATCCGAAACCTACATTTTTGAAACATTCAAGGGTTCACAATTCAGGCATCTTACTTCTATGATCTGCATTCAAGCAGTGTCTTTGAACAACATGGTTTGAAACCAGTAGATAAAATACACAACAAGAATCATCTAAAGATCATCTAACATGGTTTATCTAATGGCTTCCATCTTACTTGTCTAGGGTTCATCAAGCAGACCTGGAACACAATCACACATCATATACTGGTTTCCATTTGCCTGTGGCTTCTATCCCATGTGTCTTTCACAGCCTACTCGCAGCTAAATGTCCCAGAGGAATATGTTTGCCTAAATTGTACGGCCCCCAAAAAAGACAATGATCCTCACGAAGAAGATGCAGGTCTACCCCAATCCCAGCAGTTCCAGTAATTTATCCTGACAAAAAATAGAGTAAAGAAAGTAGTCCACTTTAAATTGGTATTGTACTATTGGTGAAGTTAAGTCAAATAACTGTCCAATAAAAAATACTCCCAGTCAGGCTACCGGTGCTATTGTTCAATCAAGCTACTGGTATATTGTTAAAGTTCAAGTTACTTGTGCTATTGTTCAAGTTCAGTTAAAGCACAATCATGCTGATCAGCCTCGCTTGTTCGTCCTGGGCCGCCGCCGCCCTCTTGGCGGCGGCTCTTTTCACCCTCTCCGCCCTGGCGCTTGTTTCCACCTCGCGCCGTTTCTCGTCCGCCGCCCACTCGGCGTTCGACATGCCCGGCGGCTTCGTCTTCTTCGCCCGCATCTTCCTCGCCGGCGCCTTCGGCGGCATTGTGGTGGACGAGAACACGAGGAGGAGAGTGGTGGTGGACGAGAAGACGCCGCCAGGAACTGGAGCTGGAAGACGAGGAGATTGGGGGATTTCGGCGGGAGAGTATGGGGATATGCAAGCAAATTGGAGGGAATGGGGATATGCAAGCAAATTGGAGGGAAAATCGACATGATTTGGTTTTCCAGTCGCCGACTACGCGGGTCCACACGACGTTTCGCGCCAAAATCTTTCGTCCGGAGTCCCCGAGCGCGCCCCGGGGGGCCGGGGATGGCGTGGGCTCGCCGGATGGATGAAGGGCCAAATCCGGACGAAAACGAGGAACCGGGGGCGCGACTGGGCCGAATTTCGCCGTCCGGATGGAAAAAACGTCGCTCGGGGGCCTCGTCGGGGGGACGAGTGGAGATGCTCTTAACCCTCGGTTCATGTCTTCATGACCACGAGCCTGTGTGCTCCGGCGCTTTCGTATCAAGGCAGGAGTTCGTATTTATTATATTCACAAAAAAGGAGTTTGCATTTATTTCCATCCATTCTCAAATATTTCTACCTTTCTCGTAATTTAAACATTTAATATTTAACCAAATCTTTTTGAAAAAAAACATCAAATTTATTTCACTGAATTAATGTTACTAGATTCGTTTTAAAATGCAGTTTCATAATATACTGATTTGATGTCATGTACTCCCTCCGTCCACAAATAAGTGTACGTGTAGGGTTCTCGAGATATATTATGAAGTGAAGTAAAAAAATGCATTGGAAAGGTGCATTTCTCCTCTTTAATTAGTTCACCTCCAATGAGTTAAGTGTTTGTAGAAAACAAGGAGAGCATATGCTCAATATTATTGGGTTTGATTTCCGTGCGATGAGAGAAAAGCAATTAAAGTGCATTGTGAAGATATGAGTACACTCTTTTGTGAACAAAGTTTAGGGCTAGATGTCCACTTATTTGTGGACGGAGGGAGTATATTGCTACTCTTTTCTACGAAGTTAGTCAAATGTGAAAAGACTGACTTAGTAAACCACTAGAAGTACATTTATTCATAGACAAAGAAAGTATATATACCTTATCTAATATAGTATATATTAAATTTATCAAAAACATCAATAGGTAGTAGTACATTGTACTAAAACAATAACAGTCAATAGATTGGTGGCTTAATTAAGCAATTTGTAGTTCCCACTCAAGCTAGATTAGAGCAACCTAGCCAGGAGCCTCAAAGGCTTTTGGACATGCCGGACAAAATGAGTTTCCCAGGTGTGTGCCCCAAAATACATTTCTTATCACACGCCGACCAATAGACTGTTCAACGTCCCCATTCCGCCCTAGACCTACATGGGACGGGTTCGGGCGCCGAAAAAGTGCCCCGGCCAAAGCCACGCAGGCTATCAATGTCTGGGCTAGCGATATCATGGACACAAAGCTTTAGTTAAGACTTGGCTGGCTGGTTGGATTGCAAAACTAAAGTGGCCCTGGTTCCCCAGGTTGTGGCAGACGCGACGTCTCATCGTTGCAGCGCCTTCCCCGTGCAGCATCGTGCGCTTTAAACGTCACACCTCTCATCACTCTTCTCTCGCCCACCACAAAAGCATGTAATGGCGAACCATCGTGAGGGAAGTGCCAGAGCGACCGGCTTCAGGGTCGCACAACTTGACTACCAAAGAGGCTCGGGCCCTCTAAGCGAACAGTTACGTCGCCCCGCCGGGCATGCGCTTGCTGACGGGATGGAGGCTAAGAGAGGGGACATAGGCGTCCCGCGGGTGCCCATGTAGAACAACGAGCGGTAGTGGCGCGAGGTGATCGCCCACCGTGAGACCCTGACGCCGGCGCAACGCACCTCACATGTCTGGGACGCTGGCGCAGCCCTAGCTAGATCTAACATGTAAACCCCGTCGGATGCATCTATTGGCCCATCAAGTTCATCTTCTAGTCTTGTACAATCTTGTGATTGTACAAATAATGAAGTGTGAGAAAAGCTCTTCGTCATCATTATGTCTTTGATCCAAACCTGTTGACCTAAACCCCTTGTCAAACAAATAAACCCGCCTCTAAACTCGTGAGCGGGGTTAACTTTGGATCGCGAAAATAATCATTCTTCACAAAGTGTCCACATCTGACCTCTTCATAGTTAGGGTGCACACAACCAATAGAAAGAGTAGCAGAAGATGTAAAGGCAAATTACAGTCATACATGAATACAAAAATGCCCAAGGTGATGGACAACTGATCAAAAACTATGCCGCCATCCATGCGAGCTAGAGATATCCTTCGCCACCTGCTCCAAACACAAGCACACCACAAAAACAACATTCTATGTAGAATAGACCATGCCCAGGGCCGTGTGCACATTGGAAAATTACTCTCCAAAGGAGACAAGTTTTTTTGCACCAAAAACCATATCATTTCTCTCCCAACCAGGATGGACAAAGAAGGAAACAAATAAAAAAAATGCAAAAATAAACCCGCCACAGTGCATATGCACGATGCAAATAGAGATCACTTTGGCAGTGCGAGTGCACAAGGACCAACCTAGTGTACTCAATTCCATTGGGATCAGCTTTGTTACTTATGATGTATTCTTTCACTCATAAGCAATCTTACTATATAAATTTAATGAGGACAAATGAATTTCACAAGGTTTAGTTGAACGCAATGCTTCTATACTAGCTTCAACACAATGCAAGGCCATGGAGGGAGAATCTCCTCGCTCCGAAATAAAGCTATATATGGTTAACTAGAGGGAGTGTATAGGTTTTACAAATTTTCTTTAATCCTTTTCATAAATTTTACAAAGATATTTATACAAGAGAGAAATTAAAACCACCAACACTTTTCCTTTATGAAATGGGGGTACCCAAACATCATCCCTTATTTTCAAGGGACCAAAAAATGTACAAAAACTTCATAGGGAACGTTAGTTCATCTTTAGCTCCGATGATTTCTTAGCCAAAATATGACTGAGGAACAAATAACCGTACAACCTCCCCATTTTTTGGTTAATGACGACAACTCCCTCTGATCCATAACTTTGTAATTTGAACTAAATCCCTGACTATGTTATGTATCGGAGGGAGTATTCTTATGCTTATTAAAGATCCCATAGAATATATAGGTAGATCTCCACCTAGATATGTGCACTTGGTTTAACTTTGCTTTTGAATGCAAAGTGCACAAACATAATACATGAGAAGCTCCCCTCTACATGTACGAAACATGATACGAAGCAAAGCAAAGAATGTGCACAAGGAAATATCTTTGTATCATGAGCCATTGAGTAAGCAAGAAATGAAATTTTAACAAGGCTCACTAGCTCGGAGAGTGTGAGATAGCAAAAGTGATATGCCATGACGTGGAAAAAATATAAGCACATGAATAACTAGAGATAAGCAACATGAGCATATCACACATAGATATCCAGGGACCTTCTGCAACAACGAGTTCGCTTGACGAGATAAGATTATTGAAGTGTAAGGTTGTCAACACTAACTCGTAGATTAATTTCGTTACACATATTCCCTAAGAAGTATTTGGACGTGATCCTTAGTGCATATTAGAGTTGATCGATCAAACATGATTGTGGAAAAGGTACATTTCTATTTATAGTAGTGTGGTGTTTTTTTTAAAAAAATAACAGTACTAGCTTGTACTACATCCGTTCCAAAATACTCCCTCCGTTCCACCAAAAGTGTCAAAAATTTATCTAAATTTGGATGCATCTAGACACATCTTTGACACTTTTTGGTGGGACAGAGGGAGTAGTAAGTACTAACTCAGTTTTGTCGAGATATAGACGTATCTAAACACATTTCGACATTTAGATACATTTGTATGTAGAAAAAAACTAGAAAATAATATCTTTTTATAGGTGAAATACTAGTATGAAATGGATATGATAGTACTGGTCTTGGAAGGAAAAAAAAAGGATTTGAAAGTATCAAGGCATGGAAAGAGTGCATGGCTAGAAAAGATGGTTCACTTTGAGAAACGAAAGTGGGGGAGTAGTACTAGTCGGATACAAAGCGACGTGATGATTGTGCCCCAGGAGTACGAGAGGGGATATTCCGCAACTAGTTGCGTCCGCACACCATTTTTGTTTTGACATTTCCAAGTTTCCAAAAAATGCAAACTAAAATTCTAGACATACATTCTATTGTATCTAGTACGTGCTACACACACGGCCCCGCGCGCACGCAAAAGGAGAACATAGATGGACCGTGCTGATAATCCTTCGGAGGATTATTCCTCCCGAACCTCCGCCTTCCCCTGGCGACACGTGTCCTGCGGGACCATCACCCCCATGTGCATCTATCTCCCTCCTCCACACAGAAAAAAGTAAAAGAAAAAAGAAACAACTTCCTCACGCCATGCTCGCCTACCGGCCGCACCTTCCTCCCGGGTCTCGACGCACGAACGAAGTCCGGCGAGGGACCTCGCCGGCAAAGCCTCAACCCCGGCTGGTAGCACCCCCGCCCCTCTTGCAGCATCAGCGACTTGCAGCACCATCTGCAGTGCGCGACGGCGAACTTGCATCACCTAGGCGGCGCTGAAGTTGGCGGGCCTGCATCACCGCGGTGGAGCTCCACGACGGGCTAGGAGCATGGAGCCTGCGCTCTACGTTCGCCGCTTGAAGCTCCGGCGGCGCACCATTGAAGCTCCAGCACCGCACCTTTGAAGCTACGTCAGAGCACCATGGAAGCTACGGCGGCGCACCATTGCAGCTCCGGCGGCGCACCTTTGAAGCACGGGCGGAGCACCTTTGAAGCTCCGGCGGCGCACCTTTGAAGCTCCGGCGGCGCACCATTGCAGCTCCGGAGGTGCACCTTTGAAGCTCCGGCGACGCACCTTTGAAGCTCCGGTGGCGCACGTTTGAAGCACCGGCGGCGCACCTTTGAAGCTCCGGCGGCGCACCGGTTGGCGCCCGCTTGCAGCACTGTCAATATAGCTATGTAGCTACATCGATGAACCATGGCAGCTTTGACGTCCGTCGGTTGCAGCTCCGGCGATGCCGCTTGCAGCACCGAACACTGGCTCACCGCCGTCCCCGCTCGTAGCAGCAGCGCCCATGTCAGGTCGAAGTAGAGCCGCCCTTCTGTAGCAGCAGCAGCACCCCGCTTCATCTTGAAGCAGAGCCATCCTCCTGAGCAGCGCCCCGCGTCAGCTTGCAGCAGAGCCACCCTCCTGTACCAGCACCACACCCGTGCCGCTCGCGAGATCCGACTCCAGCTCGCCTGAGCAGCTCCATCGCCGAATCCCATGTGTGGAGTTGAAGGAGGAGATCTGACAGTGGTCATGAGACCTCACATGACCACATCCCGCCGGAGAAAGACGGCGGCTGCGGCGCCAAGGTGGAAGAAGACGGCGGCTGCGGCGCCAAGGTGGAAGAAGACGGCGGCGGCGGCGCGTTTTTTGCGTGGGTGACGGTGGTGTGAGACCTCAGCCTCCATGGAAACGACGGGGAAGAAAGACAGGAAACTGGGAAGGGATAAGACTGGGATGCGGATGAGCGGTCGTGAGTGGGCCCGTAAGGGACGCGTGTCACGAGCAGAAGGCGGAGGTTCCGCGCGTTTCCAGCCTCCGGCTGTTTTAAAGCATTTTCCAACATAGATAGTAGGGAACCATCTGATTCGGGAGCATTAATGTTTGTCTCTATCTACAGTGGGACCCATGAATGGGCGACTGGGGTTGTTGCATCCTAGCGCCTGCAGCCTGCAGGCTTTCGTACGTCCAGCAGACCGGCACGCGATGGGCTCGGGCGGTCAAGCGGACAAGGCGGAGGAGCCATGGCCTAGCGGCTATGGATGGCACACAAAAGGCAGCTGCGGCTGATAACTAGCAGGATCTGCATGCTTGTGTTCTTCAGTAGCTTAATTATCTGCTGAATTCTTCATCGAAATTATGATATTGTAGTACTCGCCTACAAATTAATTAAGGAGAGAACGCAAAAGTGAACTAGTCTGTACAACCGCATAGAATAATCTGGGTTAGCAAATTTGTTTATACACCATTCGTCCTTTCACAACGCATCAAGGAGAAGGCGGAGCATGCATGACTGACATACACAACAGCTAGCCGGAGGCACCAAGGACAAGGTCCGAACTCTGCACGTAAGGCTAGCTTTTTGCTCAAAATTAATTGTCCAACCATACCATACCACGCTACACAAGACCGAAATACATAGTAATGTTTACTACGTACTAGGTTCCCGTATGAAAACCGCATGGAAATAATCTCGGTCCACAATCTTGTTTGCTCATATTATAGAGGCCGGCCACGTGCAATAAGGGTTGGGTTGCACATGCAATATGGGTAGGGGATGGGCAGCCCGAATCCTGCTCTTCATTAGTTCATGGATATGAATTTGTTCATTACTTAACTTGAACTAAAAGGTTGTTTAAGGGGCTACATAAAAGAGTTACTACTAATAAGTACATTAATTACTCTATCACACGTAATCTAAGAAAATAAATTATTATTAATTTTGTTAACAAAATATGAATTATATGTTCAAAAAATTATTCCCTTTATTCCAAACAGATGCCATCAGTTTGTCAAATTTTAGATGAATCTTATACACTAAGACATATATAGATACACACGTTTTCGGATAAATCTCCGACATTATTTTAAAAATTAAATATAAATCTACTGGTATAATTTTTATGACATAATATTTGAATTAATGGTCAAAGTTGTTCTTAGCGTGCCTGTTAAACTCAAGTTAGTTAATTTTTAATTTCATTAATGGGCAACCTTCTTCCACCAAAAATGCCTCGCCCGTTCGGAGCATAGAGCTTGCATTGATAGTTGGGCACGCGCTCGTGCTTTTTAAGGTGTGGCCGCTACCCGCGCCACTACCATACCCACATAGAAGTAGTGCCCCATCCCATAAAGAACCAAGTGCGCTCGATGGGCATGTCCTAGCCATTCAGGAAAGGCCGGAATGACCACGAGGTAGGGTCCTTGTGCCGGGGGAGCCGCCGCAGGGAACGTGAACGGTGGTACATCCCTGTCGACAAGTGGTGGTACTTGACCCCCCAAGTCAACATGTCCACAAGTCGGCTTCCGAACTCCTAGAGGATGCATGTGCCAACGGGCCTTTCTCCTGCCCGATCATGTGGTCGACCATGCATTCAAGGTCGACGCATATGCCTGGGACACCTTGGTCTCGTGGGAGTTCAACCCATGGCGCCGCGCCGCGTACCTGGGCGACACCCACTACCTACGTGGCTACGACGATGATGACGGTCGCGATGATGACGAAGATGGTGTCAACGATCCCAAAATTGACTGCCGTGAAGCAGGAGGTCAAGCTCCCATCTAGCTACCAAAGCTGAGCGAGGAGGAGGCCCTCGCGCAGAGTGAGCTGGAGAAACTAGCCAAGTGGTAGGGGCTCGCCATCCCATTGCGAGAATCGGCGTTGGCGCATGGGAGATTTGCAACCGCCCATTACCCCGCGAGAGCAGGCACATTGGCCCACCGCACGCACCCAGTGCCTTCTTTTGTACCAGCGACAGGACCTCCCACGGTACCATACTCGCCATGGATGTGGCAGTCATCGGCCTTCGTCGACCTCGGCGACAATGGCGCAAACCTTGTCTGCTAGGATTTATTTTTATTTTATTTTTATTTTATATCTCCCTATGTAAATTGTGTTTTTATGATTAATTAATTTAGAAAAAAAATCACGTAGGCGTGGCGTTGTACATTCCCTAACGCAAACGTACACTCACGCCGTCAGTTATTACTAGCAGCTAGGTCTTCACTCGGTGGCAACCTGGGAGAAAACAAGGGAGCTGTCGGGTCTACCTCTGCCAGGCCCGCGTCAATCCATGCATCGTGACACTGAGCTCAGGGGATGGCTTCTGGATTGGCTAGGGAGATTGGCGGACAAGGAGCTGTCGATCGGGATCATGGTGTTGTACCAGTTGTGGCTTGCTAGGAATGATGCGAGGGAGGAGGTGAGGATCGACAACCCAGAGGCTATTGCTCGACGATCGCTGGCTCTAGTCGACGAGTGGCTGGCAATCAACCTGGGGACATCACAGGCGATGCCACGAGTGGAGGAGCACTGGCTCCCGCCCGAGGATGGCTGGCACAAAAGCAAATGCAGATGGAGCTTTCGTGTCTTCTCAGAGCAATGGAGGCTGCGGAATGGTGATCAGAGATAACAAGGGTGAGTTTGTGGCGGGCGAATGCCATTTTCTGCCATCCATCTCTGACCCGGAATGTGTGGAGCTTCTTGCATGCAAGCGTGCTCTGATCCTAGCGAAGAAGAAGGACGTGAGAAGGATCTAATTGGAGACAGACTGTCTAAGTGCTGTGGCAAAAATCAAGGGTAGCGATTTGGACCGGTCATCACATGGTCCTCTCGTTGAAGAGATAAAAGAGTTACAATGAGTTGTGGTTGTCCCTCTAGGGCTCCGAGGATCCGTCTTATAAAGGCGCACAGATCTAGGGTTTACATGGAGAGTCCTAGCCGGAATACAAGTTGCCTAACTATGGTACATTACATTGCCGTGCACGTCAAGGATCCACCTTTCCTTACATGTCGTATTGGATCCGGCTAACCCTAATGGGCCAGGCCAGATCCGACTTCCAGAGTTGGTCGGTGGATCCGGCTCCTTGTTCCTGAGGTGGACTTCATCCATCTTGATCTACAGCAACTGGGCTGTCCGATGGGCCACATGCCACCATCACCGTCTATGGGCCACCCGGTTCTAGGCATTGTCGATGGTACACCCATGAAGTATACCCACAACATGCCCCATCCACTAGTCCTCCATCGGGGAAGCCTACGTATCCGGATGTTGGACGTGCTTGAATGGTCAAACCGTCTAGTTGCATGGACGTCGTGGCGGCATCGTGGGTTGTGGCTGCCAGGGGCGTCAGCGGCTGCCTAACAACTAGCATTCAATCACCGAAGGTAATAATGAAGAGCTTACTTCAAAGTTAGATGAGCTTATAAATATCTTGAAGGGCAAGGAAAATACCCAAATTAATGCCATCACCAATTCTAATGTTGAGGAAGAAGATTTCATAGCTAGAAATCCTTATAACCCTGCATGGAGGAGTCAAAACTTTGGCTTGAATTTTCAATAGAAATACACTAATCCTGCAGGAGTTCAAAATAACAACTATTATAATGGTAGTGGAGCGAGCAATGGTAATGTTTCTAATGAAAGTACTTTCAAAAAATCTATGCATGCTCAAACTGAATAAAACAATACCCTTACAAAACTTACTGAGAATCATAGCACTATGTTAGAGAATTTTTCTAACCAAACTATTTCTCTCAAGAGTGATGTTCAAGTTCTACATGAAAGGACAAAGACCATTGAGGCACAGTTAGGCAAGATAGCTGAAAGCCAAACTATAATACTTGCAAGATTTGTAGGAAAGCCCAAACCAAATTCCATTGAAGATCTTAAGATGGTGAGAATGAAGAAAAAAAACAGAGAACATGAAGAGCTGGATTATAGTAATGCTCCATCACCGGACGATTCCGTGGAAAATTTTGTGAAGATGATAACCGTCAAGAATCCCGAAATTAATCAAGGTAATGGTACTATGTACCGGCAATTTATTCATGAAGTAGCATGCAAATTTCATGATTTAGAACAACAATATAAGAAGCTAGCTGAAAAAACCCAGCTAAACTTGATGATATATTTAAGCCCACTATTAAAATTCATATTGGAGTACATGAGGTTGATGCACTTTGTGATCTTGGTGCAAGCGTCCCGACTATTCCGAAGAACTTATTTGATAAATTAAATTTGGGGCCATTCAAAACAACTGAGCTAAGACTTCACTTAGCTGATTCAACCCATAAACAAGCTGTAGGAATTAAAGATAATAGCGTGGTAAAAATTAAAGACGCTACGGTGGAGGTTGTGCTGCGGTTTGGGTTTTGTGTGGGAGGGATGAGATGCCCGCGTCCATGTTTATATAGGCCGGAGGCAGGCGACGGCCGCAGCACGCGTGACATCACCATTACTTCGTGCGCAGAGGTAGGAGACGGCCGCGCGCCACGCGAGGCATCACCATTACGTTGCCGCAGACTGCTGAAGGGACGACGCCTGAGAAGACGTATTGAGCCTGGGTCGCTGCTAGGAGGGCCTGACTAAACGTCCACCAGACACGAGTGGATACTTTACGCGTCCGCGCAGCGTCCGCAGACACGCATCCACGGCCCATATTTGGGTCAGATTTGCGTCGCCCTGCTAGAGCAAGACCCATACGCATTTTACGACCGCGCGGACGCAAACGGTCGCTTAGTGTCCGTTTGTATCGTCCCGTTGGAGATGCCCTTCTACGCAAAGCAGCATCAAACCAAGGATGCACACATTTATTCAGAGCAGGGGTGTGAATTAAATCACAATGCCACCGTGAGAATTGCACACCACGCCAGCTGATGCGCACAGATTCAAGGGTGACACAAATTGAGGCATGGATTGAAGAACACGGACAGCCACTGCCCGTCTAGTTCACACGTAGGGATGAAATTGACTTGCAGCGATTAATAAATTTTAAGCAGAAAACATGCGATGAAGGATTAAAATTCAGTACAATTAATTTTGCAGAAAAATGACCTCCACTATAAGACTGAAAAGCTGGGAGATGACAACCTCTTAACATAGGAAAATCAACCAATACTCCCGTCTATGCACCACCTTTCAAAGTAAATATCAAGGCACATCCTAAGACTATGGAGGAGAAGGTATTCATGAACAGACCCTGCCCATAGGATATGCTTTGTTTCTTGGAATTGTTATAGGAATCCAGCAGCTTTTTCCTCTTTCTTATTTTTTGTCGCCGTTTCTTCAGCGCTTCCCCAAGTGGCATAGTGTACAAGTGTGACCGGGTTGTTATCCCCGGTCCATCTAGACACGGCGCCATGTAAAATAGTCCCCTATGCAAGCGACGCTCTTTGTACTTTCGGATGCTGTCCCTGATGATTTGTATTGACCTGTCAATGGCGAAGCGACGCTCCTTGTAAGCTTCCCACATGAGCATACCTCTCCTAACCAGTTCATTGTAGTCGTCCAGTGCCAATCTAAGATCGATACGCTGGCATCTTTCCCGGTACAAGCGTGTGGTCTTGAGCTTAAGAGAACGGTTGACATATGAGAAAGTACCATCCTCGTCACGGTGGCAAAGTCTAAAACTTTTTCTTCGAATCTTGATATTGTTGCTCCGATGGCTCTCGCTGCACAATATCAAATCAAAATAGACTAAGTGGCATTACAGAAATAGAAGATACTAACTCAATGGGCACAAGTCTTTTAAACAATCCCGATCGGGTAAATAATTAATGCTTTGGCGGATGCACAACGTCAAAATACCATTGTTTACTGTATCAGCAAATGTTTCATTACTAAGTTAACCAATATGCTTAGCAACTGCCTAATTCAAAAAACACTCCAGTGTTTTGCTAGTCTAGTAGTCTTTACAAAGAATCATGAAGAACACGTGATATTCATAACATCAAATCAACCCATCGTTCCTCGCTAATAAATAAATAATTCGTGTACCCTGCTTGTTAAAAAGGATATACATACCTGCCATCTCGTTTCTTCTCCATTAGGGCGTTGCTTATCAGATTAGGGCCGGCGCCCCTCATAATCAGGGGATTTAGTGTAATTTTCAGGCACCCACGGTCTGAAATAAGCAAAACAGCTATTTTATGCCTGCTGCATATCTAATTGGACCCGTGGTGAGATTTTATATACCCGATCGGTTGTACGAGTCCAATCAGAAGTTCAGAACTCGCACCCCAACCGCAGCAGTAATTAAGTACGTGCAGGAGGAGGAGTCCGTGTCTGTCTAGTATACGAGTCTCCCCCGGCACGTACGGCTTCAGGAGTATATCTACAGCTTCCCTCTACAACAAATAGACAGATATCAACTGTTCGACACATCGATAGATCGAGAGTTGAAGATGGACGTCGTCGCCGTGGCATCACCAAATATTTACTTGGACGACCTGGTGAGTTTTGGGCGCGGGATCCTCCGCCAAGGGATAGTTCACCAGGACGCCACGGTGAACAACTCTCTGCCCGTCGACACGTTCGAGATCCTCCTCATCGACAACTCTGTCGTCTATAAGAAGGCAGGGGACATCAGGGTGCTCGACAGGAGCCACCTGCACCTCGGGCAGGTGGTTGGGTCGGCGTCCGACATTGCTGGCCAGATCGGCGTCGTCACCGGCGTCACCACCCTTCTGGACCTGGCCGAGCGTGACAGCCGAGGCACGGCGACTGGGCTCATCAGGGGTGTGTCCCCATCCAACGTGCGGCGAGTGAGGTTCCTCAGCCTTGGTGACTTCGTCGTGTCTGGGCTGTGGCTCGGCCAGGTGGTCGAGGTGTCTGTCGATGTCGACGTCCTTTTCGACGATGGCGCTGTTTGCAGGGTTACCAATGCAGACTTAAAGATTCTACAGGAAGTGGATGGCACCCGCAGCCTCAAATATCAGCGGCACCAAATGAACTGCAACTTCTACCCAGGGCAGAGCGTCACCGGGCGAAACCGTCTTTCCCTCTTCAAAACGGCACGCTGGCTTAATGGCTACTGGAATCCCTGTCGCAACGTAGGCACCGTCCTCAAGGTGGAGACATCCGGCGTTCTCGTCTACTGGATTGCGTCGATGCACTGTGGCATGGACAAGGAGCTTGTTGAGGCATCCGCTCCGCCAGCATACCAGCACCCCGATGAACTGACCTTCTTCTGCGCCGCGTCCAGTTGCAGCTGGGGGGTAGCTGACCAATGCTTCTATCGAGAACCTAGATCGACCAAAACCGATGATGATAATCAGGACCAGGAGGAGGAGGAGGAGGAGGAAAAGGATGACCCATGCGCTGAAAACAATCAGGACGTGATTGATGCTGACCAAGATGCACCAATGCCCACGCCCACAAAGCAGAAGGATGTGATTTTTTACGGGAAGCAGCTGAGGAAGGTCTTCTTTGAGGGGCACAGGCGGGAGCGACGCCCACAAGTCAGGAGGCATGTGGAGGTGGAGTTTCCCATGACTGTCGCCAGCACCAGCACCTCTGTTGACGTGCTATGGCAGGACGGCACCCTGCAGCGTGGCATACCTTCAGCGACCCTCGTCCCCTTTTATATGATGAATGAGCACGAGTTCTTCCCCGGACAACACGTCGTCGAAAACAATACTGCCGGTGATACTAATGGAAACGACGATGACACAACAAGACGTGTGGGCGTCGTCAGGAGCGTGGACTGCAAGGACCAGACGGTTTGCGTTTCATGGTTCAAGGCGGGGATGTGCCCTGACGAGGCTAGGGAGGTCGAGTGCATTGATACCATGAGCGCATATGATCTCAAACTGAACCACTCACCTCACTACGGAGATATTGTTGTCCGCCTTCTACAGTCAGACTCAACGGACGATGGTGGTAGTGCGGCATTAGATGGCCAAAAGAAGAAGAATGCGGATGATGCTGACCTTTCGTGGGTTGGGCATGTTGTTGACCTTCCTGATGGACACGTCCAAGTCAAGTGGGGTGATGGCAGTATGTCAATGGTACGTAAGTGTATCTTTTTTTTCTACTTCTTCATGGACCTACAACTTATAGTATGTATAACCTCCCAACCTCATTCATTTGATTGAGCGTGCCGCAGGTAATGCCACACGAGGTCGTTGCCGTCACCGAGGAGAACTACATAGATCTACGGACTGAAATGGGTGATTGGGTGGAGGACGACGATATGGATGATGCACCTGAAGAGGCTGCCAACACGGTATGTATATCCTTGTAAGTTCTAGCACCTGAAGAGGCAAATCATCTGGTGCGCCTTTTTGTGCTAATATATGTGTAATCTTACATATGATTTTAGGACAATAATGATCCGCACAAGCCAACAAACTATTGCGGTGTTGAAAATGAGGACCTAGCTGCGATGACAACAAACCTTTTCGGTTTTGCAATCCGGTCTTTCCTCCAATTCACCAGCGACCTGGTGGCTCGTGGTAAGGGATACCTGATCAATCACCAACCGCCGCCGTCATCCTTGCTACCAAGCTCAGAGGTACCTGGTGGTGAAGCAATGGAGAACATCGTTGTTGAATGTGACGAAATGTTCAGCTTCCCACGTTTCGATGTATTGCAGATCACCCCCCAGGATCACCATTACCTTGACGACGCAAACCAGGTAATATTTATTTTTAGAAAATGAACAATTGTGGGTATTCTAGATTTAAGTGAAATACATGCGTATTACAGATATTGTTTTGTCTGTGTCTAGAACCCATCTGCGACGATCTTTTTCTACTGTTCACTAGTACCAATTTATATACTTAGAACCTTAACCAACTCTCTTTTTCCAAGGAAATGCAGGGCGGTAGTCGTGGGAAGAACTGGGCCAAGGTAGTGCAAAAGGAATGGAAAAATCTAGAGAACGACTTACCAGGTATGAGAGTACACTACTAAACGCATAGTCCATGATTCTAAATAAGTACCTATAACAATTTAATGTGCAGAAACCATCTACACACGAGTGTTCGAAGACCGCATGGACCTGCTCCGGGTGGTAATGGTGGGTGCGAGCGGGACACCGTACCATCACGGACTCTTCTTCTTTGACTTGCAGATACCATCCTCCTACCCGACTGAGCCACCCCAAGTGTATTACCACTCCTACGGTCTACGCCTCAATCCAAACCTCTACGAGTCTGGTACCGTGTGCCTCAGTCTACTAAATACGTTCGATGGTGAGGGCACCGAGCTCTGGTCGTCGGTGACATCAAGCCTCCTCCAAGTTGTTGTCTCCATCCAAGGCCTCGTCCTCAACGACCAACCATACTACAACGAGGCCGGATATGAGACCCTAGTCGGCAAACCAGAGGGTCGTCGCAATGCGCTGCCCTACAGTGAGAATGCTTACCTTCTCAGCCTTCGGACCATGCTCCATGTGTTGCGCCGGCCGCCTCGGGGATTTGAGGAATTCGTTAAGGACCACTTCCGCCGGCATGGAAGGTTTGTGCTCATGACATGTGATGCGGCCCTGCAAGGATGCGTCGTCGGTGATGCCCATGCCACCGAAGCGACTAAGGAACAGCCATGCTCGGCCGGGTTAAAGCTTGCGCTCGCCAACATGTTGCCTATCCTCGTGGCAGCTTTCACAGAGATCGGCGCCCAGGGGTGCGAAGAGTTTCAGAAGGCATATGCTCTCAGCACCGCTCACTAGACGCATGCCACAGCTCTGGCTAAGTCGCTTGATCTTGTAATTACTCGCTTTTTAGTTCTGCAAGAGTTAGTATTTTCTTTTCTGTTTTTTCGATTAAAAACGAGTTCATCAGGCATAGAACGAGCGTGACCAACGTATGTTGATCAGACCAAGCAGCGCACGGTAATCTAGATTTGTCGGGTACACAAATTGTGAGATCAAACATAGTAATCTACTAGATTTGTCAGGTACACAAATTGTGAGATCAAACATAGTAATCTAGACGCAATGGCCAGTGTGCTCGACTAGGCGAAATAAAGAACAAAGTGATGGGCCGCTGGCCTCGCGTAGGTCTGTTGACCCGGTGCCGTATACGTCAACACTCTCGTCTATGGGGGTGACCCCAGTGCTCGTGGAGTACTTAGATCATCTCCAACAGAGCATGTAAACTAGTCATGCGCTAAAAAAAATGTTAATATACAGCGTCAAACATGTTTTTGCGTTCTTAGCAGGCGCTGCAAAATAGGTCGCGCTGTAAAAACTTTTGCGTGCGCGGCAGTTTGCGCTATCCAAAGCTGGGGCGCCGACTAGCACGCGCTGTAAGCTCGCTTCTCCATCGCGCGAAAAAAATGCTCTGAAATGTCTTCGCTTCTCCGCGCTGCGACGACGAGAAGATCCGCCGGCGGCGTACGGCCTTGCCCGTCCCTCCGCGCAAAGCCATGCCAGGCCAAACTCTCCTTTTTCGTTCTATGCTGCCTGCTGCCTGAGGCGGCGGTGCACGATTGACTTTCCCCCGCGCGGCCGGCCGGCCGGACGTGATCGAATCATTAGTTCTTGCTATCTGCTGCCTGAGGCGGCGGTGCCCGATTGGCTTTCCTCCACGCGGCCGGCCGGACGGACGGAATCGAATCGTTCGTTCCTGCAGCTTTTCTTCACTTATTTGTTTCTTGCTAGGATCAATTTTGTCTCAGCGGATGATTAATAGTGCGATTTTGATTCGTTTTCAGTCCCCGGGAATGGAATTCAATGGTTGTGTGGCGGCATGGAAGGAAGGATGGATGGGAAAGAAAAGAATGGGTGCAAAGAGGAGACGACTGATAAATTTAGTTGATTTTTTTAATTAGATTTATTTGTGGCCTGTTTGATTTTGATTGTTGTATGTATGTTGAAGAAACTTGGTCGTGGAGCTTTATTTTACAGCCTCTGATGAAGGGCTGGTTTTGGGCTTTTTGGTTACGCTGTAAAATAGAGTCCCATGTGAAGTTCGCGTCGGCGCCGCGCGCTGTATCCGGATCGAGCGCGCTGCAAACGAGTTTTACAGCTCAAATTTTAGAGCCTATATTGGGATGCTCTTATGCTGCTCTTTTATTTAAGACAGAAGGCACGACATGCCTTTAAATTAATATACAAAGCTCCACGTACGGCCAAGGGTAGCAGGTGAACCAGCATCTTAGGGCGCGTTTGATAGCCTGCACGGATTTCCTGGCTCACTGCACCAGCGAGATGGACCTTCCTGCGCGTCGCGAACAGGCCATGGACCATGAAACGCGGATCGTTGGGAAGCCTTGGTGGCATTTTCTGTGCCGGAGAGGGAAGCCAGACCCCATTGTTTGGGTGCCTTCACAGACCACTTTCTTCCCTGATCGTGCATCTCACACCCTGTGTGGTAACCTCTTCCCTTAAAGTAGTGAGGTTACCCAGTACTGCTAACTGAATAACAACACACAACAGATTTAGTTTATCACAAAAGGTGTTGGTAATACACAACAACTACTTAGTGGGTGATGCATCATGAGCGAAGCAACTATACTTCGTGATGCATCACAGGTTCATCACACGAGAGGTTAGTATATACCACCTCGAACAAGTTCAATGTTAAAGACCGGGGATCAGGTTGTAGAAAGTCCTAGCTAATGGAGGGATACGAGACCACTTCACAAAATCAGCAGATCATGGCCAAGGATGCAGAAGCACTAAGCACGAAACTGCTTGCGAAGCCAGGTCCTAAGTCAGCTCCTCCTCTCCAGTGGTTGTAGCTTACAGTACTCGGCATACTCTTCTTCGTTGTCTGCAATGAAGTCGATAATCCTGACCAGCAAGTTAGGTTGGAACAGCTGCGCCCTGCAGACAAACCGGGGCGTGAAGATCATCTTCATCTGAGCATAGTTCGTGATCGGGGTCCCGACGTACTGACGATGCCTCGGGTAGTGTTGCAATCCACAAGAAACAACTGTTAGTGCGGATGATATTCACATTCTTTCAAATCTATGAAGGAACTCAATGAGGCTGCCTACCTGAATGATGGAGATGTGAAGAATGTGTGTGACAATGGTGGAGAAGATGTGAGGCATATAAAGGTGAGGAAGATGAAAATGAACAGGCAGCCACCAGGTGATCAATTCCCGTGGCTGGCCGCCGGTGTAACATCCCAAAAATATAAAAACAAAGAAAATGAATTTTCCTATTTTCCAAACTTTGGAACCAACAAAAACTTTTATTAAATTAAGTTGGATACATAGTGATCATGCTTATATGTTGTGATCTTGCCATATTTGTTTGTTGAAGTATTTTTAAATGACCTAAAACCCTAAACCTCACCCCTCTTTTCACCATCTAAGATAAAATAAAATAAAAAGAAATAAAATAAGAAAAGGGCCTATGTGCCTATGACTATTTTTGTGAAACTTTTACTTAGACCTTTCTACCTTGTGTAGATGTTTTGAAAACATTAATCAACCCTACCTAGTGCTCAACAAATCAAATCCAAGGTGAAAACAAAATAAATTAAAAAGAAAATAAAAATGCCATACATGCATATGAGAGTAAATAGCCAATTTGTGAAATTAAGAATCTTGACCCTAAGACTTGTTGTGAATGGTTGGATCACTCCTCTATACCATTTCAACAATCAAAAACATCATTTGGGTCAAGAGAAATCAAATCAAATCCAAGAAAAATCAAAAACCATGTGGCATGTGATAATGGTCACTTGTGCCATTTTTAACAACATACCCACTTTGAGCCATTTTATTAAGAGACTCTTAAACCAAACCCTAACAACTCTTTGCACCTCATCCAAGACCTTATCAAGATGAGCAACTTGGGTGTTGACCACTTTGACCAGATCATTGACCATTTCTCAAAATAGTCAACCCAAGATGCTATGTTGAAACAGATTCTAGATTCCCTCAAAATTTAGAATTTTCACAAATCCTTTCCAATTCTCAAACCAATGCCACACATTGCTGCCCAACATCATTTAGAACACATCCATCACAAAAATTGATCAAAATTCATCACACATGAGACCTTGGCAAATAATCAAATGAAGTACATAGAGGTACAACCACTATTCCAACCACTATTGCCTACCTCACTTTTCTCTCCCTTGTGCTCATCTACAATACCTGGTGCCCAAAACCATCTAACATGACCTCACCTAGTGTGCATGGTCACCTCACCTCACCACCATGCCCAAAATCATGTCATATGTCACATACACTTTGACAAATATTAGTTGTGCAAGCTCTAGACCTCTCCAACTAAGAGAACCTTGTCAAATCACCTGGACTCACCCCACTTGACCAAGCCATGAACCCAGAGACAAAGATATTGCACAAGAAATGCCCAGACCTGACCATGCCGGCCCTCATGCTCACCACCATGCCCAACACCACTCCACTCCCTCTCTCTCTCTCACCATGTCCTGGAAGATCACCTCATCCACCTGCATCTTCTGGCGCACGCCCTGGCCCAAGAGAGGACCACACACGCCAGGCCATGACGTGCCAGCACGTGCACCGGCATGGCCACGGGCGCGTCAGTGCGTCGCCTCGCCTCATCGCATCGGACCACCTCGCGCCCTCTCCTTTCACCCACTTGCTCACCATGACACCAGCTAGCCCCTGGACATCGCCATTGGCTCGCCGGAGCACTGTCGCCGTCGTCACTGACGACGACCGTCCGCCACGGTCCGCCAGTACACGATGATGTTGCCGCCTGCTCCCGACCACCCCTGTCCTCGCCTGGATGCGCATCGTGACCACCATGACACCAGGAACAGAGCCCCACCCTCGCCAACGTCACTGAGACGCTCTAGCCTCACCATCGACGACGACCTGCCCCGCTCCGCCTCGGTCCATCTCGCCCTATAAATAGAGCCCCTCCCCGAGCTATCCGAGCACACCATCGGCCTCCCCTCATCTCACTCGCTCTCCTCGACCTCTTGCTACACCACATTAGCCACCACGTCGCCGCAATTTGGCCGGAGCCCGCCGCTGCAGTAGCTCGACGAAGCCGTTGATTTCCTCCACCCCAAGCACTGCCGCGACCACCCTCTGCCTCGCCATCGTCTCCAACGCTGATTGCCCGCCTCGCCGACCCCGCTGGATGCCGGTGAGCCCCCTATCGCAACCCCCCTAGCCGCCGGTAGGGTTAGGTCGCCGGCGAGCCCTGGTGAGGAAGAGGACGACCCTCAGCCGTCGATCTTCCTTTTCATCCGACGGCCCCCTCCACGCGTACCGGTTCGGCGTTTGGAAACACTGGCTGGCAGTGGACCCCGCCATCAGTCCCCTCTCGTCCCGTGTGGCAGCTCACTGGGCTGGCCCGTTTAAACCCCCTTTGGCCCGTTAGCATTTCCCGCCTAGCCCGTTTAATTCAAAATCGAATTATTCAATTTAGCTGAATTCAAATACTGGTACATTGCTAGAATTTACATAGTTTCAAATCTACAAATCCAAATTTAGTGATTCAAAATGTTCTAGAAAGATTATGAAATTCTCTAACCAATCCCACTGGTTTCAATTAAAAATTCATTCTAGATACTCTGCAATAAAAATGACAAATCAGTAACTTTTCAAACTTCAAAGAAATATCTAAAATTAACCATAAACTATTTTGAAGTGATTCCAACTTTCATAAATCACATTTGATGTTGTCTAGTTTATTATGTAATAAAATACTATAGTTGCTTCATATGATCATGGGCTCGAATCAAAAATTGGCTATGTAGTCAATACTAGCCCATTTCAATTATTTTCAAAATTAGGAATTTAAATCTATGAGGTGTAGCATCTCATTTAAATCATTATTTCAAGTGATTCAATATAATTTGATGACACATGTCTTCATGATCTCTTATGTTTTTATTTGAGAATATTCAATCATTGCCATAGTAGCATTTAAATTGTTCCAACTAATTATTAAATCATATGAGAGGTATCCCTCTCATTTAAATCTTTGTCTCAAGTAATTCTACATGAGGTAGAGACCATGGTCTATTAACTCTCATATTGAATTACTTGATGATATTAAATCATTACTATGTTGGTATTAAATTGCATGAGGTGCATCACCTCATTTAAATCATTTTCCCAAATGATGATTATGAAGAGGTTGACCTTGGTCAACCTAGGTCATACATTATTATTGGAAGAAAATAAATCTTAACAACATTCAATAAGAGGAAATTATTTCTCCCAAGAATTAAATAGAAACCCTAATTAATATTTGTAATGAGAGGAAATTATTTTCCTTTAAAAGAAAACAAAGTTAACCAACAGGATAATAATATGGTGATGCTAGAATAGCTTGTGTGAGTCATTTGTGTGATTAGTCTAGCACTTAAGTATTGTTTGGTGATTGGATCCTCGTATTCGTTTATAGACGCTAGTACTGGAGACTATCAAGAGGAGGAGGTTTTCTACCAAGAAGAAGAAGAAGAGAACTTTGATCACAACACCAACCAAGGCAAGCTAATATTCTTGCTAAGTGCAAAGCTCTACAAGAGCAAGGCACCACCACATTTTTACTTTATGCTTAATGGTCCTATCCCAAGTTTTTACCTTACAAGCTTTATTGAAACTGATTTATCAAAGTTACTTTTTGATTCACGATTCACTTGGTCTAGATATAGAGTAGAACAAGAGCACCAAACTTAGCCTAGAAAGCTATAAGCTAGTTAGCACCCCTCATGACTAGTTGCTAGTGCTAACAAATAAAATTGACTACTCTAGATGGGAACTGATACGTCTCAAACGTATCTATAATTTCTTATGTTCCATGCTACTTTATTGATGATACCTACATGTTTTATACACATTATATGTCATATTTATGCGTTTTCCGGAACTAACCTATTGACGAGATGCCGAAGGGCCAGTTCTTGTTTTCTGCTGTTTTTGGTTTCAGAAATCCTAGTAAGGAAATATTCTCGGAATCGGACGAAATCAATGCCCGGAGATCTTAGGATCACGCGAAGCTTCCGAACACCCGAGAGAGGCCGGAGGGGGCCACGGGCCCACCGGACAACACCACAGCGCGGCCAGAGGGGGCCCGCGCCCCCCTATTGTGTCGTCGCCTCGTTGACCTTCTGACGCCGCCTCTTCGCCTATATAAAGGTCCCTGACCTAAAACACGATACGGAAAAAGCCACGGTACGAGAAACCTTCCAGAGCCGCCGCCATCGCGAAGCCAAGATCTGGGGGACAGGAGTCTCTGTTCCGGCACGCCGCCGGGACGGGGAGTGCCCCGGAAGGCTCCTCCATCGACACCACCGCCATCTTCATCAACGCTGCTTGTCTCCCATGAGGAGGGAGTAGTTCTCCATCGAGGCTCGGGGCTGTACCGGTAGCTATGTGGTTAATCTCTCTCCTATGTGCTTCAATACAATAATCTCATGAGTTGCCTTACATGATTAAGATTCATATGATGATGCTTGTAATCTAGATGTCATTATGCTAGTCAAGTGGGTTTTACTTATGTGATCTCCGGAGACTCCTTGTCCCACGTGTGTAAAGGTGACAATGTGTGCACCGTGTGGATCTCTTAGGCTATATTTCACAGAATACTTATTCACTGTTATGAATGGCATAGTGAAGTGCTTATTTATATCTCTTTATGATTGCAATGTGTTTTGTATCACAATTTATCTATGTGCTACTCTAGTGATGTTATTAAAGTAGTTTATTCCTCCTACACGGTGTAATGGTGACAGTGTGTGCATCGTGTAGTACTTGGCGTAGGCTATGATTGTGATCTCTTGTAGATTATGAAGTTAACTATTGCTATGATAGTATTGATGTGATCTATTCCTCCTTCATAGTGTGATGGTGACAGTGTGCATGCTATGTTAGTACTTGGTTTGGTTATGTTGATCTGTTATGCACTCTAAGGTTATTTAAATATGAACATTGAATATTGTGGAGCTTGTTAACTCCGGCATTGAGGGTTCGTGTAATCCTACACAGTTAGTGGTGTTCATCATCCAACAAGAGGGTGTAGAGTCTAGCATCTATCTATTTATTCCTGTTATGTGATCAATGTTGAGAGTGTCCACTAGTGAAAGTATGATCCCTAGGCCTTGTTCCTAAATACTGAAATCGCTGCTTGTTTACTTGTTCTCTCTGCATGTTTACTTCCTGCAATATTAATACCATCAACCGCACGCCGACAAGCACTTTTACGGCGCCGTACTACTACTCATATTCATTCATACCACTTGTATTTCACTATCTCTTCACCGAACTAGTGCACCTATTAGGTGTGTTGGGGACACAAGAGACTTCTTGCTTTGTGGTTGCGGGGTTGCTTGAGAGGGATATCTTTGACCTCTTCCTCCCCGAGTTCGATAAACCTTGGGTGATCCACTTAAGGGAAACTTGCTTGCTGTTCTACAAACCTCTGCTCTTGGAGGCCCAACACTGTCTACAAGAATAGAAGCACCCGTAGACATCAAGCACTTTTCTGGCGCCATTGCCGGGGAGGAAAGGTAAAAGGCCCTCATACTTCGGTCCCAGGTAAATTACTTTTCTGGCGCCGTTGTGTGTGTGCTCGAAGCTATTTCCTTTAGATCCTGCAATTGCATCTTTTTGTTTCTTGTTTACACTAGTAAGGCATAATGGAAAGCAACAGTGAGCTTTTTAATCTTTTCCCTGAGATAGAATTGTTTGCTGCGAAAGTTAAAAAAACCTATGGAATCTTATTTGCATGCTAGTAGCAATATTATTAGTATGAACACCATTGTTGATAATGCTATGGAAGAATTTAAGCTTGGGGAGGTCGGTTTTGATGAAAATGATCTCTTTAGTCCTCCGGGTATTGAGGAGAAAGTTTATGTTGATTATGATATGCCTCCTATTTATGATGATTATAATGATAGTGGTCTTTTTGTGCCGCCTACTATGGAGAGTAAATTTATTTATGATTACAATATGCCTCCTACACTTGATAAGAATAATAATGATAGCTACTTTGTTGAATTTGCTCCCACTACATCTAATAAAATTGATTATGCTTATGTGGAGAGTAATGATACTTTTATGCATGTGAATAAGAATGCTTTATGTGATACTTATATTGTTGAGTTTGTTCATGATGCCTCTGAAAATTATTATGAGAGAGGAAAATATGGTTGTAGAAATTTTCATGTTACTAAAACACCTCTCTATATGCTGAAATTTTTGAAGTCGCACTGGTTTTATCTTCCTATGCTTGTTACTTTGCTCTTCATGAACTTGTTTATTTACAAGATTCCTATGCATAGGAAGCATGTTAAACTTAAAAGTGTTTTGAATTTGCTTCTTTATGCTCTCTTTTGCTT
>NC_061514.1:28515626-28610493 GCF_022539505.1 Lolium rigidum | reverse complement strand
TATCGATTCTGAGACGCCCTCCGACACGACGTGCGCGACAAATCACACACGTGATGCCAGAGGAATTAACACGAGCGGTAACATTACAACAGGATTACAATAGAGCCCACAAGAAACATATATTGCAACAACGATTCCAACGAGTGAAGATACAAATATACAATACAAAGATCCAAATCATACAGAAGATCAAATACGTCCGAGTACGGACAAGATACAAATTGGACTAAGAGTCCTGAAGATAACCAGTGGCGTCCATGACCCTGCCCAGGCCAAGCCGGAAGGGTAACCTTGCTAACGTCGTCTTCCTCGAACATATCTTCATACCTGCCCGGTTATATCCCGTAGAAGCAGCAATAAGTACGGGTTCGTACTTAACAAGACTTCAAGACATATAAGCATTCGTCAACCAGTCGTCCTTTGTACTTGAGGCACGCAGGGGACTTAGAGGACGCAAGAGGAACGTCATAGGCAATATGGTGGGGTTAAGCGGCAGCGCGCAAGCACTAAAAACCTATAGAGACACTCTACAACATTCGTCTAATCAGAGAAGGTGAGAGAGCGCATAAACTAACAGTTCTATACTCTGCAAACATAACCCAACCGATGTGTTCCCCCCTCGCCAGGAGGTACTTACAAAGGCACTCACACGGTTGTCAAGTTTTAACCATTTATTATTGAAGTTGTGCTAACTTACTACGCAAGTTATTAGTATTGAAACAACAGGTGTAAGTTGTCTATGGTCGAGTCATACAGCTCCAAGTCGTCCATAACCGCGGACACGGCTTATCGATAAGATGTAACCCTGCAGGGGTGCCCAAATGTGCCCACATGCACGATCAACCCACTTACGACAGGTGGATATCACGACACGCACTCTCCTTCACTACAACAATGTCCAGGAAGCCACCTAACGAAGTTAAACCCGTATCAGAGTCCGGCTGTGCTCTGAAGCGGACTCAACTATTGCGACTGCGTGCTAGGTGGACAGTACCCAGCGGGATGACCACTTCGCAGTGGCACCGCATCCTATGAGCGTGCAAGAGACAACGGGGTTACAAGGCACATAGCTTCCCCAAAAGTAACATCATATCATCCGACCATAAAGAAACAAGCTTGCACGCCCGAGGAAACAAACAAACATTCAAACTAATTGTGGCCACTGGACAAAGCTGTAGGTTCCGGCAGTGATCGAGGGAAGACCCGGTAAGCATACCCACATGTGGTTAGAGCGCTCAGTCTCGGAACAGATAACAAGAACTCGGGGTCCTAAGATATTTAGGAAACACAAGTGAGCCGTCATAAAACGACCAGCTGACCCACCGATGCCTCCGCTAAACAAATGTCAACAACTAAAGTAACCATGATTCTTCCCAACATATAACCCGATAAGATAGCAGTAACGGTAACGAGATAAAACAGCACTAGCATGCACTACGACTCGCAAGGCAGACCCGATAACCAAACAATAGCCGTAGGAGGTGGTGGTGGCAATATGGGCTGCTTGAGGTAACAAGTGGAAAGGACACATGAAAAGAACGCAACTTAAGGATAGCATGAGGGAGAAGGAAAAATAAAATAGGTGAGCGACTTCTGCAGGGGCAGGAGTATAGGGGAAATGCTTGCCTGTTAAAGCTTGCCGAGGGACATCCGGAGAACTTGTCGTATCTGACCACACCACTTCGTGATCCTATCCGGGAAGAAGCAAATGCTGGAACACACAACGTATGCAATCTTACTACTACGGATAAAGAAGATCCAACATCATCAAGATGATATGCATGACATGGCAAACATGATGCGGCGGTGCAACCTATCCATATAAATCGGAGTCGGAACCCCGGACAAACAAATTATTAGGTTCGAGTTATTTTTCTACCCCGCATATTAAATGTTGATTAGCATGGCATACATGGCATAGGTGAGCTACACAAATTTAAATGGGACCGGGATAAGGAATAAGTAGTCCCGCACAATTCCATATTTGTTTATTAGGTGAACCGCTATTTAACCCGAACCCACGAGATACACAATGTGATGCAACATGTATGATTGATGCAACAATTTATATAGCACATTTATAAAATAGGTTGGTTAGGGTTGGGGTCTCACGGCATCGAATCGGAGAGCGGACATCGGTTTGGGGTTCGGAGAGGAAGAAGAGGAAGACGGGGTCTCGATCTTCGGATCCGTGAAGGAGAACTTGGGTTCCAGCTTTGGATGTTGGTGGCGAACTTGCATCGATCATCCTAGTGATCTTTGGGTGACACGGTGAAGAAGAACAGCCGACGGGAGGTCATGTCCATGGGATGAAACACAACAACACAAGTGTGCAGTGGCCCCATGCTTAGTGGCGATCCTCGTGGAGCACCATCTTCATATCATTGCTTCTACTAGCACCAGGCTCAGGTAGCGGAAAGAAAAAACATTGCGCAGCAGCAACACCTGGAATCAGCGACACTGTGATACAACAGCAGGATCAACAAGTTGTAGCCGGCAAGATCAACATGGTGAGCACGCGTGCGTGCTGGAGTCAAAACACAACCAGTGAGCCGGACACGGTTAGCAGCAGGACTTGGCAGCGGAATCAACGTGTGCGAAGATCGAGCTGTGTTCTGGACGCGCAGGGACGGATGATACGTCCCAAACGTATCTATAATTTCTTATGTTCCATGCTACTTTTATGATGATACTCACATGTTTTATACACATTATATGTCATTATTATGCATTTTTCGGCACTAACCTATTGACGAGATGCTCGAAGAGCCGATTCTTTGTTTTACTGCTGTTTTTGGTTTCGAAATCCTAGTAAGGAAATATTCTCGGAATTGGACGAAATCAACGCCCGGGGTCCTATTTTTCCACGAAGCTTCCGAGAAGACCGAAGGGAAACGAAGTAGGGCGACGAGGCGGCGACACGCTAGGGCGGCGCGGCCCACCTCTGGCCGCGTGGCCCTGTTGTGTGGGCCCCTCGTGGCGCCTCTTGACCTGCCCTTCACGCCTACTTAAAGCCTCCGTCGCGAAACCCCCGGTGCGAGAGCCACGATACGGAAAACCTTCCGAGAGACGCCGCCGCCGCCAATCCCATCTCGGGGGATTCAGGAGATCACCTCCGGCACCCTGCCGGAGAGGGAATCATCTCCCGGAGGTCTCTTCATCGCCATGATCGCCTCTGGATCGATGTGTGAGTAGTTCACCCCTGGACTATGGGTCCATAGCAGTAGCTAGATGGTCGTCTTCTCCTCATTGTGCTATCATGTTAGATCTTGTGAGCTGCATATCATGATCAAGATCATCTATTTGTAATCCTTCATGTTGTGTTTGTTGGGATCCGATGAATATTGAATACTATGTCAAGTTGATTATCAATCTATCATATATGTTATTTATGTTCTTGCATGCTCTCCGTTGCTAGTAGAGGCTACGGCCAAGTTGATACTTGTGACTCCAAGAGGGGGTATTTATGCTCGATAGTGGGTTCATGCCTCCATTAAATGCGGGACGATGACGAGAAAGTTCTAAGGTTGTGGATGTCTTTGTTGCCACTAGGGATAAAACATCGATGCTTTGTCTAAGGATATTTGTGTTGATTACATTACGCACCATACTTAATGCAATTGTCTGTTGTTTACAACTTAATACTTGGAAGGAGTTCGGATGATAACTTTGAAGGTGGACTTTTTAGGCATAGATGCATCTTTGGATAGCGGTCTATGTACTTTGTCGTAATGCCACTGATTAAATCTCATAGTACTCATCATGATATATGTATGTGCATTGTTATGCCTTCTTTATTTGTCAATTGCCCAACTGTAATTTGTTCACCCAACATCTGCTATCTTATGGGAGAGACACCGCTAGTGATCTGTGGACCCCGATCCTATTCTTTACATCTGAAATACAATCTGCTGCAATTGTTATTTACTGTTCTTCGCAAACAACCATCATCATCCACACTATACATCTAATCCTTTGTTTACAGCAAGCCGGTGAGATTGACAACCTCGCTGTTACGTTGGGGCAAAGTTCCGTGATTGTGTTGTGCGGGTTCCACGTTGGCGCCGGAATCCACGGTGTTGCGCCGCACTACACTCCTCCGACATCAACCTTCAACGTGCTTCTTGGCTCCTACTGGTTCGATAAACCTTGGTTTCTTTCCGAGGGAAAACTTGCTACTGTGCGCATCACACCTTCCTCTTGGGGTTCCCAACGGACGTGTCAACTACACGCATCAAGCATTTTTTCTGGCGCCGTTGCCGGGGAGATCAAGACACGCTGCAAGGGGAGTCTTCCACATCCAATCTCTTTACTTTGTTTTTGTCTTGCTTTATTTTATTTACTACTTTGTTTGATGCATTATATCAAAACCCAAAAAAAATAGTTGCTAGCTTTACTTTATTTAGTGTCTTTTTCTCTATATTAAAAACACAAAAAAATTAGTTACTTGCATTTACTTTATTTAGTTTGCTTTATTTACTACTGCTAAAATGGGTACTGTTGAGAATACTAAGTTGCGTGACTTCACTAGCACAAATAATAATGATTTCCTATGCACACCTATTGCTCCACTCGCTACTACGAGCAGAATTCTTTGAAATTAAACCCGCTTTACTTGAATCTTGTTATGAGAGAGCAATTTTCTGGTGTTAGTTCGATGATGCTTGCTGCCCATCTTAATAATTTTGTTGAACTATGTGAAATGCAAAAGTATAAGGATGTAGATGGTGACATTATAAAATTAAAATTGTTTCCTTTCTCTTTAAGAGGAAGAGCTAAAGATTGGTTGCTATCTCTCGCCTAGAAATAGTATTGATTCTTGGACTAAATGTAAGGATGCTTTTATTGGTAGATATTATCCTCCCGCTAAAATTATATCTTTGAGAAGTATCATAATGAATTTTAAGCAATTAGATAATGAACATGTTGCTCAAGCATGGGAGAGAATGAAATCTTTGGTAAAGAATTGCCCAACCCATGGACTGACTACTTGGATGATCATCCAAACCTTTTATGCAGGATTGAATTTTTCTTCGAGGAACCTATTGGATTCAGCTGCTGGAGGTACCTTCATGTCCATCACTTTGGGGGCGGCAACAAAGCTTCTTGATGATATGATGACAAATTACTCTGAATGGCACACGGAAAGAGCTCCACAAGGTAAGAAGGTAAATTATGTTGAAGAAACCTCCTCCTTGAGTGATAAGATTGATGCTATTATGTCTATGCTTGTAAATGGTAGATCTAATGTTGATCCTAATAATGTTCCTTTAGCTTCATTGGTTGCCCAAGAACAATATGTTGATGTGAACTTCATTAAAAATAATAATTTCAACAACAATGCTTATAGGAACAATTCTAGTAACAACTATAGGCCATATCCTTCTGCTAATGGTAATAGTTATGGTAATTCTTATGGGAATTCTTACAACAATAATAGGAGTGTACCCCCTGGTCTTGAATCCATGCTTAAAGAATTTATTAGTACACAAACTGCTTTTAACAAATCTATTGAGGAAAAGCTCGATAAAATTGATATTCTCGCTTCTAAGGTTGATAGTCTTGCCTCTGATGTTGATCTTTTAAAATTGAAAGTTATGCCTAATAGGGATATTGATAATAAGATTGTTACTACAGAAAATGCCATCCAAGTTCGAATTAATGAGAATATTAGATTGATGGCTGAATTGCATGCTAGGTGGGAAAGAGAAGAAAACGAAAAACTAGCTAAAGAGAATAAGGTAGCTAAAGTTTGGACTATTACCACCACTAGTAATGTTAATGATTCACATGTTGCTACACCTCCTACTATCAATGGTAAAATAATTGGTGTTGGCAATGTTACTACTCCGAGTGCAAAGCGTGCAAAATTGCTCGAAACTGCTAAAGCTGCTGAAATTGATAAAGCTCGTTGAAAATTTTCAAAATATTGGGGATAATGATCCCATTGCTGTAGATCATAATGGTTTAGACTTTGATGATTGTCACATCTCTGAAGTTATAAAGTTCTTACAAAAGCTTGCTAAAAGTCCCAATGCTAGTGCTATAAATTTGGTCTTTACAAAACACATTACCAATGATCTCATAAAAGCTAGAGAAGAGAAACTAAAACTTGAAACCTCTATTCCTAGGAAGTTAGAAGATGGTTGGGAGCCCATCATTAAGATGAGGGTCAATGATTTTGATTGTAATGCTTTATGTGATCTTGGTGCAAGTATTTCTTTATGCCTAAGAAAATTTATGATATGCTTGACTTGCCACCATTGAAGAATTGTTATTTGGATGTTAATCTTGTTGATAATGCTATAAAGAAACCTTTGGGGAGGATTGATAATGTTAGTATTATGGTTAACAATAACCTTGTCCCCGTTGATTTTGTTGTCTTGGATATTGAATGCAATGCATCTTGTCCCATTATATTGGGAAGACCTTTTCTTCGAACTGTTGGTGCCACCATTGATATGAAGGAAGGTAATATTAAATATCAATTTCCTCTCAAGAAAGGTATGGAACACTTCCCTAGAAAGAGAATGAAGTTACCTTATGATTCTATTATTAGAACAAGTTATGATGTTGATGCTTCGTCTCTTGATGTTAGTTGATACACACTTTCTGCGCCTAGCTGAAAGGCGTTAAAGAAAAGCGCTTATGGGAGACAACCCAATATTTTACTTTTGCACCTTTATTTTATATTTGAGTCTTGGAAGTTGTTTACTACTGTAGCAACCTCTCCTTATCTTTATTTTATTGCATTGTTGTGCCAAGTAAAGTCTTTGATAGTAAAGCCAATACTAGATTTGGATTACTGCGCAGGAACAGATTTCTTGCTGTCACGAATTTGAGTAGTAGTCCCTGTAGAAAAATCAAAAAAATCTGCCAATTTACGTGCGTGATCCACAGATATGTACGCAACTTTCATTCAATTTGGGCATTTTCATCTGAGCAAGTCTGGTGCCACTTTAAAATTCGTCTTTACGAACTGTTCCGTTTTGACAGATTCTGCCTTTTATTTCGCATTGCCTGTTTTGCTATGTTTGATGGATTTCTTTGTTCCATTAACTTTCAGTAGCTTTGTGCAATGTCCAGAAGTATTAAGAATGATTATGTCACCTCTGAATATATGAATTATGCACTGACCCTCTAATGAGTTTGTTTCGAGTTTGGTGTGGAGGAAGTTTTCAAGGGTCAAGAGAGGAGGATGATACAATATGATCAAGAAGAGTGAAAAGTCAAAGCTTGGGGATGCCCCGTGGTTCATCCCTGCATATTTTAAGAAGACTCAAGCGTCTAAGCTTGGGGATGCCCAAGGCATCCCTTCTTTATTGACAACTTATCAGGTTCCTCTAGTGAAACTATATATTTTTTCCGTCACATCTTATGTGCTTTACTTGGAGCGTCTGTTTGTTTTTATTTATTTTTTTGTTTGAATAAATCGGATCCTAGCATTCTTTGTTTGGGAGAGAGACACGCTCCGCTGTTTCGTATGAACACATATGTTCTTAGCTTTATCTTTAATGTTCATTGCGAAATTTGAACTACTTCATTCATTGCTATATGGTTGGAAACGGAAAATGCCGCATGTGGTAAATGGTTTAATGTCTTGAATAATGTGATACTTGGTAATTGTTGTGCTCATATAGATCTTGTTTAAGCTCTTGCATCATGTACCTTGTACTCATTAATGAATAACTACATAGAGCTTGTTAAAATTTGGTTTGCATGATTGATCTCTAGAGTCTAGATATTTTCTCGGTTGAGGTGTTTGAACAACAAGGAGACAATGTAAAGTCTTATAATAGTTACAATATGTTCATATGTGAGCTTTGCTGCACCTTTTATACTTGAGTTTGCTTCAAACAACCTTGCTAGCCTAGCCTTGTATTGAGAGGAATTCTTCTCGTGCATCCAAATCCTTGAGCCAATAACCATGCCATTTGTGTCCACCATACCTACCTACCAAATGGTATTTCTCCGCCATTCCAAAGTAAATTACTTGAGAGCTACCTTTAAAATTTCCATTCTTTGCCTTTGCAATATATAGCTCATGGGACAAAATAGCCTTAAAAACTATCGTGGTGAAGAATATGTACTTATGTGTCTTATTTCTTAATAAGTTGCTTGTTGAGCGGTAACCATGTTTTCTGGGGACGCCATCAACTCCTTTACCTTTGTTCAATATCATGTGAGTTGCTATGCATGTTCGTCTTGTCTGAAGTAAGGGCGGTTTTCACAATCAAATGGTTTGAGTATGCATACTGTTAGAGAAGAACATTGGGCCGCTAACTAAAGCCATGATTCATGGTGGAAGTTTCAGTGTGGACAACCAATCCTCAATCTCTTATGAGAATATTAACTGTTGTTGAATGCTTATGCATTAAAGAGGAGTCCGTTATCTGTTGTCTATGTTGTCCCGGTATGGATGTCTAAGTTGAGAATAATCAAAAGCGAGAAATCCAATGCGAGCTTTCTCCTTAGACCTTTGTACAGGCGGCATAGAGGTACCCCTTTGTGACACTTGGTTGAAACATATGCTATGCAATGATAATCCGTGTTAACCCAAGCTAATTAGAACAAGGTGCGAGCACTATTAGTATACTATGCATGAGGCTTGCAACTTATAAGATGTCTTATACATAACTCATATGCTTTATTACTACCGTTGACAAAATTGTTTCTTGTTTTCAAAATGAAAAGCTCTAGCACAAATATAGTAATCAATGCTTCCCTCTGCGAAGGGCCTATCTTTTACTTTATTGTTGAGTCAGTTTGCCTATTCTTTCTATCCCCGAAGCAAACACTTGTGTCAACTGTGTGCATTGATTCTTACATGTTTACTTATTGCACTTGTTATATTACTTTGTGTTGACAATTATCCATGAGATATATATGTTGAAGTTGAAAGCAACCGCTGAAACTTTATCTTCCTTTGTGTTGCTTCAATGCCTTTACTTCGAATTTATTGCTTTATGAGTAACTCTTATGCAAGTCTTATTGATGCTTGTCTTGAAAGTATTATTCATGAAAAGTCTTTGCTATATGATTCATTAGTTTACTCATTATCTTCATCATTGCTTCGAATCGCTGCATTCATCTCATATGCTTTACAATAGTATGATCAAGATTATGATAGCATGTCACCTCAGAAATCATCTTTGTTATCATTTACCTACTCGAGGGCGAGTAGGAACTAAGCTTGGGGATGCTTGATACGTCCCAAACGTATCTATAATTTCTTATGTTCCATGCTACTTTTATGATGATACTCACATGTTTTATACACATTATATGTCATTATTATGCATTTTCCGGCACTAACCTATTGACAAGATGCCGAAGAGCCGATTGCTTGTTTTCTCGTTGTTTTTGGTTTCGAAATCCTAGTAAGGAAATATTCTCGGAATTGGACGAAATCAACGCCCGGGGTCCTATTTTTGCACGAAGCTTCCGGAAGACCGGAGGGAGACGAAGTGGGGCCACGGGGCGCCGCCCCACTAGGGCGGCGCGGCCTAAGGGGGGCCCGCGCGGCCCTAGCGTGTGGGGCCCCCGTGACTCTCCCGAATCCGCCCTTCCGCCTACTTAAAGCCTCCGTCGCGAAACCCCCACATGCGAGAGCCACGATACGGAAAACCTTCCGGAGACGCCGCCGCCGCCAATCCCATCTCGGGGGATTCAGGAGATCGCCTCCGGCACCCCGCCGGAGAGGGGAATCATCTCCCGGAGGTCTCTTCATCGCCATGATCGCCTCCGGATCGATGTGTGAGTAGTCCACCCCTGGACTATGGGTCCATAGCAGTAGCTAGATGGTTGTCTTCTCCTCATTTTGATATCATGTTAGATCTTGTGAGCTGCCTATCATGATCAAGATCATCTATTTGTAATCCTACATGTAGTGTTTGTTGGGATCCGATGAATATTGAATACTATGTCAAGTTGATTATCAATCTATCATATATGTTATTTATGTTCTTGCATGCTCTCCGTTGCTAGTAGAGGCTCTGGCCAAGTTGATACCTGTGACTCCAAGAGGGGGTATTTATGCTCGATAGTGGGTTCATGCCTCCATTAAATGCTGGGACGGTGACGAGAAAGTTCTAAGGTTGTGGATGTGCTGTTGCCACTAGGGATAAAACATCGATGCTTTGTCTAAGGATATTTGTGTTGATTACATTACGCACCATACTTAATACAATTGTCTGTTGTTTACAACTTAATACTGGAAGGGGTTTGGATGATAACCTGAAAGTGGACTTTTTAGGCCTAGATGCATGCTGGATAGCGGTCTATGTACTTTGTCGTAATGCCCTGATTAAATATCATAGTACTCATCATGATATTCGTATGTGCATTGTTATGCCTTCTTTATTTGTCAATTGCCCAACTGTAATTTGTTCACCCAACATCTGCTATCTTATGGGAGAGACACCGCTAGTGAACTGTGGACCCCGGTCCTATTCTTTACATCTGAAATACAAACTGCTGCAATTGTTATTTACTGTTCTTCGCAAACAACCATCATCATCCACACTATACATCTAATCCTTTGTTTACAGCAAGCCGGTGAGAATGAAAACCTCGTTGTTACGTTGGGGCAAAGTTCTGTGATTGTGTTGTGCAGGTTCCACGTTGGTGCCGGAATCCCTGGTGTTGCGCCGCACTACACTCCTCCGCCATCAACCTTCAACGTGCTTCTTGGCTCCTCCTGGTTCGATAAACCTTGGTTTCTTTCTGAGGGAAAACTTTCTACTGTGCGCATCACACCTTCCTCTTGGGGTTCCCAACGGACGTGTCAACTACACGCATCAAGGATATTAAATCAAATAGGATTTAAATGGTATGAGGTATGGAACCTCATTTAAATCATGTTTCTCAAAGGGTAAGTGTGAAGTGTTGACCTTGGTCAACATGTGATCCTACCTTGCTATTTGAGGAGATTAAATCTTAACAAGATTCAATGAGAGGAAATTATTTCTCCAAAGAACTAAAGAGAAAACCCTAATTCAATAAGAGGAGTTGTTTTCTAAACACTAAAGAAGAAATCCTAGTCAAATGTTGAGTAAGGTAGATGATGATGCTAGATCATCTTTACTGAGCCATTAAGGCTATTTAGGTTCTTTTAAGTATTGATTTGGTGTTTGTATCCTCGTATTCGTTTATAGACGCTAGTACCGGAGACTATCAAGAGGAGGAGGTTTTCTACCAAGAGGAAGAAGAAGAGAATTTTGATCACTACACCAACCAAGGCAAGCTAATATTCTTGCAAGATACCCAAAGTGCAAAGCTCTACAAGAGCAAGGCACCATTAAATATTACTTTATACTTAATGATCCTATCCCAAGTTTTTACCTTACAAGTTTTTGATTATCAAAGTTTACTTTTTGATTCATGATTCACTTGGTCTAGATATAGAGTAGAACAAGAGCATCAAACTTAGCCTAGAAAGCTATAAGCTAGTTAGCACCCCTCATGACTAGTTGCTAGTGCTAACAAATAAAATTGACTACTCTAGATGGGAACTTGTGAAATGAATGACTTTGAAAACCTTGGAATGATGAGTCATTCTATTGAAAGATTTTGAAGGTGAATATGACTGGTCAATGACATGGTGAACTTTACAAAAACTGATGGTTGGGTTCGGATGCGATACCATTCCAATTTTGCAAGTACCCCCACAATACGTGATTATGGGTAAGGGCTTAACTAGAAGTTATGTATCTTAGTATGGGTTCCCTCTAAACAAGCGTCATAGGGGTTATGCCGAGGCTGCCTCCGTTAAGGTGAAATGATGTGAAATGACGTGAAATGAGGTGAATGTCCGGCCCAAGCCCTGTGCAGTTCCCGAGCCGACGGTTTGTCTTCACTGGGAGGCCAAGCTCATGGGGAGAGGTGCCTATACTAGGGTATATAAGTGAAAGGTTATGGTTGGTAGTCCGCACACGGAGTGCGATAAATCAGGGCCAGTTACCCCTGACGGACTATTGAAATTATTGTGGCACAAGTGTACAACCTCTGCAGAGTGTAAACCTATTCGAATAGCCGCGTCCGCGGTCATGGACAGTTGGAAAGGCCATACTGTTCCGTCATCAGAACTTTTACAAAATATGAATGGTGACTTGTGACTTGAATTTGAAAGGTGACTTTGACTTTGAATCACAACAGAGTTGTGGGAATGGCACTAATTTTCCCACTTGAGTTAAGTTAGGAAAATGAGGAGTCTCTGTTTAGTAAATGCTTACGAAATAAAACTGGCTTTATGCAAAGGAAACTAGAGCTTAGAACCCTCTTAATATAGTTGATAGTACTTACACTAGTATTAGTTTGCAAGTACTTTAAAGTACTCATGGCTGTGTCCCTGGCTATTCAAATGGCCAGACTATGAAGAAGAGCCCCAGTACCAGGATGAAGGACAGCAGGACGTCTATGACAACTAGGACCATTCCTGACGTCAACAGTTGCCTGTGGAGCAGATGAACCTCTACTACGTATTTCCGCTAAGTGTTATTGTTGACTGCCAAAACCCACCGGCGGGCAGCGGCCTTGTCAATACCGTAGAGCCGGGAAGAGCCTAGAGCTGCGGCTGGCTGAGACCCCTCCGAGCAACGGCCCGCAATGCTCTTCTGGTCACACGCGGCGTTGCGAAGTGCAAGGGCGTGCCACCTGACCTATACCTGGCCAGGAAGGTGATGGGGATGCCTCGCTTAGTTTCTGCAGGGCATACATGTAAACATTAAATACGAGCCTCGATCGGCTCTCGGGTTATCCCGTGAATCGGCTCAAAGAGCCGATCCACCCATGATCCGTGCGGGGTGCACGAATACTTGGTGGTCCTGCTTGATCAAGATGAAGCTAATGAGATCTACGACGATTTAGGGTTTTCACCGCATAATCGGATCATCCTACTCCAGGTTGGGCCTTGCGGCCACGCACGGTGCTCGTAAGCCGATCCTAAACAAGGCCAAAAAACCAACATGAAGTTGATCCTAGGAACATCCCGTTTAGGACTTGCGAACGCCACCCTACGTGCCACTGGATCCTCCCCCCCTTTGTAAGGCCTAACTATTGCAGATATTAAACTAATCCTTGTAGAACAAGGAGCAATCGTAACGGATCAGATCTACTAAATAATGATCAAGCGGGGTGCCGCCCCCACACCGGGACAGGCGTGAGGGCGGCTAGATATGCAAGGGTTGCACTACGTAAGCATGCTTAAACGAAGAACAATGCTAACCCTAACACATCTAATGATAACTACGTTGCTCGCCATCAAAAGCGCTTCGGTACGAGCAACGCATGAACAACGTGGGGCTTGTGCTGCCTAGATCGCAAGATGCGATCTAGGCAACATGTCGCTACCTGATAGAAACCCTCGAGATGAAGGAGTTGGCGATGCGCCGAGATTGGTTTGTTTTTGGGGTTGAACGTGAGTTGTTGTTTATTCCATAAACCCTAGATACATATTTATAGTCCAGGGGACTTTCTAATGAGGGCGTGCACTAAACCGTGCACGAGATAAACTCTAACTTCTAAACCGATACACAATCTATTATATTAAGATACACGGGCTAACTAGCCCAAATTCTCCGTGCAAGGCCGCTTCATAGTTCTTCCATATGTAATCTTCCAAGCCCATCTTGATCGCGGCCCACCTCCTGATTTAGCCAAAATCTGGTGATAACACATGCCCCCCTGGTTTTGGTAATGATAATTTCAAAACCACTCTGTTTTTTCCTCAGAGGGGTCGTGTCACGGCAGAGCGGAACTGTCGCAGCATGCCTCATCATGACGACTTGCCTTCCCAACTTCTCTGCACGATTTGACAGTTTTGGCACCATGTCCTCGAGAACTGCTCGGAAATTAAAAACCCCCACCCCCTTTTATTTAGCCGCAACGAACAGTTCTCTTCTTTACCCCTTCCGCAGTAGCACTCCAAAAAACCCTCCCCTACAACCATGTCCTCTTCCTCTTCCTCTTCTTCTTCGTCGGATCTTTCCCACGTGTCCTCTCCCATCCGAGAGTCGACGCCCTCGTGGGGTACGCAAGCGGCGTACGACATCCTTGCCCCGACAAAGTGGGACAAAGAGGACCATGACTCCTCCGTCTGGTCTGAGGATGACAAATCCCAAACCGACGGGGAGAGCGACCTCCGCTTCCTTGCTGACGAAGAAGCGGTGGAGGAGAGCGAAGACGACCGTCTCTCCTGGGCGGACTTCACCACCTCCGAGGAGGTGAAGGAGGAGGGAGAGGAGGAGGAGGATGAAGACAGCTCCTCCGACGAGCCGCCGGCCAAACGCCGCCACCTCCGGCCCGGGAACTTCGAGCGGCGTCGACGGTGGACGACGACGCCGACGAAGAGGATGAAGACGACGAGGGTCCTATCGGCGGCCGGCCGGAGCAGCGATGACGAGCCGGCGAGGAGCAGCGCCGGCGGTGGCGACGATGGCGACGACGACGACGAGGGCAGCGGCGGCCCCTAGATAGGGTCTTAGCATAGGGCTAGCGAGTAGCGAGACGGGGCAATGTATCCCCCTGGTCTTTCCTTTTGAGAGCAATCAGCTCTTCTATGTAAGAAATCCGGCTTATCAATGAAGAAATTCCCCAACTCGATTTTGCCGATTCCCTTTATGATAATTTAGCCGATTGTCTTTCCTTCGATTCTCGCCGATTGCCAAACTGGACAATGCCCAACAAGCCGATGGCATCGCATCGGTCTCCCACACTAAATTTCGAGATAGATCCACCCAGACCCAAACTCCTTGCCACACAAGGCCAAGCCATACTCGCGCAAATCCGCGGATCTCTCAAGATGGCATGTTGAACCTAGCGGCAGAACTCCTGAAATAATGTCAGGTCTCCTTTTCATTATCCTCTCCGAATTCTGCTCGCTCAGCTCCGGCAGCTTCCTTCTACAATAATCACTGTCTTTTGAACGAGCCGTCACGAAGAGTGGGCCCACTTCGACAGAGTTGGTTAAACCTCGAGGGCGAGCTGCCCCCCGAGCCTCAGCCAAGGTGAGATTTCGGGGCGGGCTCAACCTTGTCCAAGAGAGCTACCCCGCAGGGCCACCAGCCGATCACCTCCCTTCCGTTGAGGGTCCATACAGCCGATCCAGCAGGCTATGATAATTTTGCAACATAAACACCATTCTTCAGGTAACTTGTGGTGCAGAGTTCAGCCGATCCCAACGAAATCGGCTCCCCGGAGCAGAGAACCTTCAAGGTGAGCTGCCCCCCGGGCCTTCAAGGTGAGCTGCCCCCCGGGCCTCCAAGGTGAGAATAGCAGCGAGCTGATCACGTCAATCATCCTTGGTTTCCAACTCACAACGCCGTATCAACCGATTCAGAAAAATCGGCTCTTTAGAGTGAGGGAATTTCAGGGCGAGCCGCCCTCCCCCGAGCTTCTTCAGTCCAAACCTTGCGCCTTGCTGATCAGATCAGCTCATCATCTTCGGCAGGCTGAAGCAACTTCCGGTGAGAACGTCTTCGCATTTCTGTGCATCGGCTATCCTTGAAAATTTTTTGAATTTTTCCGGCCGACTTGTGTATCGGCCCCCATACTCCAATATCCACCATCAAAGGATGAGACTCTTCTACTGCATACCCTCGTGTTTTATCCACTTGGGCGCCCCCCCGAGCCGATTCTGTCAAGAGAATTGATGACATCGGCTCTGATGGACCGTGGATGTGTTGAACCCAGGCGGTATGGATGGTGAGGATATTCGCGGCCGATACTTGGAATCGGCCTCCACGTTGTTTGCTCGGTGAAGGTTTTGTACTTGCTCCTTCATAGACCCTTGGGGCCGATCACAAGGATCAGCCTCGCCAATTTGCACATCGCTTGGCTTCAACTACATGGTCAGGCCGAGTGGATAAAACTAGCTTAACCCTTCCCTTTGTCACATCGATGCGCTCGCGAGTCGTCCAATTTGATGCCCGAGAGGGGTTCTTGGCCTGCTTGCTTCCCATGCGTTCATGCCGGCCGTTGAAACTTCGGCCGAGTCGTCGGCTTGGACGACCTCTACCTCATCACCATCCCACTGTATTATGCATTGGTGCATCGTGGAGGGAATGCAGCAGTTGGCGTGGATCCAATCTCCTTCCCAGCAAAACAGCATAGCTGCTCGTGCTATCAACGATAAAGAACGCCGTAGGGATGGTTTTTCTTCCTACGGTCAGATCCACATTCAGAACTCCTTGTGCCTCAGACGCTTGGCCGTTGAAGTCGCTCAACGTTACGTTGGTCTTGATTAGATCCGAACTCGAGCGTCCCAGCCCGACGTAGCATAGAGTACGGCATGATGTTAACTGCCGCTCCGGTGTCCACCAGCATCCTGTTTACAGGCCTCCCATCGATATACCCTCGTAAGTACAGGGCCTTCAGATGCCTGTAGCTCCTGTCTCGTGGCTTCTCAAAGATAACCGGCCGTGGGCCGCAGTCAAGTTGTGCCACGGATGTCTCATCTAATCCTGGAGCACTGAACTCCGACGGGAGGATAAACACCATATTTGTGCCAGCCGATGTTTCATCATCGGCTTTTCTCTGTTCGGGGCGCCACTCTTTTCTTTGTGGCTGACCTTCCTCGTCCAGGGTTCGCAGAATTTTGGCGGCCAGATCAGGCCGTGCCTTCCTTAGCGTGCGCAGGTATAATCTTTCAGTTTCTTCCAACCCACGCAGACGCTGGACTCTTTGCTTCTGGGAACGGCTGAGCCCATCAGGGCACCATCTGGGCTGATGATATTTGTATTCTTCACCGTCGTCCTCTAGCTCCTCGAGATCTTCCATCTGAGGGGACTCAGCCCGCTTGTTCCGATGCGGGAAAGGCCCTAGCCGACTGAACACAGACACGTTAGCGGCACCCTTCTTCCTTTGTTTGCATTCGGGCAGTCCTCGATTGTTGGCAATCGGCTCATCCCTGAGTCCCAGCAATGTTTGAAGAACGGGCAGTCCCAGTGCTTATCCATGTCACTCTGCCCCCTTGGCCTCCCTTCGGCGCGACGATCGTACCCGTTGTTGCTTCTACCATGTTGGCGGTACCTTCCGACCTCGGCATCAGACCGGAAATTCCTTTCATCGTCCGCGTCGTAGCGCCGACGTCGGTCGTGGTGCTGCTCGTATTTGTTGAGAGGGTGCTTGGAGTGTGGGCGTTGATACCGCATGCTTCTTATTCCCTCTCTTGCCAGGTACCGCCTGTCCTCACCTCGGGGTTGGTCGCGCGGATCGGCTCCCTCTTCATCCTTGCCACGGGAGTGGCTGCTTTCTGTTTCCTCTTCGTCATGGCGGCTTGCAGATCCTGCCATATTGACACCAAAGGAAAGCTTTGGCTGATCTATGGGGTGGCTGAGATCCACCGTGTCGACACCGGGACCCGGACGTGGGTTTCTACCGAGCCTGATATCGTGCGGCCGGGTCTTCTCAGCGGAGCCGATGAGTTCGGTTCCAAGGGTTGCCTTGATCCCGTCATGTTTCCTTCTGAGCTCCTTGGGCAGATCCCCATGCTTCAGAGACCTGGTGCGCTCCTCCGATGGGGTGGAGAGATCTCTCCCATCAAGTGCGCCTTCGGGCGTGGAACCCCTCCCCCTGACGCCATGGGAGTGGGTTTGGTGGGAAGAGCCGAAGAGTGCGGCTTCGAGGATGGCTTTGATCTCGTCGCATGTGACTGGCGTGCCGTCCGCCATCTCAGATGTAGATGGCGATGTGGTTGATGTAGACGATGGTCCCACCGGGCGTGCCAGAATGTGTTGACTGCCAAAACCCACCGGCGGGCAGCGGCCTTGTCAACACCGTAGAGCCGGGAAGAGCCTAGAGCTGCGGCTGGCTGAGACCCCTCCGAGCAACGGCCCGCAATGCTCTTCTGGTCACACGCGGCGTTGCGAAGTGCAAGGGCGTGCCACCTGACCTATACCTGGCCAGGAAGGTGATGGGGATGCCTCGCTTAGTTTCTCGCAGGGCATACATGTAAACATTAAATACGAGCCTCGATCGGCTCTCAGGTTATCCTGTGAATCGGCTCAAAGAGCCGATCCACCCATGATCCGTGCGGGGTGCACGAATACTTGGTGGTCCTGCTTGATCAAGATGAAGCTAATGAGATCTACGACGATTTAGGGTTTTCACCGCATAATCGGATCATCCTACTCCGAGGTTGGGCCTTGCGGCCACGCACGGTGCTCGTAAGCCGATCCTAAACAAGGCCAAAAAACCAACATGAAGTTGATCCTAGGAACATCCCGTTTAGGACTTGCGAACGCCACCCTACGTGCCACTGGATCCTCCCCCTTTGTAAGGCCTAACTATTGCAGATATTAAACTAATCCTTGTAGAACAAGGAGCAATCGTAACGGATCGGATCTACTAAATAATGATCAAGCGGGGTGCCGCCCCCACACTCGAGACAGGCGTGAGGGCGGCTAGATATGCAAGGGTTGCACTACGTAAGCATGCTTAAACGAAGAACAATGCTAACCCTAACACATCTAATGATAACTACGTTGCTCGCCATCAAAAGCGCTTCGGTACGAGCAACGCATGAACAACGTGGGGCTTGTGCTGCCTAGATCGCAAGATGCGATCTAGAGCGACATGTCGCTTACCTGATAGAAACCCTCGAGATGAAGGAGTTGGCGATGCGCCGAGATTGGTTTGTTTTTGGGGTTGAACGTGAGTTGTTGTTTATTCCATAAACCCTAGATACATATTTATAGTCCAGGGGACTTTCTAATGAGGGCGTGCACTAAACCGTGCACGAGATAAACTCTAACTTCTAAACCGATACACAATCTATTATATTAAGATACACGGGCTAACTAGCCCAAATTCTCCGTGCAAGGCCGCTTCATAGTTCTTCCATATGTAATCTTCCAAGCCCATCTTGATCGCGGCCCACCTCCTGATTTAGCCAAAATCTGGTGATAACAGTTATTTAATTGATCGATAGATCAAGTGTTGTAATGAGACTGGATCATGTGATCCTTTTGTTGTAAGACTATTATGATGTTGTAATGAATGATGTGTTGTGATATCAATCTATTATGTCTCGCAAAAATATTATTCCTGGGATTGCGATCAATGGCATAATAGGCATCTGGACTTAAAAATCCGGGTGTTGACAAGTTGGTATCAGAGCCATTGTTGACCTTAGGAGACCCTAGTTAGAATGGACGTCTGAAAAACTTAGTTTCAAAAACCAATGAAGTGAATATTTATAAAAACTTATTCTCACTCTTAACCTTGAGATCTTTTTTTCAAAGTAAGAAAATCCATGCTCTATTTTCCTTGCAATACTACATCAAAGTTTGCACACTTGATCACTTCATTAACTTACTTATCCTAATTGCTCACAGATGGAGTACCAATGTGAGTCCTATCAACTTGGTCACGAAGGAAACCTGATGTTCGAGAAGGATTTGAAGCAACTAGTGGAATATTTAGGACGCCCGTATCCCGAGTTCTTCGGAATACCCCTCAACCATCCGTCGGGAGGACCACCTCGGTGGGAAGTTACTGTAAATCTGAGAGGAAAGCTGGGAGCCCCAATATGGGAAACCATCTGGTTTTCTGTAACGGGAAACACTTGGAAGGATGGAATAGCCAAAGCCATGCAGGAAGCAATTGCCCGTCTGTGCGGACAGAATGTGAACAAGCTCAAGAATACCCGCTTCATTTACTACCCAAGACATGATCCCATGGGAAGACCAATAACCATGCCCCCGCTCCTGGAGATGAACCACTATGTTACCTACCTCGACTTCATGCTGTACAAGACATGCAAGGAGTTGGACAACGCCCTCGCCTTTCGCCAAGCACATTTCCCGTGAAGATGAAGAATCCCCCCTGAAGAGTAGTATCATTAAAGCACTTTCGTAGGTGTGAGTTTGTATCAGGATCCCCTTGTATCGTAGAACGAATGAATGGTTCTTCAAACCAACGGTGTGTTAGCTTTGTAATGTGTGATGCTTGGTATGAATGAAAAAGTGTTGTTGGTTTTTACCCCCGCAACACTACTCAAATTTTCAAGTTATGAACTTTTTAAACTTTAACAAAACAAACCACATAAATTTCCCTCTTATCTTATCATCTACCTCACTGTTCAGATGGCCCCACCAACCCGCGGCACCAACCAAGACGCAATGATGCAGATGATGCAGATAATGATGGAAGACCAAGAAGCCGAGAGAGCTGAACGACGAGCCAATATAGCTGCACTGCAACAGATAGCTCAGAACAATCAAGGCCATGGAAACCACGATCACCCTGGATCGAAGCTGAAGAATTTTCAGAATACCAACCCTCCAATGTTCAACAAGACTGAAGAACCCCTAGATGCTGATGACTGGTTCCAGACAATGGAGAACAACCTGGAAGTTGCGGGAGTTGAAGCCGCAGAGAAAGTACTGTTCGCCACCCACTACCTGTCAGGACCTGCAAGAGCTTGGTGGACAAGTGCCCGCGCAATGAATGCGGGGCAAATGATGACATGGGAAGACTTCAAGCTGAAGTTTAGCAAGTATCACGTGCCCCAAGGACTGATCAAGAAGATGAGAGACGAGTTCCGGGAACTCAAGCAAGGGAGAATGTCTGTGGTGGAATACCGCGACAGGTTTCTTACTCTGTCAAGGTACGCCCCGGATGAGACCGACACCAACGAGAAAAGGAAGGAGAGATTTCTGAACGGACTGCACGACGAGATGCAAACAGTGTTAGTGAACATTCCGTTCGCTGACTTGGAAGCCCTGGTGGACTCAGCCATCCAAATGGAGGGGAAGCTGCATCAAGCCAACGAGAACCGCAAGAGAAGAATGATGAACCAGAATGGACCCCACCATACCCAGAAGTACCGCAACAACTCCTCTGGAGGATTCACCCCAAGACACAACAAGCCAACTACTCAGACTTATCGCCCCAACTACACCAACAACAACGGAGGACCCCCGAAGCCCGGAGGCCACAACAACCACCCCAACAACAATAACAGCAACAACAACCAGAATGGTAACAATAACAACCCCAATACTGCCCCGAGGACTGGAAGCAACGCTGTTCCCGTCACTCCCAAAGACAAATCAACTGTAAACTGCTATGAATGTGGAGTTGTGGGTCACTACTCCAACGAGTGCCCCAAGAAGCTTGCCAAGATTGCCGCCAATACCGCAGCACCTGCTCAGCAACAGCACCGCTTTGCAGGAAGAAGGAACCAGAACAACAACAACGGTCGTCTCTACCACATGAATGCCACTGAAGCCCAGGAAGCACCTCAGGCCATGCCAAGTATGTTTTCCTGTTAATCCAATTGCTCAATCTTTCTTAGGAACCTAACTTTTCTTAGTTGGAGGGGACAAGGGACAAGGTAGAAACAAGTGGTGTTGAAAATTTGGCCACACACTATTTCAAATAGTGATATTTGATTTGGTTTGATTCTGCCTACAAGGTGTTTGACATAATGGCCGCATGAAAAATATTTTCAAAATTTTGAAAGAAATTTGGTGGAGTTGCCTCATGTGATCAAAGACACACAATGGTGGTGGTGGTGAGCAAAGGGGAGTTGATTTGCAAAAATCCAAATTGGGCATGATCTTGAATCTGCTTCAAAGTCCCAACTTTGCTTGAGCATAACTTTGAATCTAGCAAGAATTTGCAGGGGTGTGCTTTACCAAAGTTGTTCACCTTGATGTGGTCTTGGATGAGGTGCAAAGAGTTGGAAATGTTTGGTTTGAAAATCTCTAAACACAGAGGCTCAAATAGGCATCAGGCTAAAAATGGAAGTTTTGACCATTAGTGCATGTGAGCACAATTTGATTTCAAATTTGATTTGATTTGAGTTTATTTGATTCCAAAAGTGTTAATAAGTGTTTAGTAACATTCTCCAACCAATGGTGCAAGCCAAAATGGTCTAGGTTGAAGATTTGTAAAAATGGCATAAACCATATGTGAGGGTTTTGTGATTTTTCTATTTTATTTCTTTTCTTCCTCTTTGCTTTTCTTTGTGAACTTCGAAGGATCAAGGTTAGGGTTTTAGGTTATAGTACATGGTACAAGGTTGCAAACACTCATCATGGCAATCACACAAAGAATTGAGTATGAGCACTATGCATGGCACATGTATTAATAAAAGATTTTTGTTGATTCTAAAATTTGAGTATTGGAAATTCTTCTTCTTCATTGATTTGAAATTTGGGATGCTACACTGAGCAATCAACTCGGTGGAATAGCGTTTAAACCGCCAAACGAGACAAAGAACATTGTGCTGGACCCGGCATACCCGGAGCGCACCATTCGTATCGGTGCTCGATTAAGTGAAGCATAGGAAAGCACGCTCGTCAACTTCCTCCGTGAGAATCGGGACATCTTCGCCTGGTCTACTGATGACTTGGTGGATGTACCGAGGGAGTTGGCTGAACACTCTTTGAATATCCGGAAGGATGCTAAGCCGGTAAAGCAACCTTTGCGCCGGTTTGCTGAAGATCGAAGGAAGATTATCGGAGAGGAAGTTACCAAGCTACTGGTATCCGGTTTCATCGTGGAAGTGCTACATACTTAGTGGCTAGCCAATCCGGTGCTGGTCGAGAAGAAGAAGGAAGAAGACCCGAAGGCTCCTAAGGCATGGCGGATGTGTATTGACTACACCCACCCGAACAAGGTGTGCCCCAAATATCCATTCCCCTTACCTCGAATTGATTAGGTGATCGATTCTACTGTTGGATATGAACTGTTGTCTTTTCTGGATGCTTATTTGTCTTCCACCGGATTCCCCTTGAAAAAAAAAGATCAAATAAATACTGCTTTCATTACCCCGCACGAGACTTATTGCTACGTCACTATACCTTTTGGTTTGAGAAATGCCGGCGCAACATACCAACGCTGCATGCAAAAATGCTTGCATAACCAAATCGGTAAAAATGTGCAAGTATACGTCGACGATGTCGTGATAAAAACCAAAGTAAAAGATACGCCGATCGACGATCTGTGAGAAACATTCGACAACTTGCGAAGATTCCGGATGAAACTTAACCCGGCAAAATGTACCTTTGGTGTACTGGCTGGGAAGTTGCTCGGTTTCCTGGTGTCAAGTCGCCATAGAGGTCAATCCGGTGAAAATCCGGGCGATCAAAAAACTGCAATTACCGCAATGCCTAATCAGATACTTTCGTCTGAACCTCACAGGCAGACGCGGCATTCAAGGAGCTAAAAAAAATGTTAGCCACAGCTCCGGTGTTGACATCACCCTTGCCGAAAGAACCAATGTTGCTTTATGGAGAAGCCGTCCAGGCCCGGGGCTTTATCTGTTGGCATATCCTCGATCGCCTCTTTGATCTCGAGCTCAGAAAACGGTAGACCGAGATCCTCCAAAGAGTGCACAGTAGGGTTTAAAGCGACCGAGTTGAAGTCCAGCTGATGGGGAGGAGGACGTACCAGCGCATGAGAGAAATGGTCGAAAATTACTTTTTCTTTATCCTCATGAGTCGTTGCCCAACCTTCATTTTGCTTGACCCTCGTAATGAATAAATAAATAAAATTAACCCATACTAAGAAGAAGCAGAGGTACATACCTGACGTCTTGTTTCTTCTCCATCAGATTAGGGCCAGCGCCCTCTTTTAATCAGCGGATTTAGCGACACGCGGTCGGAAAGCGAAACAGCTATACTGTTTTTATTCCGGCTGCCGATATATTGATACTTGGTGAGCTTCGATCGGTTGTACGAGTCCAATCAGAACTCGTACAGGAGGAGGAGTCCGTGTATGTCTAGTATACGAGTCTCCCCCAGCACGGCTTGAAGAATACTGAACTATATATGTATATACAGCTTCCCTCAACAACCAATAGACATATTACCGACACATCGATCGATCTGTATAATTAGATCAAGGGGTGAAGATGGACGTCCTCGCCGTGGCATCACCAAGTATTTACTTGCAGGACCTGGTGAGTTTTGGGCGCGGGTTCCTCCGCCAAGGGACAGTTATCAAGGACGCTACCGTGGAGAACAGCTCTCTCCCCGTCGACACGTTCCGGATCCTTCTCATCGACAACTCTGTCGTGTATAAGAACGCCGGGGACATCAGGGTGCTCGACAGGAACCACCTACACCCCGGCCAGGTTGTTGGGTCGGCGTCCGACATTGCCGGCCAGATCGGCGTCGTCACCGGCGTCACCACCCTTCTGGTCCTGGCCGAGCATGACAACCGGGGCATGGCGACCGGGGTCATCAAGGGCGTGTGTCCGTCAAGCCTGCGCCGAATCAGCAGCCTCAGTCTTGGCGACTTTGTTGTGTCTGGGCCGTGGCTCGGCCGTGTTGTCGAGGTATCTGTCGATGTCGACGTCCTTTTCGATGATGGCGCTGTCTGCAGGGTTACCAACGCAGATTCAAAGATTCTACAGGAAGTGGATGCCACCGGCAGCCTCAGGCATCAGCAACAAATAAACTGCGATTTCTACCCAGGGCAGAGGGTGAAAAAGGAGAACTCGTGTTCCATCTTTAAAGCGGCACGATGGCTTAACGGCTACTGGAATCCTGATCGCGACAGAGGCACCATCATTAAGGTGGAGATGTCCGGCGTTCTCGTCTACTGGATTGCATCGATGCATTGTGGCACGGACAGGGAGCTCGTTGAGGCATCCGCTCCACCAGCGTACCAGCACCCTGATGAACTGACATTCTTCTGCGCCGCGTCTAGTTGCAGCTGGTGGGTAGCTGACCAATGCTTCTTTCGAGAACCTAGGTCGGCCAAAACTGATGATGATAATGGAAATGTGGCTATAGCTCACGATCAAGAGGAGGAGGAAGAGGAAGAGGAGGAGGAGGAGGAGGAGGAGGAGGAGGAGGAGGAGGAGGAGGAAAACGACGACCCATGCTCTGAAAACAATGAGGATGTGATTGATTTTGACCAAGATGCACCAAGTGCTCATGACGTACCACCCACACCAACAAAGCAGAACGGTGTGATCTTTTACGGGAAGCAGCTGAGGAAGGTATTCTTTGAGGGACACAGGCGGGAGCGACGCCCACAAGTCAGGAAGCATTTGGAGGTGGAGTTTCCCATGACCGTCGTCAGCACCAACACCTCTGTCGACGTGCTATGGCAGGATGGCACCCTGCAACATGGCGTACCTTCAGCGAGCCTCGTCCCTTTTGATGTAATGAATGAGCAAGAGTTCTTCCCTGGAGAACACGTCGTTGAGAATGATACAGCCATTGGTACTAATGGTGACAAGGATGGCACGACAAAACGTGTGGGCATCGTCAGGAGCCTGGACTGCAAGGACCAGACGGTTTGTGTGTCATGGTTGAAGGCGGGGATATGCCCTGGCGAGGCTAGAGAGGTTGAGTGCATTGAGACCATAAGCGCATATGATCTCAAATTGAACTACTCACCCTACTACGGAGATATAGTTGTCCGCCTTGTTCGTTCAGAATCAACGAACAACGGTGGTGCTAGTGTGGCCTTAGATGGCAAGAAGAAGAAGAAGAAGATTGCCGCCGATGTTGACCTTTCATGGGTGGGGCATGTTGTTAACCTTCCTGATGGACATGTCCAAGTCAAGTGGGGTGATGGTAGTATGTCAACGGTACGTACATGTATATTTTTTCTCTACCTTTTCAAGGACCTGCAACTTAGTATGTATACACACTCTACCCAACGAGTTGTTACATGAGATAGTAACAATCCAATTACTTTTTCAAGGACCTACAACTTAGTACTTATACACTCTCTACTCAACGAGTTATTGATTTGATCGAGTGTGCTGCAGGTGTCGCCACATGAGATCGTTGTCGTCAACGAGGGGCACTACATGGAGTTGACGAATGAAATGGGCGACTGGGTAGAGGCTGACGGCCTAGATGAAGAGGCTACTAGCACGGTATGTATATCCTTCTAAGTTCTAGCACCTTCCTCTTCAGAAAATCATTGGTGCGGCCTTTATTGTGCTAACATATGTGTATCTTACATCTGATTTTAGGACAATAATGATCCGCATAACCCAGCCAACTATAGCGATGTCGAAAACGAAGACCCAGCAGCGACGACGACAAGCATTTTGGGTTTTGTAGTCCGGTCATTGTTCCAATTGACCGGTGACATGGTGGCTCGAGGTAAGAGATACCTGACTAATCGCCAGCCGCCGCCCTCATCGTTGCTACCAAGCTCAGAGGTACCTGCGCCCACGAATGATGATAACAATTGTGGTGCCCCGTTTCAAAAAAATGATATCATTGGTGGTGAGGCAACGGAGAACGTCGCTGCTGCATGTGACAAATCGTTCAGCTTCCCACGTTTCGATGTATTACAGATCACCCCTGAGGATCACCATTACCTTGACGACGCAGACCAGGTAATATTTTACTTTTAGAAAATAAACAATTGTGGGCATTCTAGATTAGAGTGAAATACATGCGCAGTATAGATATGGTTTTGTCTGTCCCTAGAACCCATCATCTTCTTAACTATATATGACGAGTTTTTTCTACCATTTACTAGCACCGATTTATATACATAGAACCTTAACAAACTTTCTTTCTAAGGAATGCAGGGCGGTAGTCATGGGAAGAATTGGGCCAAGGCAGTGCAAAAGGAATGGAAAATTCTAGAGAACGACTTACCAGGTATGAGAGTACATCACAAATTAAATTCATAGTCCATGATTCTAAATAAGTACATATAACAATTTTTTGTGCAGAAACCATCTATACACGAGTGTTCGAGGACCGCATGGACCTGCTCCGGGTGGTGATGGTGGGCGCGAGCGGGACGCCATACCATCACGGACTCTTCTTCTTCGACTTGCAGCTGCCATCGTCCTACCCGGCTGAGCCACCCCAAGTGTATTACCACTCCTACGGCCTACGCCTCAATCCAAACCTCTACGAGTCTGGTACCGTGTGCCTCAGTTTGCTAAACACGTTCAATGGCGAGGGCACCGAGCTTTGGTCGTCAGTGACATCAAGCCTCCTCCAAGTTGTTGTCTCCATCCAAGGCCTTGTCCTCAACGACCAACCATACTACAACGAGGCCGGATACGAGACCCTAGTTGGCAAACCAGAGGGTCGTCGCAATGCGCTGCCCTACAATGAGAATGCTTACATTCTCAGCCTCCGGACCATACTCCATGTGTTGCACCGGCCGCCTCAAGGATTTGAGGAATTCGTCAAGGACCACTTCCGCCGACAGGGAAGGTTTGTGCTCATGACATGTAATGCGTGCCTGCGGGGATGCGTTGTCGGTGATGCCCATGCCACCGAAGCGATTAGGGAACAACAATGCTCAGCCGGGTTAAAGCTTGCGCTCGCCAACATGTTGCCCAGCCTCCTGGCAGCCTTCACAGAGATCGGCGCCGAGGGATGCGAAGAGTTTCAGAAGTCATATGCTCTCAGTACCGCTCACTAGACGTATGCCACGGCTCTGGCCAAGTCGCTTGATCTTGTAATTACTCGCATTTTTTTAGTTCTATGTCAGTTAGCATTATTTTTTCTGTTTTTTCCGATTAAAATTAAACGAGTTCATCGGGCATAAAACGAGTGTGACCAAAGCATGTTGATCAGACCAAGCAGTGCACGGTCATCTACATTTGTCGGTCACAAAAATTGTGAGATCAAACATACACGATCTATCTGCCAAAGTGACAAGCCACGCATTCATATCGGTTTATTGGTCTTACAACGTGTAGCTCTAAATTATTAATTTACCGATATGGGCTAGCTAATTTACGTGTCTGCGGAGTCCGCGTAAACAAGTTGACATGTCCGCCGGAGACGTCCACCGGTCCAATATGGAAATCGCACTAGTTTGTTGTATACACACTGTTATGTTGTCCTGTCCTAAGTGGTTTACGAACATGCCCAGACATCACCATTCGGAGCCAATTTGCATATAGTTTATATTCCATGTCCATGCAATCAAATATATATTTCCTATTACAAGGAATTTAATATACTCTCCAGTCCCAAAAAACGTATGTCACAAATTTATCTAAATTCAGATGCATCTAGACAATATTTAGTATACAAATATATCTGAATTTAGACAAATCGGAGACACCATTTGCCGAACAGATGGAGTACTTCGTCTTCAAAGGAATCCTATTCCCCAGGGGGAAGCGCGCGTCGGAACCTCCTGGTGGAGAGTCGTCCGATTGGTTTCCATCGTCGGCTGGTATTGCGCCACGTCACCCACCTTGCGGACAACGCATTACTCTAATCCCGGATTTGCTGCATCCAACCGACCACCTGGTCGAGACGTTTGGATCGTGTATGGGGGCTCGTGGGCTGTTCCTAGTGGAGAGGTTGGCGACGGCGGAGTGAATCCGCGCGCCTCCGACGGTTGCTGCCGCCGGACAGGACGACGTGCACCTCCGCTCCTCCGGTGAGTTTTCCCTACCTCTTCCTCGTCTACGATTTCCTCTTCTGCTGCTTTCCCCCTCAACCCTAGGTTTTTCCTGCCGCTCTGAATGTATTAAATCTCCGCGGTGGCCTTGCAAATCTGGGGCACCGCCGATGATTTGCGTTGGTGTGCCCCTCCGTCGTTGCTTTTCGCATGATTAAAACTCGTTTCGTCCAACTAATTTTGGTTGCTTCCCGTTGAATCCTTACTTTCCCCCTTCATTTCCTAGGACTGGTTACCTTCGATTCTTCGGAGGTTACTCGGTTACCTGCTATATAGGTCATTGTGTTTAGGTTTGCTATCATCTATGTACATTTTTGCTACGTTATAATTTAAATGTTTCTTAATTTGTGTTTTGTGTTCTTCATGTTTAACAGGAAGACGAGATTGGTCATTGTTTTTCGAGGGTCGTTTTGCTGCCAAGCGTCTGCACGCCCTTGCTGCAGATCTCGATGGTCCCAAGAGACGTATTATTGCAGAGCATAGTGCATTTAGAGCATTTTTGGATGTATCTCCATTCAACATTTCTAATGCTCTAATTGACTCTGTTGCCTCTCATACTAGCCCTGGTTTGCGGGAGTTCAAGTTCCATAAGAAGAGGATGGTTTTCACAAAAGAGATGGTGATCAAAGTTTTTGGAATTCGATGTGGCGAGAGACTTGTTGTGCAGAAGAAGGGTGAGCATCCTGAGCTGCGCCAAATGTACATAGAAGAAGGACAATCTAGGCCTTTCATCCAGCATTCTGTTAAATTGCTCAAGGCCTGTGATGTTATGGATGATCTCACCATTATCAGAACATGGGATCTTATATGTTTGGCTACAGTTATTGACCCTGGTAGCGCACGTTTGCTTAGCCTTGACTATTTGGATTGCATGTTGGACCCTCGGAGGAGTTTGCATGGGATGAACACTTCCTGGAGTTAGCAATGCAGGAGGTTACAAAAATCAATAGCAAGACAGCAGAGGCAGTGGTACCATGAAATGCTAGGAAATATGAGTTTTGGATCACTGGACGGTTCACCATTCTAGTTGTATGTTATTGAACTTACCCCATGCTCTGTTTTTATTGTGTAATTTCTGTTTTTTTTTTTTTGTATTTTCATGTTTAAATCTTCGCTGCTGTAACTGTTTTGTTTATGCTTCCTTCCTTTTTTGACAGATTTTCTACATGGATCACCTGGATTTTCCACCAAACCAGCATACTATAAACTACTCAATTTCTAGGGTATGTTTTGTGACCAGTAATGATTTCAAGTTCATTGTATTAATGATGCTGATAGGAAGATCTTGAACAATAAGACTGTTTTTGGAAGGCGTCCGGTGAGTTACTCATACCCATATACGTGAGGTTGATGCACCGCTTGGTTTTTTGTATAATTTTTCGATAAGATCCTAATTTCTTATCTTTTGTTGTGTAGTTTCTTGACATGTCGAACACTTCTTATGGAGTTGCTTCCTTTGTCAACCATCATCATGTTGAGGAGCCTGTTGAGCAACCTAATGAAGAACCTGAAGTGAACCCGTCTGCATCCCTCAATGAATGGCTTGTGTTTCCTAGTAGTCAGGATCTCGAGGTATAATACATGATTTTATCCCTTTTCCTCTATTATTTTTCATGTAATTGTTGCATTGATTATATAGTTTTGCTACTTTACATTTAACAATGTTGCTACTATAGTTAATGGTATGTGCTACCATGTATCATCTGAAAACCCCCAGCTTCATTAGTATTATAATCAATGCAACAATTGCTCTATTTCTTCTGCTTCATTAGTATTATTAGCTGCAGCACCTCCATATTTTCTTGATGTATGTATTATGTCTCTGTTATCAGGTTCCAGCTGCGTAAGCATCTGTATGAGAAACACCGGACTATTTATGGTTGTGATGTTGACACCACTCTCAAGAAATTTGGCGTTGGTTTGAAACAAATGCAGTCGCAGCGCATGGCAACTTTGCTTATTGATATAGATGCAGCAATGAAAGAAGGAGATGGTCCAAGTGTCCATTTCCCAACCGGAGGTGGAGTTGAAGACGAATCTATGTATGCTGTAGACGGAAATGAGGATGAAGGTACTGCCAATCATGCCGATGAACAAACCCCAGAGGCTGATTCTGAAGAAACAGAGAACGACGAATTTGTTGTCGAAGCAAATGCTGCTGATATGGACACACACACCCTCGTCGTGGATATGCCCCAATCAGCTATTATGTTGGATGCTTCTACCGGTGGAGCTGATGTAGGTGAATAGGTTACTGTTAACAGCCATGTGAGGTCACCCATGCACTCACCATATTCTCGTATACCGAAGGGTATACCTGTAGAAGCTTGGAATAGAGCCCCTGGCCCTCCATCAATGAATTTATTCGCACATGATCCGGATGAAGTTGTTGTGTCTGAATCCTTATAGCACATCACTATTCCTGCAGAAGAAATTACTCCGCCTAATGATGTTGCTTCTGTAGTGAAGCTAGACGACACATGTCTGTTCTTCTTTGTCTCTTTTCCTTTTGTTTTGTAATTTTATTCTTTTAGTTTCGGCTAACTATCTATTCTTTAATTTATTTTACTAGCTTTTGAGCAGCCTAAAGCTATGGAGGCTGCAACACCACCCATACCATGGGATGCTGAAGCAGATCATTTGGGCGAGAATGTTTCACCGCAGCATCCGACAAACACAGGTCATTTTTGCCTGAGCAAGTTTTTTTCTTCATATTTTACCTTTTATTTCTGCAATTTCATTTATTGTTTGCTACATTATTTCTACTGGTTGGCTACATTACATAATAATTTTTGCTACATTCCTTCGTATATGTTATTGCTGTTTTTCTTAGCTATTTTTCCTACTACTATGTTAGCTATTTGGGCGAATAGTTAGCTATTTGGGCGAGAAATCTAAATGGTAAGTAAATCCATGCTGCTCTTGGGAACGTTTGTCACATATAAGGTCACACACACTCTCATGGACAGCATTTACTTATTGCTATTTAATTTTTGCACTTTATTTTATTGCAAACTACACACCTAAAACACCAAACCACGAAACGCTGGAGTCAAAACGGGGGTGAAATGGACTTCAGAAGAGAGAAAGTGCCCTGGTGGCGCGCCCAACAGAGGGGCGGACACCACCTGGTCTCTTTTGACTTTCGGGACTCCGTTCGGCCAAATCTTTCGCCCCACGCTTTTATTTTCCAAAAATAATAACTTTCCTAAAAGATAAAGATATTTCAAGATCGTTACGTACCTGAAAGTTGACTTTTATTGATTTCTGGTATTTGGCAAGGGATATTTCTTTCCAATTATGGCATCGGGGCTCTGTTTAACTCCTCAACCTTTCCAACAAACTTTTAACATGCAATATAATGTTTAAAACATTGTGCATTAACCACATGGGGCCTACATTTGTAGTCTCCACGAAGACGGATGGCTCCGGAGCGATACACCTCCTGCACAACCAATGGACCCTGCCATTTTGATGCTAATTTTTCTGCAGAATCACCACTCTTCCTTGGTGTAGGGGGGAGGCCTCTCCATCAACATCTCCATCAGCACCATCATCACCATCTCCGTCTCCAAGACTCATTTCATTCCCCTTATAGTTTGTGATTCATTGAACCCCAAATATTATTTTAAGTGTTATTTGCATGATTGTGATTGACAACTTGTCTTTATTTGGTGGAGAGATTATATTTTCATATTGTGTTGTAATACATATGCCTCTAATCCATATCATGTTTGTCACTTGTGAGTAGATTCAACGATGAAATTCACCATTTAAAAGACTGGTCCATCGCCATTAGTCAGCTCGCGAGTCTGCTGGCTGTCGCGGTTCTATTCTTCAACAGTTTCAACCTGTGGAAACGAGAAAACGAAACCTCCAAACTAGATAATCAAGATCTAGGATGGTTTCACACCAAAAACTGGCTAAAACCGTGCATGCACATGCTTTGCCGAAACATTTATAATAATAGTAGATATTTCCTCATTTTCAAAATAGGATGCACATATATTTTTTATCAAAATCAAATTATTTAAACTTTAACTAACTGTATAGAAAAGAAGTAAAAACATCTATGATATCAAATATACATAATATGAAAGAATATTTCATGACCAATCTAACAAAGATTTGTTTGAAATTATAGGTGTTGACATTTTATTTTCCTCCCTAGCTGCTCAACTTGGGACAGAGGAAGTATATAATTTGTTAAACTTGAAGAACTTCGAATTTGACCGAAAATTATACGCATCTTAGTTTAGGAAGGAGAGAGTACTACAGTAAGTTAGAGTTAGTCTAGTTGTGTCATTCAGTCTTCCTGTTGTCACGTTCAGTTTCAGTTTTTTGAGTCGTAGGCAATAAGGAATTGTATGGTCTGAGAGGTGCAGCGTTCACGTCGAGACTAAGTCGTAGGTTATTGTTGTGAGCGTTGAGCTAGTCCGCCACGATCCTAGTTTGTGGGATGGCACGAACGAGCTGGATCGTGGAGGTATAGTCGGCCAGTTCGTTGAGCTGAAATATGTCTGTGAATAAAAGCAATGAAGAGAGAAAAGACGCAGACGTTACAGCACGGGTCACCAAAAAACCAGTGTGTTTTTCAGTTCGTTTTCTGCACCTGCGTTGCCATACTTGTGTGGCCAGCTGAATCGTGTGTGCGTAGATTAGGCCTGAAGCTGACATTTGTATCAGATCCGTAGGGTTCGTGATCTCGGCGGTGTAGCGGCGGCGGTGATCGAGTGCGACAAAACCCCGTCGAAGGGTAGCGGCAGCGGCGGCGGAAAATACACGTCGCCTGGCCAGAGGCCGGGCGCCGGCGCAAACGAGGGAGCCGTCGCAGTCCACCTGCCGTCAAGGACGATGAATGTTCCCGTCCAGTACCCGATGCTGACGGAGACAAATTAGAGTCTCTAGGCTGTGAAGATGAAGCTAATCATGCGGCTGCTTGGGGTGTGGTCGGCCGTCGAGGGCGACGGTGACTACGATGAGGTCAAGGATAAGGGGGCGTTCGCGGCTCTCTCACAGTCGATGCCGGGCTCAGTGATGATGGCGATCGCTTAGCACGAGACTGGCCGGGACGCCTGGGAGGCGATCCGACGCATGCACGTTGGAGAGGACCGCGTCAAGAAGGCGCGTGTGAAGCAGCTCAAGCGGCAACTCGATTAGATGGAGATGAAAGACTGCGAGACCGTCGCGGTGTTCGCGCAAAGGCTCACCACGCTGGTCGCTCGACGAGACCGTCTCTGATGAATCCGTGATCGAGCACCTCTTCGGCGCCGTCCCAGATCGGTTCGCTGAGATCGTCAACACGATAGAACAGTGGGCCGACCTGACGACCATGTCTGTCTCCGAGGCTGTCGGCCGGCTGGCTTTGTTTGAGGAGAGCTAACGAGGGAGACGCCGCAGCGGCGGCGACAAAGACGAGCAACTGATGCTCGTCACCCATGCGTTGGAGTCGGTGATGAAGGGCAAGAAAGTCGGTGATGGGTCAGGTGGATCCACCTCCGGCAGCAAGAAAAAGGCGAGCAGCAACCGTGGTGACCGCGGCCAGACCGGCGGCGGCGGCAAGAAGAACGAACGCGGCAAACAAAAGAAGCACCGTAAGTTCGATATTGTAAAAGTTAGATGTTATAACTGTAATGTGTTTGGACACTTTCAGTCCGATTGCCCGGAGCCAAAGAGAAAAGAGGCAAATCTGGTTCAGAAACAGACTGATGATGAGCCAGCATTGCTCATGGCTGAGATATGTGAGAGGATTCAGAACACTGAAGAAACTGGTGAGCTGGTCATGCTAAACGAAGAGAAGGTGCGGTCCAAGCTGGCAGGTGACAGGGAGATGTCATGGTACCTCTGGAAAGAATTATTTTCGACTTGTTGTAGACTATCACACAAGGTACATGTGGTGTGTGTTCATCAAAAGCAAAGATGAAGCACTTGATGCACTAAATAAAATAAGGGCCTCGATGGAAATAGAGCTGAACCTGCAAGTCAGAGCTCCTCTTAGAACTGACAGAGGCGGTGAGTTCACCTCAAAGAAATTTGTTGAGTTCTGTGACAGTCTGGGCATCAAACATTATGTCACAGCACCTTATTCTCCTCAACAAAACGGAGTAGTTGAGCGGAGAAATCAGACTGTAAGTGGCATGCCTAGAAGCCTGCTGAAAAGTAAAGAATTTGGATAAAATGGGCCTATAAGCTTAAGAAGGATCCATCCGGCAATGAAGTACAAAGCGAGGTTGGTTGCTAACCAATGTTTTAAATAGCCGGTTACAGGCTATAGCCGCGGCCTTCCAAAACAGATATAGCCCGGCTATAGCCTAGCTATAGCCAGCTATTTAAGGATTTTGGCACCTTTTAGCGGGCTAATGCACTTAGCAGCATCATGCGCGAAAGGCTATAGCGGGACTATATCCAGCTATTTTAAACTATGTTGCTAAAGGCTATGTTCAGAGGCAAAGCATAGATTTTGATGAAGTATTTGCGCCAGTGGCTCGATTGGAGACTGTCGAATTGTTGATTGCAATTGCAGCGCAAGAACGATGGGAAGTACACCATATGGACGTCAAGTCAGCATTCTTAAATGGAGATTTAAGTAAGGAAGTTTATGTCTCACAATCACCAGCGTTTGCGGTTGAAGGGCAAGAAAAAAAAGTTCTGAAACTGCACAAGGCGTTGTTCTGCGACAGGCCCCCGTGCTTGGAATGCTAAGTTGGATAGCACACTGGTCTTAATAGGATTTGATAGATGCCCCTTGAGCATGCTGTGTACCGGAGATCAAAGCTGATCGTAGGGGTTTATGTTGATGATTTGGTCATCACATGAAACTGAAGAATTCAAAGCCCAAATGAAAAGCATGTTCCGTATGAGTGACCTGGGACTGTTAAGCTACTATTTAGGTATTCAGGTGAAGCAAACCAAAGAAGGCATCACCCTCAATGAGTCATCATACGCAGCCAGAATTCTTCAGAAGAGTGGCATGCAAGATTGCAATCCCACTCAGACTCCAATGGAAGAAAGACTGCACTTCAGTAAACAGAGCAGCAGCCCGACCGTTCAGGCTACCATGTACAGAAGCTTGGTCAAAAGGAGAAAATTACAAAAACCCACCACAATTGCGGTTAGGGTTTCAAAAAACCACCACCTTTCATATTTTTGACAGAAAACCACCGGTTTGGTGTAACAGCGTGACAGATACCCAACACTTCATGAAATGACGATGGATCAGCGCGTTAAGCACCAAATTGACAGGTGGGGCCCATTGTCAGGCTGACGTGGCTAGTGTCCCATCCACCGGCCTTAACGGTAGGTCAGTTGCCCTAACTGAGCCTAGTTGGACCAGTCAACCCGTGACTATCTCCCCTGCTCCTCCCTCTATCGCGAATGGAGGCGGCGCCCCCTCCCGGAGACGGCGCTCGCGGAGGTGCATCTGACGGGGCTTCTGGTTCGGGCTCGGTCGGCGACAACTGCAGCGGGAGTTCGAACCCACCTGCCACCACCATTCCCCCCAAATCCATCGCCGTCGTGTGGAAGGACAATAGCATTCAGAATTTATAAGTTAACGGATGGTTGGCGATGTTCACTAACTCATTTGTATTTGTTTCGGGTTTGGATGGTTGTTTTATTAAACTGACCACTGGCCAACAGACTTTAGCAGCCACCGGAAGGGATGGAAACAATAATATATTTCCATTAGCTTTCGGTATCATCGACAGAGAGGAAACTTCAAGTTGGAGTTGGTTTCTAACTCAATTGAAGTATGCTATTGGAGGAGAGTCTGCAAATTTTGGTTATTATACCATCATATCGGATCGACAGAAGGTAAATTCTATTGGCCATGTGTCTCTCAATATGTCACTCTATTCTATTTTGTGGCTATTTATTTGCTATAACCATGTCCATAAGCAATAGTCTCTCAATATGTCACTCTATTCTATTTTGTGGTTATTAATTTGCTAAAACCATGTCCATTAACATGTGTCTCTCAATATGTCACTCTATTCTATTGGACGTATGTCACTCAATATGTAACTCAATTCTGTTTTCCATAAGCAGGGTTTGCTCAATCCTATCAACTCAGTCTTTCCAAATTGTCTGCAAAGGTATTGCCTTAGGCATATATATGCCAATTTTCAGTCTGCTGGTTTCAGAGGGGAAGAGTTGAAGAAATTAATGGACTCTACTAGTTATTCATACACTAAGCATGGGTTTGAGGTTGCAATGGAAAACATGAAGGCAGAGTGTTATGAAGCTTGGGAGTGGTCGATGAATATTCCAGTGGCTTGTTGGGCTAGACATGCATTCGATAGCAACCGTAAAACTGATCTTGTTTTCAATAATCTGAGTGAGGTCTTCAATAGGATGATTCTGGATGTCAGGTCCAAGCCAATCAAAACCATGTTGGAAGGCATCAGGACCAAGATCATGGTAAGGAATGAATGGAAAAGGACTGGTGCAGCAAATGCTAGGTGGATAATCACACCCACCTACACTGAAAAATTAGAAGAGAACAAAAAATATTCAAGGATGTACATAGCTAGGAAGGCAAAAGGTGGTCTATGGCAAGTGAGCATGGGAGTGGACAAGAGCTATGCTGTCAACTTGGAAGAGAGGACATGTGGCTGCAGGAAGTGGGATCTCACTGGAATTCCATGCAATCATGCAATATGTGCCATCTACAAGTCAAGGCAGCACCCTGAAGATTTTGTCCATGAATTCTTCAAGAAGCCTATGTACCTAGAAGCCTACAATCCAGTTGTGTATCATGTCCCTGGTGTTGACTGTTGGACTAGGACATATACTCCAGATATTGATCCACCTGTCTTCAAGCTCTCCAAAGGAAGAAACCAGACTAAGAGAAGAAAAGGGCAGTTTGAACCGCCAGCACCAAGAACAACTTCAAGAATGGGAACAATAATATGTGGTAACTGCAACAGACAAGGTCATAGGTACACCAGCTGTGACCAGCCACTGAAACCTGCCTTGCAGATGAGGAAAAAACAACACAAAGTGAGTATTTACTAACTTCAATATCATCTTATCATTTGCAATGTCATTTAGTTCCTACAATTAGCAGTACTGTCTCTTTTATGTGGCAGGAAAATAGAGCTGAAGGAGTTGCACAGCCTTCTTCTTCCTCGACTACACCAACGTTTGCACAGCCTCCTCCGGCTGCTGCTCCTACAGATCCACCTTGGCCTCCTCCGGCTGCTGCTCCTATAGCTCCACCTCGGTCTCCTCCGGCTGCTGCTACTCCAGCTGCACCTCGGCCTCCTCCGGTTGCTGCTGCAGCATGGCCTCTTACTGCTGCAGCACGGCCTTGTCCAGCTTCTATAGGTCCAGGTCTTTCGGCTGCTACAACAGGGGCAAGACGCACATTCAGTGCACCAAGGAGCGCCACAGCCGATTCCGAAGGGAGGCCATCAAGGATGAGAAAGTAAAACATCGGCTATTTTACCGCTTCTGGGATCGACAAGATGACGTTGGCTGACATAAAGAAAAACATGGAGTGACATGTGTATCGTCGAGTTAAACCTAAATCTATGTAATGAACTATTTGTGTGAACTGTGTGGTTGCTTTTGTAATATGTCAGTGCCGTGTGTCAGTTGAACCTAAATATATGCACTGAACTACTATGTGTGAACTATTATTGTCACTTGAAACTATTGTTGTTATGGTCAGGCAAGTTTCTGTTGAAATTGATCTCAGAATTGGTGGTTTGCTATCATCTTTGATTAGTAAAGAGGAGGTTTGCTATCAAAAATTTCATGCAAAGTGGTGGTTTTCTGTCATCTCTATACTGCAAAGTGGTCGGCATTTGACAAAAACCTGGCAGATAGATTTTGCTAACTGGTACAAATTCTAAGTGCTGATACATCTTTGAAATATTTTGTCTATATAATCTAGATATTGTAATGTACATCTGCTACATATTCAATCCTTGAAAACACATGGGCAAACAATGTAGCTACTAAACCATGCATTCCGTAAGGAGTAACCAACACAACAATTATTTCATAAAACAACAACACTTAGTACTTGGTCCATAAGGAGTAACTCCTTCAGATACACAGTGATATAACATACTTAGTACTTGGTTCACTTACATAGTGATACGACATCTACTACATTTATTACATCAGTATAGTGGCATGCTTCACTCCCAACTTGCACAAATCTCAAAGATGGCCTTCATCTTCTTCTAGTTTCTATCTCTAATTTTGAAGAGATCTGCAAGGTAATACTCGAGCTTCTTCTTCTCCTCCTTTAGAGTGGCAATCTGCAGCTCTGCCTTCTCCCTCATAACCTTCTCAAGTTCAGCAGCAGATTTTGCAACCATTCCTTCTTGCTCAATACTAAGGCTACCACGCTGTTTATGCAGTTCCAGGTTTTTCTTTTCCATCTCCCTCTTCTCAAGCACTAGCTGGTAATTGGCAGTAGCATACTCTACATTACCATAGATTCTGGTTTTCTTCTCCTCCTCATATGAATGCCACAACTGGAGCAATGCAAGTTTCAGAGATTGTGGCCACTCCTGATCCACCCAGAATATTGTCTCACAAATCTCTTTATCCTGAAAATTATATTTATTCCAAAATTTTGTACAAGTGTTGATGAAACAATGTGGCTCAAAACTATGGTCCTAAATCTGATACAAGGTTTGCTATTGCTACATCCATCCACAGCACAAGGTTTGCTATTGCTACATCCATCCACAGCTCAAAACTATGGTCCTAAATGCACAAGAAATTGGGGAGATGTTCCTACCTTGCATCCACAGCCCAAGAACCTCCGGCCCGTGTTCATCCCGTTGAATGCCACATACTTGTGACACGGCAAGTGGTGGTTGTAGCGCTCCGGCCTAGCATGAACACCGGCGTAATCCGGGTCATAGATGGTCTCTGGGACCTAATTCAGAAGATAAATGCAACAAATTCGAATTAAATGGACTAAATCAAGCAAATTCCCAAATTTTACCAAACCCTAACCCTAGCTCCACTCGTACCCATGACATTGGGCTTAGATCGGCCCCATTGGCGAACTTAGAGAGCAGACTGTCTTGGATGCTGCTCTCTCCGTCGTTCCACGACGGCATGGCGGCGACGGCGTTGGCGTGAGGGCAGACGGGCGACGGCGGTGACTGCGGCAGCTTTGGACAAGGGGAGAGAAATAACATACCGACCCAACGCACGGGCCGGCCGGGTTCGTTTTTAGCTCTCGCCATTAACGGCCGTTATCTCCGACACTTGCCACGCCAGCCTGAAAATGGGCCCTACCTGCCAATTTGGTGCTTAACCCGCTAAACTATCCTCATTTCACAAAGTGGTGGGTATTTGTCACGCTGTTACACTAAACCGGTGGTTTTCTATCAAAAATATGAAAGGTGGTGGTTTTTTGAAACCCTAGCCGCAATTGTGGTGGGTTTTTGTAATTATATCGGTACTTGGTACACGCTCGTCCTGATATCACTTATTCGGTTGGCATTGTTAGTAGGTTTATGGAGAAACCTACTACTGAACATTAGGCAGCAGTAAAGCACATTCTGAGTACATTAGTGGGACAAGTTTAGTTGTTTTTATTCAAAGCAAGATGGTGTTCCTCGTCGCATGTGTGGGTACAACGAATGTGATATGGATGGAGACATCGATGGTCGGAAGATCACAAGTGGAGCTTTGTTCTACCTCGGCGCAAGTCCGGTCAGCTGGTTTTCCACTACAGGAATGGCGCGCTGCACCGACAGTCTTCTCATACACCGATAGCCAAAAGTCGGGGCCATTGGCGTATGGACCTCCAGGCCAGCCCGCCAAAAGGGCCGTCGGCGTAGCGATGCCCTCGGCGTAGGAAACGCTACACCGACGGCTGCCCTCGGCATATCGCGGGCTGTCAGCGTAGGCCTGTGCATGCGACCCACCAAACTAGGGTCGTGACGGTGTTGTCACTGCGTCAAGGCTACGCCGACGGCCACCCTCAGCGTAGCCTTCTCTTTTTTTACTATGCAAACGGCCACCCTCCACACACCACCCACCCTCCGCGTGGATCGACTTTTTAACTTTCAATTGAATGGCAGAAAATGATAAAAATTTCAAAAAAAATAGAATCCTTCGAGATGACCATGTGTTATGTCACCGTGTTGCAAGAGAATTTAACAAAAATGAATTTTGATAAGTTTTGCAAAATTGCATCATGTATTGGTAAAACGGCTTTTCTAGTTGCATACCAAGTCGGAAAAATGTATAATATATCAAAATGATCATGGAAAAAGTTACATCCGAATTCACCGGGGCTTACCCGTTTAGACAATATTAAGATTCTCAAAATTCGAAATGAATATATGAAAGCAGGAAGATTTTAGTTTTTACCAGAAATTCAGGATTTTGTATTTTTATATTTTTATTTAAAAATAAGTTAATAATTTCATCCTTGTTAGAGATTATTATTACTTAACCATTGATGTTTGTTTAAATAATTGATTAAAATTAAAAATAATAAAGAGTTGTGATATCACGATCTAAGGATTAATATGATTGATATGGTAGTATTATCAGCAATGTTTCGTGAAGAAGATGGAAGCTCAACCGGAAGGAACGAAGATGTTAAGCGTGCTAGGGGTGGAGGATGGTGACCCGGGTGGGAAGTTTGACTATGAGGGGTAATTTGACTTAAGATTAAGTGTATTGTTAGAATTAAAATGATTCATGTGATTAAAAAAATTACAAAAAAAATCGTTGACAGATGACCAAGATCTTCCAAGCGACATCAATGGCCGTGGCGCTGCTCGGCGGAGAAGCAGAGAAGCAGAGAAGAGGACAAGGCGTACCGTAGTGCGGAGGTTCCTCGCGCCAATGTCCCCGGCGAAGATCATCGGCCATCAATTTGATCTCCACCGCCGCCTACAAAATCGCCTCCGTCCTCGCCAACATCGAAGCACGAGGAGAAAGGAAACCACCTACGTCCTGCGTGATTTGTGCCCAGAGAGAGAGAGAGAGAGAGCAAGGACCGTTTTGCAAGGGGAAGGACGTGTTCGCTATTATCCATTTTCTTCAATGCTGCAGCGAAAACCAGCATCTCCCGCCTCGAAACTGCCACGTGTCGCCTCTACATTGAATTGTATTAATGGTGCACCTGCCACACAACGTTTTGTACCACTACACCAAACTTTCAGAGATGTTGTATGAAGATGCACATCAAAGACAACTTATTGTATGAATGGTGCAATCGCCTCTTTTTTTTAGCCGGCAAAGAAACTGAGCCCTTTCAAAAAAAGTAGGTGCAATTAATGCACAAGTTGGAGCTTATTGTTCGCAAAGTGGAAACTAAAGCGGGGATGTGTTGGAATTAACAACTTTATATTTTTGAATATAAATTAAATCATATAATTTTTATGGCAAGCATGTCAGATTTTTTAAAATCAAATTATTGCTTTTTTTCTTGAAACACGTAATGAACTTATAAACCTATCTGGAGAGAGTAATTAGTAGTCGCTTGGATTGTACGACTGGTGAGCTTTCCATTAGTATAGATACAAAGAACATATTTATTATTTTGGTTTACTATATTCAAATTACTCCCTCCAATCCATAATAAGGATCGTTGTTTTATTTCAAATTTATACGGAAACCACTAGACTGATTATGAATCGGAGGAAGTACCTTTTTTTTTTTTTTGCAAGCAAGCAACTTTACCAACAAGGTCTAGCGATTATCTGGACAGTTGTATGGAGGAAAGCTGCGCAGAACAAGTCGTCAATCTAACAATGACCGAGTCACGGGTCACCAATCCAGTCTGGCGCAGAAAATCTGAACATTTGCCTGAACGTTCTCGACGGGTCGTCAAAAAGAACCACGCGCTACTGGTCACGTAGCTTTCCATTCTCATGCATATCTCACGATCGACGTGAGAAGATTTTGGTCTTTGAAAACAGTATACATTGTGGACCATACAGTGCTTGGTTGTGCTTTTCGACTGATATATTCACCATGTAGTGAACTCACTTGACAGCATAATTAGACATTTTCTTCCTCGAGCAGATTTCGCCCCTAGCTCTCATCATGGCAGATGCTGTTGGCTCCGCGGTTATCAGTGAAGCGGTGAACAGAACCGTGACCGGCCTCCTTGGGAAGATGGAGCGAGTGGAGCAGAGGGACTGCATGGAGAGGCTGGAGATGGCGCACATCAAGATGGAGGCCGCGGTGGAGGCATCACACCGGTGGCTGATCACTGACGCGCCCTTGCTCCGGTGGAGGAAGAAGCTCAAGCGTGCCGCCCATGAGTGCGACGACACGCTGCGCAGATGCAAGCAGCGGGCTGCGGAGGATGAAGCCAGGACAGACCAGCTCAGACGGGCTTACCTCCCCACAAGAATCGCCCACGCGACCAAGTCGTTTATCTCTGCTCTTGCCGGCGACGACGGCCAGCAGCAGCAGCCGAGCAGCACCACCGTAAGGAGGTTTGAGCGGCAGGCGGACGACGCCGAGGAGTTCCTGAGGTTCGTGCGTCTCGGCGGGACACCTCTGCGGCCGTACGCCTTCTCCAACCCTCTTGTCGGCCAGCTCATGGCCGGCGAGCTCCTGCACTACGAGATGCTGCGCGGAGGTCAGTACCGCCATTTCCACGCGAGGACGGCCTACTCCCCAGACCGAGGCATAGAAGCCACGGTGAGCCTTGTTTACGCGGACACCATGGCGCCCATGGAGAGCTTCTACATGTTCATGGTCTTGCGTCTCTCCGAGAGCGTCGACATCATCGGGACCGCGGTCAAGACCTTGCGGTCCACCTTGTGCCGCTACAGGCCTACCACCATCAACGCCGTCATGGCAGAGCTCACCCAGCTGCCTACACATGATTTCCACTGGTCTCCACCACCAGCCACCATGGCTGGCCAGGAGGAGAGCGACGGTCTGCACAGGGCCTTCGTTCAGAGGTTCCGCCCCGATCCCTTGTGTTGCACCGACGACCACGGAAGAAGCAGATGTATGGTTCCGGAGCACGTCATCAAGTTCTCCCTGCAGCGGCTCGTCGCGATGCCAGCCCCTGGTCATCCCCCTCTCAAACTGCACACCTACATCATGCCACACGACGACTCCCCCATGGACCTGCAGGCGCCGGCGCACGAGCACGAGTGCTTCGCCGCCGGGGTGATCGGCGCGGAAGAGAAGCTCCACGTCGTGCACGCAAACATCGGCCTCGATGAGCTGGACCAGGTGCTGCTACCACAAGCTGTAGAATTCCTTTACCGCAGCACTGAGGCAACCGCGTATCAGCTAGTGTGGAAGTCCAAGCATGGCACCGCACACGTCTATATGGAGAAGACCATCGTCCCACCAGTTATTTCTCGTACCAGTATAACCGCATTTCAGCCACAAGAGTACCTAATGGAGACGCTCAAGCAGGCGTGCAAAGACAACCTCAAGCCGTGGGCCGTGCGTTCCTCGGTTAAGTTGCGTGATGCAATGCTCGCATTTATTCAGAAATTCAGTCCATCGTCTTAGACTACGGACCAAACCCTTACGCATTGTACTCCGTTCCAAATAAGTATTGCAGATTCATCTATATACATATGTATTTAGACGTATTTTAGTCTATTCCAAAATTCAGTCAATCTTCTTGACTACAAATAACCCATACACATTGTGCTATCTTAACCATGGAAAAAATAGCAGATTTATCTACATGTATTTCTCTGTTCAAAATAAGTATTGCAAACACTTGAAGTCGATACTCTTTTGTGACAATTATTTCAAAGCCCTTTTTACATATAGTGGGCGAGTTATCTTAATGTGTCCGCACCACCAGAGAAAGGATGAGCAAATTAATATAGAGAGATGCAATGCATAGGTGGTTGGACAGGACAGTTCTTGGAGCATATTCACTTCGACAATAATATGGGGTATCAAAATATTTGAATATGATGACCGTTTGGAGTTTGCTCAACATAGTCTTTGTCTCATGCTCGCTGTTTTCAGCAAAACTCAATTGGATGGACTATTTCGCACATGATCGTGCTGAGCTCGAGCCAAATAAAATTTATGTGTCTCTCCTAGATGCAAGCTCAAATTTTCATCCGATTATGGCTATTTCTAATAAATGAAACATACACTTTTTTTTGTTTCATCGAGCATTTTGGAGATGATCGTGAACCAAAGCTTGCAACTCGAGCTTGGGAGCCGAGCCTACTCAACATAAAGTTCCACTCGTTGGCATCCTTATCCAATGTTGTGGTTGTTAACGCAATATGCTTGTTGTATTACCAGGGGCCAAAGGCCACAATATATAGTACATGTATATGCAGGAAGCTATATTCTGTGTTGACATCTGGTGACTTTTTGGTCCATGGTGAAGTCAGAAGAAGGAATATCATGAAGGCCGGATTGGTTGACTGACTAAAGGAGGTTCGAGTCAACGTGATACTGAGGGATCTGCTTGGCGTTCCGGGCTTACAGCAGTGGTATGCATGTGGGGGCGGCAGCACGTACAGGGGAAGTCCGGAGTCTTACCTCTCAGGGTGAAACCCAAGGTCTGGCCTTAACTGGTTGTGCTGGCAATGTTCTTGTTGGAGGCATTGTTTTGAGAGTGGAGACTATCTTCAGGGAGAAATCCTAAGACCTTTGGTCGGGCGATGACGGCGCTGGTGCACTGTTTCCTTCTTGGAGGCGACGCTTTTGGAGAGTCTGTACTTCAGGTGTTGTCACGGTGGTGGTTGTATTGTTGTTGCTAGGTCTAGAAGGCTGTAGCGGGACTTTTATTTCTTAGTTTTCTTTTCTCTTTTTTTGGCTGTGTGCATCCGGACTGCCATTAGGGTGGGGCGTTGTTGCAGAGGCCGGGTGTAATTGGTATCTTTTGATATTAATATATTCCCTTTATCGAAAAAAATATGCAGGAAGCCCCCTAACATATGGGAAACTACAATATACAGATATATACATCTAACACCCCCCCTCCCCGCAAACTCATGGTGGATCCACAACACTGAGTTTGGAGAGTAAGAAATCATGCTGCGCTCGAGTCTGTGCCTTCGTAAAGCAAAATCCGCCAACTGCAAATCTGAAGACACATAATGAACCGCAACAATCTCATCCTGCACCTGAGCACGTGTATAAAAAGCATCAACACCAATATGATTGGTCAGCTCATGCTTGACCGGATCACGTGCAATACTGATAGCACATGTACTGTCAGACAAAAGTGGAATGGGTGTCGTAACAGAGACCCCAAAATCTGTAAGCAACCACCGTAACTAGGTCACCTCAGCAATCAACAAAGCCATAGCCTGCAACTCAGCCTCAACACTCGAACGGGAAACCGCGACCTGTTTCTTCGTCTTCCAAGCAACAAGCGAACCACCAAGAAACACACAGTAAGCAGAAAGTGAACGACGATCTGTAGGATCACTCGCCCACGTAGCATCCGAGTAGCACTGGAGCTGGAGCGAGCAGGAACGAGGAAACAAAAGGCGACGAGTGATCGTGCCACGAAGGTAACGAAGAACACGGAGGAGATGACTGTAGTGAACAGTGGTAGGAGCTGAGACAAACTGACTCAGAATATGAATAGGATAAGAAATATCAGGACGAGTGACAGCAAGATAAACAAGACTCCCAACAAGATGGCGATAACGAGTGGGATCAGAAAGAGGATCACCATCAGTAGGACGAAGCTTAACATTAAGCTCCATAGGAGTATCAACCGTGCGCTCATCCCCAAGAGCAGCACGGGCAAGAAGATCCTGAATATACTTTCCCTGAGAGATAGAAAAGCCATCAGAAGTGGAAGAAACTTCAATGCCAAGAAAATAGCGAAGAGGACCAAAATCAGTCATAAGAAACTGATCTTGAAGACGGGCCTTAACAAAGGAAATATACTCAGGATCATCACCAGTAATGATCATATCATCAACATAGAGAAGAAGAAGAAGAGTGCGTCCACGAGAAGAAGTGTGAACGAAAAGTGCTGGATCATGAAAACTAGGAGAGAAACCAGCAACGGTCACCACAGAGGCGAAATGCTCAAACCAGGCACGAGGGGCCTATTTCAGACCATAGAGAGAACGTCGAAGACGACAAACCATCCCATCGGGAACAAAATACCCAGGAGGAGGCTGCATATAAACCTCCTCACTCAACTCGCCATTAAGAAAAGCGTTCTAAACATCAAGGTGGGACACAGACCAACGTCGAACAGAAGCAACAACAAGAAGAGTACGCATAGTGGTCATATGAGCCACAGGGGCAAAAGTCTCATCATAGTCACGGCCGTGCTCCTGCTGAAAGCCACGGGCCATAAGACACGCTTTATAGCGCTCAAGAGATCCATCAGAGCGGGTCTTAATTTTATAGACCCACTTACACGTGATAGGACGAACACCAGAAGGAGGAGAAACAAGATCCCAGGTGCCAGTGCGCTCAAGCGCAGCGATCTCCTCAGCCATGGCAAGCTGCCATTCAGGATGACACTCGGCATCCCGATAAGAAGTCGGCTCAGAAAGGACAAAGAGACCATACTGACTAGGAGAGTAACGGGCTGGAGCACGACGCTGACGAACAGGCCGTGAAGGAGGGATCTCATCGGCAGAAGACAACTCATTCGAAGAAGAGGAAGAAGGGACAGCATCGGAAGGATCCGAAGCCGGAGAACGGGGAGTACTAGGGAAACTAGACGGAGGAGAGGATGGCGCCGAAGCCGAAGGAGGCGCATCAGAACTAGGAGGAGGAGGAGAAGGGACATCAGGGGGTGCATCCGGAAAAAGAAGAAAAGAGACATCATCCACCGGATAAGTACCCGAGGTGGGGCGAGGATAGAAGGGACGCGTCTCATCAAACGTGACGTCACGAGAGATGTGCATCCGACGACCAACAAAGTCCCAACAGCGATAGCCCTTATGCTCATCACTGTATCCGAGAAAAACACACTCAACAGACTGAGCGGTCAGCTTGGTGCATTCGCGAGGAGGGAGAAGGACATAGCAAACGCAACCAAATAAACGAGGAGTCGAGTAATTGGGAGAACGACCAGAAAGACGCTCGAGAGGAATGCCACCTTGAAGGGTAGCAGAAGGCTAAATGTTAATGAGGTAAGTCGCCGTAGCGACAGCCTCAGCCCAGAAATGCGGCGGAAGAGAGGAAGCAATCATCATAGCACGGGTAGTCTCAAGAGTATGAAGATGCTTACGCTCGGCGACACCATTTTGAGCATGGGCGCCGGGACACGAGAACTGAGCAAGGGTGCCCTGCTCAGCAAGAACACCACGCAGGTGCTGGGAGATATACTCTCCTGCAGAATCAGCACGAAACACACGAATAGGCGTGGAATACTGAGTACGAACCATGGCTGCAAAACGCTGATAAATAGAGAGCACCTCACTGCGACAGTGCATAAGAAACAACCAGGTGTACCGCGAAAAATCATCAATAAACAAAATATAGTATCGATGACCCCCTTTCGAAGGAAAGGGAGCCGGACCCCAAACCTCAATGAAATAAATCAAAAGGTCACTGAGATACAGACGCACTAGTAGGATAGGGAAGCTGAATCTATTTGTCTAACCTACAACCCTGACACGAATGCAAAGACACGTCTCCTGAGACAGACCCCAGAAGACCACTACGAACTAATGACGATAAACGGGAGCCACGGAGGTGACCCAGCCGATGATGCCACTGCTGAAAAGATCCAGTGACAGAAGCAGCAACCACAGGAGAACTGGCAGATGAAATGTCAGCAGGAGGAACACGAAGCCAGTCTAACTCCCAGAGCCCCGAGGACTCAAGGCTGCGAGGGCCAACTCCAACCAGGGCCCGTGTACGGCGGTCCTGAACAGCACAAGAATCGGCGTCAAGGATGACACGACAACCAGAATCAGTAAGCTGACTAGCAGAAAACAAGTTCATCTTAAGACTAGGAACATGAGAAACATCAGGAACAGAGAAAGAAGAAGTAGAAAGGGTGCCTCGACTGGAAACATGAAGAGAGGTACCATCAATCGTGATAACACGGACATGAGAAACAAGAGAACGAAGAGCGAAGAGAATAGAAGACGCAGAAGTCATATGAAAAGAAGCTCCAGAATCCAGATACCACGGGATGACGTACCTGACTGTGTAGAAGGTGGTGGTCGCGCGGTGCTAGAAGAGCCAGGCACAGAACCAGCAGTACCCATCGAGGAAGAGCCTGTAGCAGCGAGTAGACCGCGAAGACCACGGATAATATCCTGATCAGATAGCGCAACAGCAGACGATCTTGAAGAACCACCCTGCCGACGAGTATAGTGCCGCTGAGGAGAGCTGGGATCCCTCTGCCAGCAGCTAGAGGTAGTGTGGCCAGACCTGCCACAGTAGGTGCAGGGAGGTGATGTTGTACCACGAGGCTACTGAGGCTGACTCTGGCCCTGGACTGGAGGAGTAGAGAGTATCAGCGGTGCTGGAGACCGCAACGAAGCCGGCGGCGTAGGAGGTCCACGAGCAGACAACACAGGAGGGCCACGAGCAGAAAGTACAGAGGGAACCTCAAGAAGACCAGCACCACGAAGACGAGTCTCCTCCGCACGAAGCTCAGCCAGTACCTCAGAGAGCGGAACACGACCACGGGCAAGCAGCTGTCCACGGCGCGGCTCAAACTCCTTACGGAGCCGCGACAAGAACTCAAAAACGCGCTGAAAGTCCAGATCCGCGCGCACAGTCAGACAGCAGGAACAAGTGACACACACAGCTGTATGAAGAGAATCAAGCTGACGTCAAATAGCAGCACTCTGAGTGTAGAACTCATCAATAGTAGAATCACCCTGCTGAAGGGCATGCTCCTGGCGGACCACAGACAGGTAAAGAGCATCCCCAGGCGGCTGATAGCGCTGACGAAGAAAAACCCACTGAGCAGCAGCAGTGGGAAGACCCTTGAACTCAGCAGCATACTGAGGCAGAACACTGGAGGTGAGAACAGCAGCAGCACGAGCATCCTCATCAATCCACTGAGTGTAGTCAGTAAGATCTAGCCGGTAAGTCGCAATGACAGTAGAGTGGGCTTGGACCTTCCGGTCATAATCAGCCAGAGCAGTATCATCAGCACTCTTGGCTGCATCCTTATCCGCCTGAGTAGCATCAGGGGCAAGGGCAACGGCCGGCGGTGCAACGGGCACCGTAGGAGCAACGGGCGCGGCGGACGGGAGACCTCGCTAGAAAGCACACCCCAAAGACGAAGACCGCGCATGTGGATGCGCATGAATGCAGCGAAATCAGGATAATTCACGCATCAAAGATCATCGGGCAGCGAGGAATCGCAACATAGCCCGAAGAGGAATACATAGCTCAGAGATTTTTTTCAGATCAGATCGAAGCAACCCGAGACTCGGCGCGACGAAAAACAAGGGCAACAGCCGGCGGCGGGGGACGACCGGCCGGGAGAGAAGTGGGCAGGTGGCGGTGGGGGATCGGCTGCGGAGCAGGTGGCCAGCGGCGAGCTACGGGCGGGCGGCAGGGAGACGGCCGGGCGGCGCACGGGGGCATGCGGCCGGCGACGGAGGCGGCCGGCGACGGGGGCGGCGGCCAGCGACGGGGAAGGTGGGGGACGGCGGTCGGGAAGGAGAGGCGGACGGGAAGGAGGAGGAGCCGGCCGGGGGCGGGGGAGGAGGGCCAGCGGCGGCCGGGAAGGAGCCAGCGGCGGCGGACGGCGGCCGGGAACAAGTTTCAAGAAAAACGTCCGTACGGACTAGAAGAGGAGGAGGACCAACTTTGGCTCTGATACCATGTTAGGGCAATATGCTTGTTGTATTACCAGGGGGCCAAAGACCACAATATATAGTACATGTACAGGTGCAAATATGCAGGAAGCCTCCTAACATATAGGGAAACTACAATATACAGATATATACATCTAACAGTGGTCATACGAACACAAGCTAGTGAGGCTATCTCAGTCCCATAATATCACTTTAGTTTGTTAGGGAAGTTTACACAATCGACCGCCCGAGCGCGGGTATGAAATGAGGCGAATCCGAGCATTTACAGCCGTTTGATCCAGTGGGTTTTTTTTCCTGATAAACGGCAGATAACAGCTTCAAGCTGCAAATAAACGGCCCGGATTACACCAAAGGTCGGAAGGCTATAGAACTGGGTGGTAAATCCAAATTCAAAAACTCGTGTACTATATAGTGGTATAGATGTTCTGAGATTAAGAAAACTCGATGGGGTGGCAATGAAAACAAGATAAAACTGGAGAGAAGGGTGATTATAGTCGGTTCTTAGTGTTTGAGGGTGAAAAGTGAACCAAAATAGAGATGATTAGAATCCATACAGAACTTTGAGACAAATTTTGTAATGTGGACTTCTCTCATAACACGCCGTCGATTAGAGTCCAGCCAGAACTCGTCGAAGCTTTGATGGAATTTTTTTGCCTCATCTTAATTTGTTCAGTTGTGCTGGTCAGGGTCGCGCCTACAAATTAACATCATCGTATAGCCAAACAGGGTCTATATACGCCGTAGACTTGGGCCGCGCGCGCGTGCCGGCGTTTGGCGAGTGATCGATCGATCCATCTTGTTCAGCAACAACGAATCTATAATTCCGTAGTCAACGAAGATCATCGATCGATCTCAGAAGAGAAGCTGAAGATGGACATCCACCAGCACGACCTCGTGAGATTCGGGCCTGGACTCCACGACTGCGGCGCAGTTGAGGGCCTTGAGGCCGAGGCCACCGCGGAGGACGACGTCCGAACGTTCCAGATTATCTGCTTCGACAACTCCCTCGTCACCAAGAAGGCCAGCGACCTCACAGTCATCGACAGGAGCTACCTCAACATCGCCGACGTGGTCGCGTCGGCGTCCGACCCCGGCGGCCAGATCGGCGTCGTCACCGGCGCCACCACCCTGCTCGACCTGGTCAGGCTCGACGAGCGCGGTGAGGTGGCGGAGGCCGTCTGCGGCGTGCCGGCCTCGCGCCTGCGGCGTGCCAGGGCGCTCGGCCTCGGCGACCTAGTCGTGTCCGGCCCGTGGCTCGGCCAGGTCTCCGAGGTGCGCGTCGACGCCGACATGTCGTTCGAGGACGGCGCCCTCTGCACGGTCGCCGACGCGGAGTCCAAGTCCAGGATGCTAGAACTACTGACCGCCCACGGCGTTTTTCTTCTTCAGAAGAACAGCTTTTTCTGCCCGGGGCAGCGCGTCCGCAGCTGTTGTAGTAGCGTTTTCAAGGACGCCACCTGGCTTCGTGGACAGTGGAACACCGATCGTGATGTAGCCGTAGCCACCGTCGTCAAGGTGGAGATGTCGGGCGTCCTTGTCCACTGGATCGCGTCCAGGCACTGCGGCACTGACCCGCTGCTCCTCGAGGCATTAGCTCCTCCGGCTTACCAAAACCCTCACGACTTGACCTTCTTCTGGGTGGCTTACAACAATATGGGATGGGGGCCAGCTGACCACTGTTTCTTTACCGACCCCAGTTTGAAGCATGGTGGTTCAGATTCCGCGCATGATCGTCAACTGACGGAGAAGGCATGCTCGGGCGACGAGGACATGACCGATGATCATCATGAAGCACACAATACAGATGAAGAAGTACCTGAGCTTCCTTCTGGAAAATGCCATCTTCAAGGGGGGCACATGGAGTTGCACATGGCCGTCGCCAAGACCCAAACTTATGTCGACGTGTTGTGGCAGGACGGCACACGGCAAAGCGGCATACCATCTGAGTCCATAGCCCCTTTCAACATCACGAACGACCACGAATTCCTCCCCGGTGATCATGTGCTTGACAATGCTGCATCTCTTGACGGCGCAACCGCTAGTACCATCAACGATGATGACATTGCTTCAGATGTTACCAAACCGGCAAGGCGCGCCGGCATCGTCAGAACTGTCTGCTGCAAGGACCAAACAGTGAATGTGTCATGGTTCAAGGTGGCGGCATGCCCTAACGAGGCTAGGGAGGTCGAGTGCAATGATACCGTGAGCACGTACAGTTTGGAACGGGAATCTGGTGACAGTCCTAACCTGGGATGTATTGTTGTTCGCCTCCTTCCATCATCATGGAGCGAGATGAAGAAGAATGTTTCCCCCGCCGACCTTTCTTGGGTGGGGCATGTTATTGACCATCCTGATGGCCACGTTCAAGTCAAGTGGGGTGATGGTAGCATCTCAACGGTACGTCTATTATACGCTTATATAGTCTTGGATATCATAAAATTATCCTGGGTTCCTTGGAGCTTACAGATTTTTCGAAAACACATGGTGAGTGTGAAAATATCCTTGAATTCTCTGCACAGCTACATATAAATGACAAATGACATGTAATAATACATGAAGAGATATGATAATATTTTTGCTACAGAAAATACACTAATTATGTGTATCTACAATGGATGCACCCCACATATCCGTCCATGCATATGTGTTCAATTTGTTACTATTTTGCGGATATATATAGATCACATGTTCACATATATATAGGCCTCATGCATCAATCGATGCAGATGCATGGGCTATTTCTCCATTTCGGAAAAAACATATATATGTCGTCTTTTCAAACTATAACGAAACTCTACATATAATCTCTTATATCCTGGATATATCGGGCTCCAGTAGTAGGTCTGGGACGCTCTGATTGTATCTTCTGTTATGGGTTTCTTTTACAAGACCAACAACTCATTAAGTACACTCTGTCCTCAGCTCACTAGCTGTTGGTGACTTGATTGGGTGTGCTGCAGGTGCTTCCCCATGAGATCGCCGTCCCCCACCAGGAGGACTACATGGCAAGATTTAACGAAACAGATGAGGATAGCAGCACCGATGACGATGAAACAGATGAGGATAGCAGCACCGATGACGATGAAGAACCAGCTGTCGCCAACACGGTATCTATTCATCCAGTATTGTACTACCTCTACGCACTTCTACCAAGCACACACGCTTGGCACCAAAAAGTTTTGTTAGTATCTATCAGCATAATATATGTACCCTCAGTACGAATTAATTAGTGGGGTCATTTGATTCTAGGACAATGATTCAGTGAACCCAGAGGATGGCCATGCTGGAAGTGACAGTGCAGCAACAAGTACATACCGTTTGACTTCTTTCATCAGGTATTTCCTCCGATTGGCCGGCGAACTCTTTGCCCCGGGTAAGCGCTTCCTGAAGATCTGGCTTCCGTTATGGTTTCCAAGCTCAGAGTCACCCACAGCCGCCGAGGACAATGTCGGAGAGTCTACAAAATCATCGGAAGAGGAAAACAATGCTGCGGATGCTACCGGTGATGGTCAATATTTCTGTTTCTCACGTTTCGATGTATTGCAGAGCCCTCTGGATCACCATTACCTTGAAACCGCTGATGAGGTATTAATTTTCCGTCTAGAAAACTAACGTTACAATACAAGGATAATATGGCCAGCTAAATATTTAGAAAAGAATATCATTATCCACATCATCTCAGAACGCAAACATTCGATCACTGCACAGAGTCCAATATGCTTTAATTATGATATATTTTTCACTTGAGTTGATCTATGAGCTCAATAGGCTGCCAAAAATATTCTTTCGGAACCAACATTATGTTTATTTAACACCATACAGGGCGGTAGTCGTGGAAAAAGTTGGGTCAAGGTAGTACAAAAGGAATGGAAAATTCTAAAGAATCATTTACCAGGTACCTCTCGGAAATATTTTTCATGGTTATTGTGCATGTCCCAGTGAAATTACGAGTTCTTCATGTGCAGACACCATCTATGTGCGAGCGTTTGAGGACCGCATGGACCTGCTCCGGGCGGTGATGGTCGGGGCGAGCGGAACACCCTATGAGGACGGTCTTTTCTTTTTCGACCTCCACCTGCCGCCATCCTACCCGGCGGTGCCACCGCAGGTGTACTACCACTCCTTCGGTCTTCGCCTGAATCCCAACCTCTACGAGTCTGGCACGGTGTGCCTCAGCCTGCTTGACACGTTCGATGGCGAGGGCACGGAGGTGTGGTCCCCGGAGACATCAAGTCTCCTCCAAGTCCTCGTCTCAATCCAGGGTCTCATCCTAAACGACGAACCATACTACAATGAAGCCGGCTATGAGAGTCAAGTAGGTACACCAGCAGGCCGCCGCAACGCACTTCCCTACCGTGAGAACGCATATCTTCTCACCCTCCGGACCATGTTATACCTGTTGCGCCGGCCGCCTCAAGGATTTGAGGGATTTGTCAAGGATCACTTTGTCCGTCGGGGGAGGTTTGTGCTCGGGACATGTGAGGCGTACCTACAAGGATGTCTTAAGCACATGGAAGACGACAATGCCGCCGAAGCTGGTAAGGAGCGGCCGTGCTCGGCTGGATTAAAGCTTGCGCTAGCGAACATGGTACCGAGCCTCCTGACGGCCTTCAAGGAGCTAGGTGCCAGTGGGTGCGAAGTGTTTCAGAAGCTGCTGAGTCCCATTGCCACGTTCTCTTAGCACCACTCATTAGCCAAAAGGAGGATGTAACATTTTGTTTAAACGGCAAGGAGTAACGTGGGAAGTATTGACTTATATATGCTTTGTTCCGAGAAGAAGGAAAACTACTAACTAGCTTTTCATGGTTGATGTGTAAAAACATTCATTTTTTTCAAAAATATGTACTTTATTACTTTAAGCAATAGATCCGACCTCTGCATAGATAGGATGCACACAGCCGTACAAATATCTATTACAAAAACACCAATGATTCCCAACAACAAATATCCGAAGTTCAAAGTTCTCGAGAAATAAAACAACTAGCTAGGTGGATCCAGTCGAAGATCACGCTGCCACCCATGTTGGAAAAAATATCCCTCACTGTATCCTCCAACTATGAAGACACCTCCGTAAAGAGGTCTCGATGCTCCACCCACTGAAGAGATACCCATGAGCGAAGCGTAGATGTGTATGACCTGCAAAAGAGAGGAAGAAATATTATTGAAAATCTTGTCATTTCTACATAGTCACGACGACCAAATAACGGCAAACGCTCCCATCCTAATAAGACGCTGAAACCTAACAGCCACACCATTGAGCCAATTACCAAATGTATTGGCAACACTACGTGATGGGTATAAGATAGACCCTGTTTGGACGGCTGATCATATAGACCTAGCAAACTTACACTAAAAGAGTAAGTGTTTAATAGTCTTGTCATTTATGCAACAACATTCATGTGCTTGTAAATTAATCAATCATATAAAGTTTGAGCGCGAAAGTGTTATCTTTTCTACTGAATAAAAAAATAGCGTGAGATTTGTGAGTTTATTCGTATGCTCGTCAATGACACATTATCCTCCCTTTGTGGCAGTTGCCTCCTTTGGCAAGTCTTTTTTTTCCTTTCCTAATCAGCTTTCTGATTTTTATTAGTCTTCTGGTGATTATTAGTAGCTTAGTCAAAATAATTAGTCAAAACTATGCACGTTGCGAATAAAAGTGCGACAAAATACATCTGTTTTAGAGCTCGGGCTATATGTGCCTAGTTTTTCTGGAAATTTCTAAATTGGTATTGCAATGTTTCACAAAAATCTTGGATTCATTAAATGATGTGCACTACAATCATACAAAATAACGTGAATTATATTCTGGTCAACACAAAAATAGCAAATGTAAGGCTGTGAGGACTATTCACTATACTCATGTCCACATGTTTGTCACGTTGTGTAGCCTTCAATCAGGGTCAGCTCTGTATTTTTCGGGGCACTTGCGCGAAGTCGACAAAAAGATCCCTTAATGCTAATATATATGTATGCATAATTAAATATGTAAATATATACGTGTCTACTTTAACTTGAAAAGAATATATAGCCCTTAAGCAATATCATATTGCCGTAGAAAGAATAAAAAAGGTAGCAAAATATAGAAGTATTTTGTATTAGGTTGATTACCTCAAATATAAAACCAAATTACATTGACTTCATTGACAATGATTTTTCAGTGCTTGACGAATATCTTATTCGTGCATTCCTATATGCAAAATCACTAAGGAAAGTATCAAGATCAACATTATTTAAAGCACCTCTTTGCGATTTAATAAACTGATTCTCTCGCTTTCTTTTTCTTCTTCTCCGTACCATCGAACAATTGTTTTGGCATTGTAACTCCTATAATGGTTAGGAAATTTACATGAAATTATAACCTTACAAATTTGAATCCTAAGTTAGATATTAAATCATGGATGAGATTACAGATTGAGTTATGAGGGAAGATTCGATTCGAACGGGGGGGGGGGTTGGGTCGATGGAGCACGTCATACCTACGAGCAATGCCGATCGATGGAGGCGACCGAGTCGACAAACAGTCCAACAAAATAAGATGAACGGACAAGGCTAGGCCTGGACGAGGCGTGTGCGCGTGGTCGAAGTGGATTGACTGCTGAAGTTGCCAGGTTCTTGTTTGTCTGATGTTGCCATTTTCGTCGGGAGTGTGATCTGCGCTGCAGATTAGAGTAGCCCCCGAGACTATGTTCGGTTTCTTGCAACCGATCATAGGCTCGAAGTTATCAAACTTTTGTTCCATCGGGGCGCACCCCGTGGGAGTGGCCCCGGGTATATGTTCAGGTTCTTGCAACTGATCATAGGCTCAAAATTCTTCTTTTACCCGAGGATTTACTCGCGCCTTCTCTTCTTAAAAATGTTGATGTCTATCTTGGTTAACCCGAAGTTTTTTCCTTTCCGCTGATGAAATCCTTGATGAAAATGATGGCGTGCTCGGCTCCTTCTAAAAAAATTCAATGAATATCACGTAATAACTATATAAATCTCGCATCGTACATCTAAAAACAGATGATCAAAAGATTATTTAGGTCAAACCGTGAATACTTGACTAGTTAATATATCTCCTCTAAAAGCGCTTGCCACATTAAATATTAACTTTTAACGAAATTTTAGCATCATACATTTAAGAAGAGATGATCAATAGATTATTTGGATCAGACAATGAATACTTGACTAGTTAATATACTCCTCTAAAAGCTTGCTGCCCCAACTAGTTAATATAGCTTTTATGAAGATACTGAACTTAATGATTTCATTGCTAATAAAATACATAGATCTGGCAGCAAGTAAATATACAGAAAAAGTTCACAATCACTTACATATATATATCCTCCTCCTTACATATTATTAGTGATAGTATTCAAAAATATTTAGCAAACAATTTATCCTATATTTCTCAATATTATCAGTTGCAGGAAACTTTTGCAAAGGAAAAAACATACCATAATTAAATATAGCAATATCCAGTTTCTCGTAATAAAAATAATTCAACACATTACAATCAAATCATGTCATTAAAATATTGTCACTGGTCGGACCTTAGATAATGAACCCAACCACAAAATTTATAACTTAACAAAAAGACCGCAATTTTAAATTAAAACTCATATAAAAATTCAAAGTTATACAACACATAGTGAAACACTTATGAAGAACTAGTAAAATTATCATAAGTACAAAATCTTGTGAAATATGATAGGTGGGAGTTTTTCTTTTGTAAAGCGAGCTCAAGGAAATAGGTGCACTACGGATCCCCTTCAAAGTAGATTGTCAGCTGGACCATGTAGATTTGTTTGCGAATTCAAAGAAAAATTCAACCATCATCCTCAATGTAGCACACTATGGGTGACAGCTTATTCATCGGCAACCTAGGAATGATCGTCTCTAGTTGAACAATATTCACACACACACACACACACACACCCATTCGGTAACAGCAAAAGGGTGGTCGTCCATCTACTCCCATGTTTGCAAGAGGAGGGGCTCTTGGTCGCGCAGACTGCAATACAAAGTAGCCAAGGCAACACCGCCAGAGTCCAAATGGATGTGATGAACACTAAGAACACCAGCAGACCTCTCATTCTCAACGACAACTAGGCTTTGAGTAACCAGATCAAACTGAATTTTATTCTGTCCCCACCAAAGCAACCAATGAATGGCGCTACCAACAAGTACACTCGCCTCATCTAGAACTTCAGCAATAGATGATGGTCCAACTGTTGTTGGGACATCATGGCATCCATTGTCTGAGAAGATACTTGCAATTACGAAAACCTGACTGTCTTCTTTATAGGTGCCCACCAAGAAAACTTTAATAGGGCTCCAGAGCTAGTGGTCGTGCACATGGTCTGCAGCGTCGTCACCACAGAGCACCACCCAGTAGTGGTGCACAATCTTCGCATCGAAGAACTGTTGTGGCACCCTGTTTTTGCAGAAGTCCTGAGTGATGGGGTAACAAAAACGGTGCACTTTCGAAGGCGGGGGGGGGGGCATGCCTGCAGCCGAAGACAAGGCAGAGGATGGGAGGATTGGTGGTTGATGCGGTAACGCTGACGGAACTTGTTGTTAGTCTTGATGCTTCGCCAGCTCTTGCATATGACACTACTAGGAAAATGCATATCATCGGCGCACCAAAAAAAGGCTACCGCCGGTGCACTAGTGTGCGCTGGGAACAGGCTAGTGGTAACACGTTATCACCAACGCACCTCCTTGTGTGCCGACAGTAACTCGATTTATGGTCGGCGCACCAACCTAGTTCACCGGCGGTTTATTTTCCAAAATTCAAAAAAACACAAATCTAGATCTAGATCAAGATCTCGATCTCATCGTGATTTGTTCTTCATGTTCTTCAATGTAGCTAGAGAGTGTTGAGGAGGTGGGTCACCGGACGGGAGGTCTCCGGCAAGCTTGGGGAGGTGGCTGCCGTTGAGGTTGAGGAGGTTGTCGCCGGAGGGTCGCCAGAGGAAGGTCCTGGCAAGGTTGAGGAGGTGTTCACCAGAGGGAGGTCACCGGCTTGGGGAGGTACTTGCTGGAGGGAGGTCACTGGGTTGAGGAGGTTCTTGTTGGAGTGTCGCCGGAGATAGGGAAAGAGGAGGAGGAGGAGGTGGAGGAGGAAAAGGGAAATAGGAGGAGGAAGAAGAAGGCGGGAGGACGAGGAGAGAAAGTGAGCAAGGAGAAGAGGTCGTCGGGCTGTTTTCTTTATATACGCCAGGTTACCGCCCGCGCACCACTATGCATGTGCGTCGGTGGTAATTTTCCTTTCGAAAGCTGGAAAAAATCTGTTTTCCATTTCGATTTTGGGGGAAGTAAAAATTGTCTATTGAATTCGGATGTAATATTTTCCATATAAACAATTTGATATAAAAAACTTTTTCATCTAAGGTCGTATGCAACCAGAAAAGCGATTTTAACAAAAGACGGCGCCATTTTGCAAAAAAAGCCAAAATTCACATTTGTTAACTTTGCTTAAAACTAGATCATTTTCTATCAATTTTTTAAACTGAAAAGGCTTTCCGAGGGATGTGGAGGAAAAGTGGCAGCTCCTCTTACCGCTGGCGCACCACCATACTGGTTGTTGGTGGTAATCAAATTACCCCCAGCACACCAATATGGTGGAGCGCCGGCGATAAGGGGAGCTGCCATATTTTCCTAGCCCGAACATGGTTGACCATTACCCTCAGCACACCAAATTTGTGGTACGCCGATGGTATTTCGGCCTCATCGGTGCCCCTATATAGTGGTGCGCCGACGTGCACTTTTTTTTGGCGCGCCGGTGGTAACCCTTGCGGCTATAGGCCTTTCCCTAGTAGTGTGTTGGCCGCGTGCTCGAGGCAGGGCAGCTGCGGGGGCACATGGAGAAGGATCTCGGCGAGTACGTCCTCGCCTTCGATCAGATTCGCCTGCGACAAGGACAACGAGGAGGGTTGGTGGTGGTATCTGCTATGGCTGCTATTGTCGTCCTCTTCTAGCGGGGTCTCCCGCGAGAAGGGTTGGCGGTGACGGCTATAGCTGCTAGTACCCTCGTCTTCGTGCAGAGTCACGTGCGACAATGACGGTGAAAAGGGTAGCCAGCAGCGGCTACTGCAGCTAGTCATGCCGCCCCAATTGTGGAGCGGAACTGTCAGAGTGTGGAACGACAAGCATCTCCATCATAGATTCTTAATGAGCCTAAAGGGATGTGACAAAAATCCTAAGTTAGAGATTAAATCATGGACGAGATAAAGGATTATATTAAAGATTAAGTTATGGGCTCCACCCTGGGAGACCAAGGATAGTTGGAAATTAATCCGAATGTGAGATCAGAAATATGAAACATATAAAATTATCGACGTAAGAAATTGCAATGCAATTTTAAATAAGATAAACTTTAAGTACCATTGTTTGGCCTCTTTGATTACGATTTTATCTCACATAGTCTATCTATAAATAATAATTACTCTACCTCATCAATATAACTCACTTAGCCGTTTGTAAAATCAAGATGTGCTCTTTTCAGGTAAAAAATAGTTTGACTTTTTTTATGTACATAAAGAACATATGCCTAAATTTTATTTCTTAAACTAGATTTTATATATCATAGTATCATTTGTTTTCCTAAAAACAAGCATAATTTACTGATTAGATACTTAAGGAAATATCTTGGTCTTAAACTGAAAAGTATTTATGAACATAAGCGATATCCAGAGTACAAAGCATGGAACAGAGATAGAAAAAATATGGTGCAACCAGGTATCCAATATAATATTAACTACAAAATAATTGGACGCATGTACATTAGTACTCTTATTACGTAAAGGGAGTAACATACATATTGAATCAAAAAAAGAACAAAAGTTAATAAAACAAAAAAGGGTGTATAATCTGGGCATAGGGAGTAGAGCATGATTAGATATTAATCCAAAGATAAGTTCAAGTATATGAAATATATTAATTTAAAAATCATTAGATAACTTAAAAGTAGACAAACCTTAAGTATGTTCTTTGTTTATTTTTGTTGCTATTGTACCTATAATAATCACCCGACATAAAAGCAAACACACGAGAAATCAAGTATATACATGTTTTTAATACTATTTAATTTGAGATATTTATGTGATGTACATACGAGTGAGCGGTGCTGAGAGCATATGACTTCTGAAACTCTTCGCACCGCTGGGCGCCGATCTTTGTGAAAGCTGCCAGGAGGATAGGCAACATGTTGGCGACCGCAAGCTTTAACCCGGCTGAGCATGGTTGTTCCTTCATCGCTTCGGTGGCATGGGCATCACCGACGATGCATCCCCGCAGGCACGCATCACATGTCCTGAGCACAAACCTTCCCTGTTGGCGGAAGTGGTCCTTGACGAATTCCTCAAATCCCTGAGGTGGCCGGCGCAACACATGGAGTATGGTCCGAAGGCTGAGAAGGTAAGCATTCTCACTGTAGGGCAGCGCATTGCGATGACCCTCTGGTTTGCCTACTAGGGTCTCGTATCCGGCCTCGTTGTAGTATGGTTGGTCGTTGAGGACAAGGCCTTGGATGGAGACAACAACTTGGAGCACGCTTGATGTCATCGATGACCAGAGCTCGGTACCCTCGCCATCGAACGTGTTCAGCAGACTGAGGCACACGGTACCAGACTCGTAGAGGTTTGGATTGAGGCGTAGGCCGTAGGAGTGGTAATACACTTGGGGTGGCTCAGCTGGGTAGGACGATGGTAGCTGCAAGTCGAAGAAAAAAAGTCCATGATGGTATGGTGTCCCGCTAGCGCCCACCATGACTACCCGGAGAAGGTCCATGCGGTCCTCGAATGCTTGTACGTATATGGTTTCTGCACATAAAATTGTTACATAACCTTATTTTAGAATCATGGAATATGGATTTAGTGGTTTACTCTCACACCTGGTAAGTCGTTCTCTAGAATTTTCCATTCCTTTTGCACTGCCTTGGCCCAATTCTTCACACGACTACCGCCCTGCATTTTCTTAGAAAAAAGGTTTTTAAGGTAATATATAGATCGGTGTAGTGAATTGTAGAAACAAATCGCGCGCCATAGTTAAGCAGATCACAGATGGCTTCTAACCTTTTTCTTTGACATGACTCTAATTAACCCTGAATACCGACAATTGTTCATTTTGTAGAAATAAAACTTTACCTGGTCTGAGTGGTCAAGATAATGGTGATCCTCAGGGGTGATTTGCAATACATCGAAACGTGGGAAGCTGAACGATTCGTCGGAGGAGCTGGTGGCATCAGTAGCCTTCAACCGATCCTTGGCAATATCGTGGCACTTCAGATCCACAGCCTTACTTGTCACAGCAGCAGCGATGTTCTCCGTTGCCGCAGGTAACAAGGATGACGGCGGCGGCTGGAGATTTTTCAGGTATCCCTTACCTCGAGCCACCATGTCGTCGGTCAAACGAAACAAAGAAAGGACGGCAGAACCCAAAAGGCTTGTCGTCATCGCTGTTGGGTCGTCGTTTTCAACATCGCTACATTTGGCTGGGTTCTGCAGATTATTGTCCTAAAATCAAATGTAAGTTCACACTTAATACATCATCCATTGTTGACGAGAGAAACTTTTATAAGCAGGTGCAGAGCACACCCCCAATCTTGTATGTTCATAGGTGCATCATGAGATCCATGCTAGCCATTTTTTCTCCCAAACAACTTCTCTTTTCTTTGTATCTCGCATACCATTCAACATTTAAACTTGAAACTTTTCAGTTCATTGAAACATTTGATATAGAATGTAGGAAAAATAGTTCAGGGTTTTCATGACATTAAAAATTATATTTAATGGAATATTTTTTATTTGAATGTTTTAAATTTCTCAAAAAAGTCGGAACTGTTTCTTATACATTCTAGTTGTAATATTTTAGTGATCAAACTTTTTTGAATCCATACATTATAAAGTTTGTGAGATAAAGAAAAGATAAATTCAAAAAAAATCTGGGTGCCTAGTGACCACGTACCCGCAGGCCTGCTCAACCACAGTACTCATTGTTTACCGAAGTGGGCAGTGCCGCAGTGCTACAACTTTGAAGGATATACATACCGTGTTGGCAGCAGGCGGCTGTTGAGCTGCATCATCCATGCCATCCTCCTCCACCCAATCACCCATTTCAGTCCATAGATCCATGTAGTGGTCCTCGTTGACGACAACGATCTCATGCGGAGACACCTGCAGCATGCTCAGTAAAATCAATAACAACTAGATGAGTAGAGAATGTATACTATACTAATCTGTATGTCCATAAAAAAGTAAATATCCACATATGTACCATTGACATACTACCATCACCCCACTTGACTTGGACGTGTCCATCAGGAAGGTCAACAACATGCCCCACCCACGAAAGATCATCAGTGGCATTCTTCTTCTTTTTGATATTTAACGCCGTACTACCACCATCGTTTGTTGATTCTGACTGTACAAGGCGGACAACTATATCTCCGTAGTAGGGTGAGTAGCTCGATTTGAGATCATATGCACTCATGGTATCAATGCACTCGACATCCTTAGCCTTGCCAGGGCGCATCCCCTTCTTGAACCATGACACACAAACCGTCTGGTCCTTGCAGTCCAGGCTCCTGACGACGCCCACACGTATTGTTGCACCATCGTGATAGCCATTAGTATCAACGGAGGTATCGTTCTCGACGACGTGTTGTCCCGGGAAGAACTCTTGCTCATTCATCATAGAAAAGGGAACAAGGGTCGCTGAAGGTATGCCATGCTGCAGGGTGCCGTCCTGCCATAGCACGTCAACAGAGGTCCTGGTGCTGGCGACGGTCATGGGAAATTCGACTTCCACATGCCTCCTAACTTGTGGGCGTCGCCCCCGTCTGTGCCCCTCGAAAAAGACCTTCCTCAGCTGATTCGAATAAAGAATGCCATTATTCTGCTTCATGTGCGGTACCACATGAGCAATTAGTCCTTCATGCTCATCGTCAATCACGTCCTCATTGTTTTCAAAGCATGGGTGGTTGTTTTCCTCCTCCTCATCCTCTTCTTCTTCCTCCTGATCGTGAGCTGTAGACACATCTCCATTATCATCGTCAGTTTTGGTGGAACTAGGTGCTCGAAAGAAGCAATGGTCAGCTACCCCCCAGCTGCAAATGCGCGCGGCGCAGAAGAAGGTCAGGTCATGAGGGTGCTGGTACGCTGGCGGAGCGGATGCCTCGACAAGCTCCTTGTCCGTGCCACAATGCATCGACGCAATCCAGTAGACGAGAACGCCAGATGTCTCCACCTTGATGACAGTGCCTACTTTACGACCAGGATTCCAGTAGCCGTTAAGCCAACGTGCTGCCTTAAAGAGGGAACAAGGGTTTCTCCCGGTGACACTCAGCCCCGGGTACAAGTCACAGTTCATTTGAATGCGGTAATCTTTATGCTCGGCATCCAGTCTCGGTAGCATCTTGGACTTTGCGTCGGTAACTCTACATACAGCACCATCGTCGAACAAGACATCAACATCAATAGACAACTCCACAACCCTACCGAGCCACGGCCCGGACACGACGAAGTCCCCAAGATTGAGGCTTCTGACTCGCCGCAGGATAGACGGGGACACACCCCTGATGACCCCGGTCGCTATGCCCCGGTTGTCACGCTCCGCCAGGTCCAGCAGGGTGGTCACGCCGGTGACGATGCCGATCTGGCCGGCAATGTCGGACGCCGACCCAACCACCTGGCCGGGGTGCAGGTGGCTCCTGTCGAGCACTCTGATATCCCCGGCGTTCTTATAGACGACAGAGTTGTCGATGAGGAGGATCGCGTACGCGTCCACGGGGAGAGAGCTGTTTTTCACCGTGCTGTCCTGGACAACTAGCCCTTGACGGAGGAGACCGCGCCCAAAACTCACCAGATCTTGCAAGTAAATATTTGGCGATGACGCGGCGTCAACGTCCATCTTCTAGCTAGGTCGATCGATGTGTCGATAATCTGTCTATCGGTGAGGGAAGTTGTAGACATGTATAGTACACCTCAAGCCATGCCGGGGAAGACTCGTATACTAGGCAGACACGGACTCCTCCTGTAAAACTACCTATACATCTTTAGCCGGAATAAAATACGGAGTAGCTGTTTCACCTTCCGAGCGTGCGTGGCTGAGAAGTTCACTAAATCCAAGACTCTTTTTTTATGCATTCGTCCAACACAAAAATCCTTCTTCTCCAGTTGACTGTTCACTCGATGAGATAAGGTTGTCAAGGTCGTCTGCTACTGGAATCTCTGGTTTCTGTGTAGCAATGGAGGTCAGATCGATCGTTCATCCAAACAACAAAAAGAACTCCTTGGACAAAATGGCCTCAAATGGTACGGGTTTTCAACCATGCAATTCAGCCATCAGGCATTTAGATAACCTCAACTTTTGACAACAGTTGGTACAATCAAGGAACAAAGACAATGCATGCCTGGCCTGGCTAGCTAGACTTACAAACCACATAAAATTCTATCCCGGTGTGTAACTCAGGGGCAAAAACTCCGCAGGCATCTTTTGGCCCGTCGCGAAAAGTTACCTGGCCCCTCTGCATACTACAGCTATTGCCAAAAGCAAGCCTCTACAACAGTAATGCAGGCTGTATATAGAATCAGTCTGTCGGCACATTCTCTTTGATCACTGCTGACAAGTTTGTAGCTGCCTCTTCGTTCTTCAGCCGGAACAAGTATGGCCGAGCTACAACCTTCCCACCGTCTGGTTCACTTGACTGAGCATCCTGTGGAAAAAATATAGCATGGATCAGAGTTGTATTGGGTGAGATATGCACTGGACATATCTGACAGGGGCTGAATGTGGTACTTACTGAGGTATGAAATATCGAGGCCACTGTGTTCTTCTGAACAGTTGTTTTTATCCCCTTGTAGATCAGAGCATTCAGAAGAATTTTGCCAACCTGATACCAGAAATCAGGCATTAATATATTGTTTGTGGCCAGAAATAATCTTACAGCAGCATAACAGATATATGAAAGGGGCGTTGATCTCACACAACCTGCTAGCCAAAACGATAAAAATATTCAAGAAATTCTTCTATGGTACACTATGTTTCCATCTAATGTAGAGTACTTCATAAAAAGGAGAAGTTCAGCAAACACAACATTTGCAGAAACAATTACATAGGTGAAATATTTTGCAGAACTATATGAGATATAGGCATCTCACATCTGACATACAAAAGAATACCACCACTGAGCTGAGGATAAATGAAGTTGGATGACTATATATCAGCAGAAAAGGGAGAGAGCATACTTCATTTCTAATAACAACTGTTGGGGTGGACTCTTTCGTAGCTTTCTCTGCACCTTCTTTACATCTGATAGAGAGCTGACCAAGACCAATGTCTTTCCAACCCTTGGTAGCATCTTCGTGCTACATGAATGAAAATAAGAATGCTAAGCATATTTTGCAGAACACTTGGATAGTATCACCAGGGAAAACAAGTTGTAGATCTAAGAACAAAAATTATGCTAAACAGAGATGAATGGAAAAATACCTTCACATACACCTTGCATTTGGCTTCATGAACAACAACTATTCCTTTCTCTTCTGCCTTTTTTACAGAAGGGCTGCTGGGTTGCTCAGCTTCAGCATCTGATCATTCAAACAGGAGAAAATTTAAGTATTGAAGCAGACAATTTACTGGCAGTGAGTGAGTACAGTGATGGGGACTGGTAATGAAAGAACATACTTCAATTAAAACAACAACAAACATTCCAGATATGGAAGAGACAAGAGATGCCCACATAACCACCTCCTGCCCCTGCGTGCGCTCAAGTCAACTACTATAAAAGTTTAATTTACACCATGATCTATTAAAAACCTGTATAGCTAACCCCTCATTGTAAACCACACTGATATTTTGCTGATGTGGCATTCTACCAGGGAATACAGGTCGACGTGGCATCTAAAAGCTGTCAAAGGTTAAGTTAACATCTTGAGTGGCTCGAACTCACTGGTTTGACAACTTCAGCTGCTGCCCACAGGCAACAGCACTCCTGCCTCCAGCCTGTGTCATGCCAAAGCACTGCTTTACATGTCATGACACACTGCCTCATTCGCTGCTCATATCCCACCCTGACAGAATAACAGAAGAGCAGCTGCAGCAGTCGAGCATGTCGGCCTCAATACCTCACAGTCTTGCAAGAGGAGTTTTAGACATATGAACTAGACTATAATTTTAATATTGGGAAGGACTCAATCACTGCTATATTAGCCATGATCTCGTTGAATGTGAGACTGGGACAAGATTCCTAGCTGTTAGATCAATCAAGACAAAAAAAAATCTTGCCGTCTTGCATGATGAACTACATCTTGAACTGCATTATTTGGAGCATTCCATGAGTCAGGGGGTGTGGGAGATAGGGGGATGATCCAGATGTGGTACAGTTAGTTGATGCGGGACCGTGACAATGTTCGATGATGCCTGCTGCCAGCAGGCCAAAACCAACAATAAAACGCCATTGAGGGTTGACTTGCACTAATTTTAAGAGATGAGAGTGTTCGTTGGACAATTTTATAGCTGAGGGTGTAAACTTAATTGTCATGGTGGGGGTGGGGTGCTAAACTGGACTTTCCCTATAACTTAACAAATCAATAGATACTCACCATCATCTGCATCACCCGAAGCTTCAGCAGCATTTTTGCTTCCTGAAAGAGCAACAATAAGAAAAACTCATTACTGTACTGACAAAGAGGGCTCATAATACAGCATTTATTTATTTCGCCGTCAATAGAATGATCAAATTGTCTTCATCATCAGAGTTTCACATTTAAGTTTATAGGATGGGGAGGAGTGTGTGTTAGGCAAAACCCAGGAATGCCTAAAGCCAATACATGCTTTCTTTTCTGAATTGCATAGAAAATGGTAATTCAATACTTCGTCAAATGTGAACACAAACATGATTATGTTATGCAGTCCTTTGGCAGAATATAAATATTTGGCAAGAGTATGATTGGTCCACAAATAAATAAAATACTCCCTTCGATTCATATTACTTGCCACTTGTATGGATGTACCTAGAACTAAAATATGTCCACATACATCTATATTAGTGGCAACTAATATGGATCGGAGGAAGTAGTGAAGGTGTGAAACACAAACAACCATGCCCCAGTAAATTTGGCTGAGTTGACGATATATCAGTCATACAACCTTGGCGCCAAAATTACAATGACACCAGTTCTGGCTTTATCATTCCATTCAAATATTCGAAATAAACGCCGTAGATACAGATATCTGAAATGTCGTGTGTTGGCCCCTCATACGCGTGAAACAAAAAATAATAAGAAACCACTAATGCCATACAAAAGGAAAGTAAAATACCAGTGAGAATTGGTTGCGTGTTCACTGAAAATAGTGTTGGGGTTGGCATGCTAAAACTCTGAGAGCCTGGAGAAGAAAAAATGGACGTAGTTGGTGACGAAAAGCCGTTATTTCCGCCAAACTGGAATGTTGATTTGCTGCTGTCGCGAGAGTTGTCCTTGTTATCAAATATGCCTGCACATCATTATGAGAGAACTAACATAAATATCTAATTAATAAGTCTGGAAAAAATTACAACAAGCGTAAATGCAATATGACATATAAAGGTATAAACTGGTAAAAAGTGATACCACCAACAGCTGATGGTTTCTGAGAAGAGAATGAGAACATATTTGGTGAGCTTGAGTTCTGAAAAGCCAGGGAGGTGGCTCCTGTAGTTGGACTCTTCTGTCCATTGTCTGATCCTGGCTGCACCATGAACTTGCTATTGACAGTCGCTGGCGAAGTAGTCTTCTCAACATTGGCTGGACTTGGGGATGAAACAGCTCTCGCACCTGCTTTATTTTGCCTAAGCCAACTGACAACATCCTTGAACTTTTCCTAAGGAGATAGAATGTTATGAGATCAAGACATTATGACTTCAAGAGAAATCTGACTGACACTGTTAGCATGACATTTAAAGTGCCAAAAGTCCAACTAAGCAGCAGCCACTACCCAATAGGTGATGTGTTCAAAAATAGTATGTGCCGCACGAAAAAGTGACGTTTTGCACATTGACACATTCTTCACAATCTAACATTGACAATTGTTTTCTATTGAAATAGATGTATAACGACCTAAAATATTATAAAATTCTGACAAACTTCTCAAGGCAAATCTATGTATATGATTTTCATGTTCTCAATCTAAATATTTATAACAATTGAAGCGTTCAAAGTTTAACTCAAGACATGTCCAAAACATTACTTCTTCTGAACTAGAGGGCGGTAAAATACAAATAGTTTTAGTACATACTTGAGGACATGACAAGTGATTAATAGGTTAGACTTGAGGAGCTGTAACCTGGCTCAGAGGGCATAGCCGTGCCCAGCAGGAGTTTGAGGGACAGCGAGCACTCGACTGGTAGGTGCTTAACATGCAACAGGTAGCAGGGAAGGAGAAGATAGAGTTCAGGGATGAAAATAACTTGATAATCACATACAGCCTATAGCTCAAAATATTTGGAGACTGCAACACAACGTAGCAATGGAAATGAAACCTACAGAATTATAATCCTAATCTGATATGAGCATATCAATCTGGTACAATCCAGACTTGATACACCTCAGGATCCAAGAGGGCCTCTATTATTCCGATTCGAACTGCTGCTAAGCTGCAGGCTGTCCAGATGCTGGCTTGGGCTTGTGCCTGCTAAAGTGTATTCCCCACGTGACATGATTTCAGATTAGTATAGTTTCATAGTCAACCTACAAACTTTGGAGATCCAACAAATCAAATGAAAACAAGAGCCTATGGAAGTTTGATTAAGTGATGTCTAACAAGGTTCATCTCCACATTGGGACTCACCGGTGATATCTATTTGTTCGAAAATCCTTAATATTATTTAAGTAATCCTAACAAGTAAGGGAGTAAATTATATTTTGCCTACTGGGATCCTGACATCCACAAATCCACTAAACATGCACGCCATGGACAAAACAAAACCTTTGATCAGTGGAGACAGGAAGATATAAGATCTCTAGTTAAGCACCATACCTTACAAGACTGTGAAGCTTACCATGATTTCGGAAGCATGTGATAAGTAATCTTTGATGCCATCCTCCCAAAGTTCAGCTGGATGATTTTGCAACTGCAGTTGTACCCAGCTGCTCAAAGTAAACACGTATATGAGTGTTTCTCACGTCTCAGCAGGGAATATGCGGCATGAATGCTGATTATGTTAAAATTGTAATCACATAAAGAACTTTAAACAATATGGCAGTAACTAAATATGTAAAACCTTTATGGAATGATTAAGGACTAGATGTGCAGCAACCAGAGAGGAAACAATGAACATGGCAGCACACTGTTTATGCAGCAACACCACATTTCAGACGATGTGTTCGATATGACACGCACGAGACAAGCTATAGCAGACGGAGAAGCGTCCAACCTTGCGAACTGGGTATTGAGCGCCCTCACGTGTTTGCTGGCGGCCTCGGCCCGCCGAGGGTCCAGAGCAGCAGGCCCTGCCATCAGATGCTGGTGAGGAGACTCTGCCCTGCGAACGTCCATTACTCGCTCCCTCGCTTGATAGCTGCAGCGTTACAATAGCAAAATGAATAGGGGGAGCAAGGCGAACCAAGAGAAATATCTACCCTGCAATCATATTAGAGGCTGCTCACACGGAAGCCACAATCGTAAAAGAAGAGCTGTATAAATGCATAGGCGCTTTTACCACGACCCAGAGATGATATACTGTTCATCTACCAGCAGTCGGAGCTCAACCTGGGACTGGTCTTGTTTTAGGCGCGGATCTAGAATTTGTGAAGGTCCCCTTAAGTGGGATTTAACTAGGAGAGAACAAGCTCTTACCTCGACACCAGTGGCGAAAAACTGTGGGCGGAGCGGGGCCGAGAGAGCAGGAAGGGGATGTCCCGACGAGGAAGAACGGGGAGCGGTGATGGCGGCGGAGGGGGTGGCGGCGACGCGTGAGAGGCCCGGGGGGAAGGGGAAACAGCGGGGACGAGGTGGGACGGGGGGAACCGGCGGCGATGGCGGCGGCGCGCGAGAGGCGGCGGGTGTCGGGAGCCGGCGTCGGCGGTGAGGCTGAAATGTAGGGCACGGCGATGGAGTTATGTTGGGCCGCCGCCTTGCTGGATTGGATCAGCCCCAAGTGTCTCAAGTTTTTCCTATAAAATTGTAGGGTTGAAAACACGGAACGGAGACGGACGGAAATATGTCTTCTCGTTTTTGTTTTCGTCTATCTTAACGGAATCGAAAACGAAATCGAAAACTCCGGAAACGAATATGGAAACGAAAATCACCGGAGATGAATATGGAGCGGATACGGGACGGATACGTTACGAAAATGAATATTTGTCACAATAAAATTGGAGACATATTACCTTGGTTTTTATACCAAAAAGGCACGTAAAATGAAGTAGATAATCTTTACTATTATATTCCAGTTGGTCGTACGTCATACAACGTGTTTGATGAGGAGATTGGGAGCATCTTGTCCATCCAATTACTCTCAACGTCTCCGCCTCAATGTTCACCGTCAGATTAAAATAAATCACTGCCTTCCTTTCTTCAGTATCCATGCTCGCTAATTGGCAGATCAAAATAAATCATTCCTTTCCTATCCCGCTACTGCCTTCCTTCTTTTCCTCAACAAACTAGGAAAGTAAGCCAATTACGGTTAATCTCACAACACCCCGACGTCTCGTCGACGTCTCCGACGAAGATACTTTCTCCTCGACCTAGCCTTTCCTCGCTATCACAACACCGCGATTCACAGCCCCGCCGCTCCAGGTGAATGCATTGGGACTGCGCACATCTCCCGTGTTATGAAGATATTTTTGAGATCCGACGGAGCATGCTGCGATTTCATTAATTAATCAGTGGTGGGCACGATTTGAGCACCCTGATAGCGGTTCTCCGGCGGGGCTGCGCGCCAGGTTCTGGACGTGAGGGATGCTCATGTTCCAGCGTCACCACCGCAAACTGTCTCGGCGTCAGGGTCCTCCAGACGCAGAAGTGAGCGGGAGTTGACCCACCTCCAAGCATTCTTCTCCTCCTCCGACCAGTGACACCTCTATGAGGTGAGTCTATGATGATACTAGGATACTACGCAACACTTCTTACTGTGTTTGATTAGACTGAGTTAACGTGACATCGGTTGCACACTTGTGGAATTGCTCCTCTTGGGGATGACAGCCTACCTTTTGTGTGAAATCACCAGGAACTTCAGTAATCATGGTTGTTGTCCTTAGACAAAGATATATACAACTATGAAACTACTGTTTTTCTCACTTTGTTCTTAAGCTGGTTGAGAGCTAACTCATGTTGAAACTACTATCATTACAGGAGCTTTGGAGATTCAGTAGACTACAAAAGATGCCCCCTGCGCATGGAATCCAAGCCCATGAACTCCACTCATGTTGAGCTAGAGCCCCACAACGACCGCTGTCGGGAATCCACCGAGCTCGACCGGATAAGTTTACCATGTTCCTGCTACGGACCCGAACCTGCCCGAGCACGCGCCCATCCCATGCATCATCGTGCTGGTCCGGGGGGCGCTCCGCCTCTCTGGGTTTAGGATCCACTACGAAGATGGCAGCAGCACCACCACGACCATCTGCTCATCCTGGGGATCAAAAGTCAATGCGCCGCCTCCTGGGGAAACCGCTGGCCCCGACGGCGGAGTGCCGGTGTCAACCCACTCCTCTACCTCCGTCACTTTCTCGACGCCGTCCACTCCCTCGGCCTCATGGGATATATTGTGAGTAGATTCTGGTATCAGCTCAGGTCATCAAATTGGTAGCTAGATGATTGCTTTGTGCATTTCCATATAATTTATGGTTGGAAATTATGCCTTTTGGTAGAAATGCATTAACTCGGTAGTGCATGCGTGTCCAGTCTAGAATTTATTATTTTATCTTAAGCAAGTTTGAGTACGTGATGGTAAGACATGCCCAACAGTCAGTTTAGGATCAATACAATTCTTTAACTGCATATTTGTTTTTGCTGGTGCTTTTAGACTCTGAAACTTTCTTCAGTAGATGTTTACGCTCTTGCCTACTCATGCTCTTGAGTCTTGCCTACTCATGCGTGCTTGTGTACTGCTCTATTCTAATTATCCTATTTATTTATGTGTTTTCTACTGCAGGTTATAAGAAGACAAGGTGGTAAAATCTGCATGGTATAAAAATTGATATGTTTGGTTCCCAAAATAAATAAAAAATCGGATGATATAGCTTATACTCATGTATATTCTTTTTTCTGTGCTCATGTTACTTTATATAATGTGCATTGTTTTTTCTGGCACATATGTTCTTCTCAGTAATGATGTGTTTCATGTTTCCCTGCTCCATGGAGATGCAGCATTCAGAGACGTTGGTTCAAATGACAAAGATGGTAATATCAAGAGGCGGCGGTCTTGACATGTTACTATGGAACCAGTCGGCGATATCTCTGCTGAGTATACGAGTGCTTGCACGCCCATGAGTACAATGTGGTATTGGTGGTGGAACTTCCGATGTAAAGTAAGTCCTTGACGTTACATGTAAAATTCTTTTGTCTCTTGCAGTATTTTAGGGTTTTGATTATCTGTGGGAAGTATCAACAAAGAATCTTCTTCCGCTCTATTCATATGTTTATCTTGTGAATCACAATTGCTACAACAATACTAGAAGATTGAAAAGTCCCAAGTGTTGTATACAATATTTTTTGATTTTACAGTTTATATATGTACACAAATATAAGTAATCATACAAAGTTGTACTATTTTAGATATTCTGAGTGATTGATCTAGGTTAGTGTATAGAGATCATTACATTAATTCCACATACTCGATACTTTCACGGTGACTTCCTATAAACATGTTTTATGGTGAAAGAGGAAGCAAATTTGTATATGCATATTATTTAGTATGGTTCCTTATTAAAAAGATTAATCTGTATACAACAATTGATCAAAGTTGGATACCTTAAATTATAGAGTTGTTGCATTCGGTTTAATGTGGTTACAAGAAGGCGGTCTTCCAAAGATATGTATATTTAAGTTGCACATACTGTAAATTTAAGTACAAAATTTGTACGCTATGTGTCTAGGGCCACCTGCATTTGTGACCAATATCAATGATGATTGGATTTACAAGGGGGTTTTCGATGTGTTTTGTATACTTTTGTAGATGCTTGATGTAGAAAGAATTCATTGCATCATGTGAATTTTTGTGTACTCTGAAAGATGATATATGTTGAATGGTTAATTATCCGTATACGTTTATTTTGACGTTCTATCTTGTGGGGGACATGCCAGGGTGGAGAGGGATAATAATACAAAGACTACATATTCTCTTCTTCGAAGGTCAGGGGATAAGCAAGGTGAGGGTAAAAATGCCGTGAGGTGAAAGCTGAATATATTTGTCAAATAAGACGACAATCAATATCGTCTGTAGCAACGCACGGGCATTCAACTAGTAAGACAAGAAATATCACTCAACTTCAACAAGCGGCAATTCAACATAAAGTACTACCTCCTTTAGTGATGGAGGGAGTACCAGACATAGTTTAACACTTAGATAAGCGCAAGTTCACATAAATATTTTTGCGTCGATACTAAGACTGTTCGTGGGCAGTCGCTTGGCCGCCTGATCGCTCGTCTTGTAGGAAGAAGCCGTGATCGCTGCGATCGTTTGGAAGTTGGGACTAGGTCTTGTGGAATCGTCCCAAACAGAGATGAGTCGTCGGGACTGTAGGCGGCTATCTATAATTAGTAGGTGGCCTGCAGGCCTAGTTTTATGTGTAAATGTAGGCCTACCAAGAATATGGACCTCTCTAGGTTACATTTGCGGAAACTTTTCATATTTGTTTATCCGGAATTTCCTTTGCCGATTTTGTTTCCGTCGGAAACAGCTCCCTCGTTTTCTGATTCTTCCGTTTCCTTTCGATGATATTTCCTTTTCCCTTTTTTGATCTTCATTTCCTTTTTCTTCGAAAACGGATGTAAAATTTCCCTTCCCTTTTCAACCCTAGACAGAAGTAAAAGAGTACCCTTTCCTAAAATAGGATGCGTATAATTTTTTTATCCAAGTGGAACTTATTTAAGTTTAACAAATTATATAGTACAAAAAGAATTGTTAGCACTTATAATTTCAAAACCAATATATCTACCACACCTGGCGATCTGAAGCAACATAGACCAACAGAGATGGGGACGTGACCTCGGTAATCCTACACACATGTCCATATATGCAAGACTCACAAGTGTTCGATCGAGAGAAGAAATTTCTCTACATCTTGAGCTTGAAGCTGCATTTGTTGGAGCGGATGCGGAGCTGCGCGCCGACCTAGATGCTATCGACGACGAGGCTGCAGTGCGCCTTTCCGGTCATCTTCCACAGCTTGAGCAGACCAAACTTGATCCTGATGGGGACGCGGGCATTCACCGTGAGCAGGATGAAACCAGCATGATGTTGTTGCGCCAACTGCACGGCCATGGCGCTATCGAGCCTCATATTCCCCGGCAGCGTGATCAGCGACCACACGGTGGTGCGGTGGCCCTAGTAGAGCGCCGGGAAGGCGTCGTTGCAGAGCTCGGTGCCGTTGAAGAAAGGCCATCACTGCCTAACACACCTGACATATGTTCACTATCTCGTTGTTTCTAGCAAGACGCATGATAGAGGAGGTCACAATATATCTATCAACAGGGTTTGTTTAGCGTTAGACGAGTAGTAGAATGATTGCTCCCCATATATTTATTATAAACTTCTTTACCTCTTCGCTCACATATGATGCAACTAAACGTATATGCTTATAGTATCTGAAGGTATGTTCACATATATTTTCTACAAGGTCTAGGAGAAGCCTAGACAATATTAATAGAAACATACATTTGAATTCATGATGATTTCAATATGAGTGGTGGCAGTGTACATTTACTCTATGGAATAGTAGTATATGTCATATTTATGTATACTTTGCAACAAAGTTAACTAGTACATTTACAAATTTTCTGGTCACCAATGAGCTAAAAGTAGTTCAAATATGTTGGATTGTTTTTTAAAACTTAGCTGGACATTCAAATATATTTTCCATCCTAATTTATTTCTAAATTGTAGAAAAAATAGAGAATAACTAGACCATACGCTATCTTTTTATAGTTTTTTTGTCGGTATTTTGTCCATTTTAGTGTCTTTAGCTACCGTACTCGCGAGTTCTAGAGCATACAAGTGTAATAAATATCCCATTAGAAATTTGTACAATGTTATTGTTTAAGTTATGTACAAATAAATATATAATTTACAGGTTTGGAAATGCCAAAAGTGGTTTTCTTGAGTAATAAATATCTCATTAGATGTTTGTACACGAGTACATATATAACCTGCAGCGGAGATGGATTTTTTGGCCAAACAGAACTTTATTTCCGCAAAGACACAATGTCGAGGGTACTCCTCAGCAATGCCCTCCATTTGGGGCTTAGGGTGGATGGAATCCTGTAGGCTGACACGAGACATCGGTTATCAAACAAGCGGGGAACGATTTACCCAGGTTCGGGGCCCTCGATGAGGTAAAACCCTTACGTTCTACCTGTCTGATCTTGATTATGAAAATATCGAGTTACAATGGGGTGCCGAAGGTTTTGGCTGTGATCTCGTCGAGAGGCTAAGTGCTACGAGTACCTAGCTCTGGACTTATGGTGGCTAAAATTGCTAAGATTGTGTGTGTCGGCAGCCCCTCTCCTGGCCCTTATATAGGGGGCAGGTCTCGAGAGATTTGTCCGGGTACGACTAGGTTACAAAGGACCCTAGTTCTAGACTTTCCTTGTATTCTTCTTTTCTTCGTCTTGTTCTTCAAGGAACCTTCTTCGGCACCGACATAGTGGCCCACCTTGCCATCGGGTGTCTTCATGGGCCTCTAGTTGGGCCGTACAGGATAGGACAATAACAGTTACCCGAAGGGTAATGCCCACGTTAGTAGCCCCCGAGTGTCTAGCCGAAGATATTTTGGGTAGAGACTAAAGCATGCCTCCACCGAATGTTCTTCTCCTTTGATAATTCTTGTCCTCCTTCTAATAGCATCATCTCCTTCTATCGGGTGCGCGTCCAGCGCTCCCGATGGGAGTAACCTCCGAGTCTAGATATGGATGCTTGCAATCCGTGCGTAGACTCAAGTTGCGCTACTCGAATGTCTTCTTCTACCGAAGTTTTCTGCAGGTCTTCATAGGTCATCCGATACATTTGCATCGGGGCTTCAAATTTTTAAGTAAGGTTTAATGCGTAAAGGATATTGAGTAGCGTGCCCAGCTTTGCTGGTTAACTGTCGAAGGCAAAACAACGCTACTCTACACAGAATCAAGTCCCCGGGCATGATCCTAGAGTGCAAAAAAGTTCATCGGGTGCGCAATCGGCGCTCCCGATGGGAGTAGCCCCGAGTCAAGGTACGGATGCTTGCAATCCGTGCGTAGACTCGAGTCGAACATTCTAACCTTTTCCTTAGATACTCTTTTCACGTGCTTCTTGGCAAGAAAGTCTTCGAATCCAAATTTATCGGGTGCGCGTCCAGCGCTCCCGATGGGAGTAGCCCTGATAACCCACAAGTATAGGGGATCGCAACAGTTTTCGAGGAAAGTAAAACCCAAATTTATTGATTCGACACAAGGGGAGGTAAAGAATACTTATAAGCCTTAACAACTGAGTTGTCAATTCAGCTGCACCTAGAAAAGCACTAGTAACATGGGTGATGTGAAAGCAGTAGTAATATGAGAGCAATACTAACAGTAACACAGCTGTCGTTGCCTATTCGACGACACCTCGGAGGAGGGATCCTCACGAGGGGAAGAAGAAGTAGAGGCCATAGGGCGGAGTGCACACGGGACGGTGGTACGCGATTTACCCAGCTTCGGAACACCTGCACGATGGCAAGGCCTACTGCTGCTTGTCTGGAATTATCTGGGCGTTTTCGCGTTGCTACAATGAGTTGTCGTTGTCCCTCTAGGGCTCCCAGGATCCGGCTTATAAAGGCGCACGGATCTAGGGTTTACATGGAGAGTCCTAGCCGGAATACAAGTTGCCTAACTACGGTACAATGTCTTGCCGTGTACGTCAAGGATCCGCCTTCCTCTAAGAACGTGCTGGATCCGGATACTATATGGGCCGTCACGGATCCGGCCTCCTTCGTAGGTCGGTTGAGGATCCGGCTTCCTGCTCCTGGGCTGGACTTCATCATTCAGGATCTACAGCAACTGGGCCGCCCGATGGGCCACATGCCTCATCACCAACTATGGGCCACCCGGGCTTGCCGGATCTAGGCCATACCGTTGATATACCCATAAAGTATACCCACAACAGTAGCCCCCAAAGTTCTCCGAGATTCATCATTCCTCCGACTTCATCAGCTCGGACCCGAAGAGAATCTTGAAGAGCTTCAAAACTTTTACTTGTTTCCGGGTTCGTCTGCTCGGAAATCCTCTTGTCTTCGGAATCGGTAACGCAACGGAGATCCCACTTTTCCCGCGCACAACTTCCTCATTTCCCGCGCTAAATTTTCGAAGATGCGAATCTTTTAGCCGGAAGTTTCGGGAGCGCACAGTTAAGTTACCTCCACGTCGTTTTACCGCATTTGACCTAAGACACGTGTCAACCATCTAACGGCGTGACCGTTCCGTTTCCACCGCTGGATCCGAATCACGAATCTCCGCGCGAGGTCTATAAATACCCCTCAGCTCGGTAACTTTTCATTCTTTCACCGCATCCTCACCGCATCATCTTCCTCCTCGCGCCGCGCCACCAAACGGATCTCAACTCCGGCGAGCTTCTTCACGGGAAGCTTCTCGCGCCGCCGTTCTGAGCCTCTTTCTGCGCCAAGATCACCACGGTTGATCGGGATTTTCTTTCCGCCGCCGATTCGTGGTCAAGACGCAAGATTCACTCCAAGTTCAGCGACCTTCTCTTCACCGGAGGTTCGCCAGACCGGCACGCCATTAACGGTACGTGCACCGGCCTCGTAGAAAAAAGAAGTAGTCTTAGTGTAGATTTCCGGTTACTCAACTTAGTTCGCATGGGTGCAGCCGGAAGCATGCCGCATGGTTTACCACATTGCACTGGTAGTTCTCCGAGTAGCCCGGATCCCAGTGTCGTGGAACCAATCTGCCCGGATCCGATTGCTTTTCTTCCACCATATATTTCCGACATTAGGCTCGCTCAACCATTCTCCGCCTCTTCCAGTACCGCATTAGGCCGGGTCCCAACCGCTCAAGAGTTCCAGGAAGAACTCCAAGGCCAAGCTAGAATGGCAGCCAAGGTCCAGGAGACGGAAAACAAGAAAGCTTCCAAGGTCCGGATCCGCGAAGGCGTGAGGGGTCAGTGGTGGCCTCACATGTTAGCTGGATATTTATTGGATATCCATGGGGCAAATCTCTAACCATGCCCATCCCATGAGTTCTCGGATATTCACCCCATGAAATTCATGGACATAATTAACCTTCCATATCCGTGGATACCCAGATTCGTGCATAAAATTGACATCCTTAAATGATACAATTAATGTAGCACTCACTTGTGGAAACTTCACCAGTAAAAAAATGAAAATATAGGTAACGTTCCGAAATTTCCGTAATTTGGTCGTCAGATAATCTATACTATTATATTCAAATTTGCATATGTAGTTTAATACCGGAGTAAGTTCAATCGGGATAAGGAGTACCCATGTCTAGAAAATTCGCTTTGTTATTTAGATACAATGTAAGATCTGCATTTGTTTCTGGGAAAAGTAAGACCTTTGCTATCACGGCACAAACTAAATCTATACTTTACAAGAGCAAAGGATTTAATCTAGTTTGTTCACTGTAACAAATACATCTATCGCCGTCCTGAGACCGTTCTTAACACGGAAGAATTACTACATGAACGAGAAGAGAAACACGCGTTCGTGGCCATTATGGAATGTGAATCGGGGGAAAGATCGTCGGCAGCCGTCAATCGCGTCACGCATGAAGCTTCCCTTTTCCAAGACACACCGTCCGTGTCTTAGCGTTCAACACATAACCACCGGTCAACGTAATCACACGCTTAGCCTGCATCTTCCGGGCAATTATTCAACTAGTAGTATTCTATGCTGAAAACTCACCTGATCCACAACAGGAGCTTCTAAGCTGAGCTGAGCAGTGACATGATCAAGAATTCCAGATCGCAGTAAGCCTTCTTACACGATCTCTTCAGTAATTCCGTATACTTGGTTGCCACAACATATTGTATACTATCGGACCATCGCTGGTTGTATGGTGTGGTTGCTGTACTTAAATTTACAGGACGAAAACCTGTTTTGAGGAAAATACGATGGCACACGGAGCTAGAGTACATGACATTAATACTTTTAGACTAAATGTCTTCCAACCCTGCAGTAACAAACGACTGAATAACCAGCTCGATCAGTCAGGAAAACATAACGCGTATGGCTAGCATCACATCTGCACATGGATTGAAAACTTAACCCAAAATTTCTGGAAAGGGACATGAGTTCTCATGAGAAGAGAGACACATGTGTGTGGCTTCTGCTCCCAGCTTAGAAAAAAGCAAAAGAAGGAAGGCACAAGTCAATGACGCACGCAGCCATGGCATAGCAGCCAAGTCAAGATTCGAGACCGGAAGAAACCTCCTACCATCTAGAAAGCCAACAACAACCATCACATACGTATAAATGAACTTGGTCCTCGACTCCCACTGCAACCCGTAGCATTTCGTTTCTTTCACAAGACCGATTCGTTCCGCCGCCGTGTTTTACTTCTACGAGGTGGTGTTAGCAACAAAGCAAGCAAGCAAGCAACTCGATCGCGCTAGCAAGGCAGGTGAAGAAGACATGGCAGACTACCACCGGGTCCATCCGGTGATCGCCGGCTCGCCGCCGGAGCAAACCAAGGACAAGATACCACCCAGCGCTACCCATGGCGAGCAAGTGCTTCCAATCACGGCCCCGCCTCCCTACGCGCCGGCGCCCATGCGCGCGCCGCGGCGGAAGAGGCACAGCCGGTGCTGCCGGTGCGTGTGTTGGACCCTGGTGGTGGCCATCGTCCTCGTCGTCGCGCTCGGCGCCACCGCGGGGATCCTCTACGCCGTGTTCAGGCCCAAGATCCCCACCTTCAACGTGGACCGCCTGACCGTGACCCGGTTCGACGTGAACACCACCACCGCGGTCGTCACCGACGCCTTCGAGGTGCAGGTCACGGCCAACAACCCCAACCGCCGCATTGGGGTGTACTACGACGGCGGCGAGGTCACGGCCTCCTTCAACGGCACCGAGCTCTGCAGCGGCGCCTTCCCCGCGCTGTACCAGGGCCACCGCACCACCGTGCGCCCCCTCATCACGCTGCAGGGGCAGACGAGGCTCGACAGCGCCGTGGCCGCGCAGCTCGCGCAGCAGCAACAGGCTGGCTTCATCCCGCTCACCGTGAACGCTCGCGTGCCCATCAGGATCAAGTTTGGTGTGATCAAGCTGTGGAAGATGACGGGGAAGGCGCGTTGCAACCTCGTTGTGGATAGACTCCAGTCGGAGACGCGGCTCCGCATCCGCTCCAACAACTGCAGCTTCAAGCTCAAGATCTAGACAATTTTTGAGTCGTTCGTATATGGATATCTGTCTAGGATTACCGAGGTCACGTCCCCATCTTTGTCGATCTATATTCCTTGAGATCGATCGCCAGGTGTGGTATAGATGTGTAGAGCTGTGCATTTATTATTTGTTTTGCCCGTACATTCGTTATTTTTGTATTGCAATAAGATCCGATATTCCGATATGCATGTATTATTTTACCATGAGTTCCTTTGGAGAATAATGGAATAAAGGATATATATGTTGGTTGACACACACATAATAAGAGGGACAAGTGGGATAATCAAATCAAGATATATTAAGAAGGAAAAAATAGTAAAAAGTATTCAAATAAAATCAATTGTACCTATCCAACTTCTCCCATTTGTCTCACTTCTACATTCTTGCTCATATAGAATGTCCACTCTTATGCACCATCTCCGCTTCCCAGGTTTAAAATACCGACATTTCAAAAGCCCACAACAGTTACAATAAATTCTTACAATTTAAAATTGTTAAAAACCCATTTTCCAATTCACAACCTCAGATGCATCTATGGTGTTGGCATGACATGGAGGGTTCCCTGGTTTGCATGGACAGTTAAAGACTTAATTCACTTGATCGTTTTTTTCGGAGGTGGCGTTTTGGCTCATAGGAGCAAATGCTCCCATTATACAAAATAATTAAAAATTAATTTTAAAAATGTTAAAAAAAATTGATTAAAATTTTTGGTGTACATCATGTCATTCTATGTTCGTACACAAGTTTTCATGGAAAAACAACATTTTATGTGGTGTGTATAAAAAAGAGAAAAAAATATGTTGTACGTAGTCGTGTTACAACATCAAAATTTGTCTTTTTTACAGGAGCCACGTAAAAAAGTTTATTTTTTAAAAAATTTGTGTACCAACATAAAATGTCTAGATGTACATGTAAAAATTTAGTTTAGAATTTTTTGACACTTCGAAATGTGGATTCACACAATGGGAGCAAATGCTCCTATGAGCCAAAGTGCATTTCCCGTTTTTTTCAGTTTACCAACATCAACTTCTCCTAGAGGATGGGGAATCTGGTGTAATAGTTGTCGATAGTTTGAGGACGGCGGCGCCTAGCTTGAGAAGGTGCAGGGTGGCTTGCCATTGGCACAACAAGACGGGTTGACAAGTTCAGAAGGTTACTGCAAAGGAAACATGCTCGGCAATGGGAGACAGCTGCACCGATAGAAAGGGTAGAGTGTGTATCGAGGAGAAAACGATGTGCGGAATCGATTGGAAGAAGAGTGGGGGATCTGCACTATTGGATCTTTGTTTAGTGATGTACAAGTTAGAATAATGCTAAATTATGTCCCTCTTAAAATGCACCCTCCAAAGTTTAAGGGAGCTTTGAAATCTAAGCAAGCAATAGCATAGTTATATCATTACTTACCTAGGGTAGACTCTTCTTTTTTGGAATCCTTCTGCTCATCTTTTTGTGGCTCAGCTACAAATAGGTACACGACACAGACCATCACCCGCGTCTCTGCCAGAGAAGCTCGATGTTTTGCTCAGGTCCAATAAGGCCAGATTCGTACAAGGTGTACTGAAAAAATATTGGACTGTAATGAGCTTAGGTTTTCTTGGCAAAACATAAATAAAGAGATACTTCCTCTGTTCTGGATTGTAAAGCCCAAGAGCTTTTTAAAAATTATTAGGAATTATAAGGCTTGACTCATTTATTGTACTATGTCTTCAAATGCATGTCTTGTTTTCTCTCTCATTTTTCATGCATGTGAAACTATTGATGCATGCAGTAATTCATGAGGTAAGTTATGGACTTTATTGATCTTATCAAATTGCCCCTTAGACTTTTTATTCCCTAACAGCAGGAGTACCATCTAGCAAAATTTAGGGTCCAACGCCAACCAAAGGACCAAGGTGGGCCGGGGATCCATATCTGGTTGTTCAATCTTCTTATTGAGGATGTACTCCCTCTAGATCTGATTAAGTAGTCAAGTTTTTTATGGAATAAATATATTGGAACAAATCACTATCCTAGGTGGTTTGGAAACTAGGATATCCACATTTTTGTATGATCTAATTAATGTGAAGCAATTATTTCACGGATGTAGAGTTTTGGGACCTTTACATCCCTCGTAAAATGGACACTCCAAAATCTTGGGAGGGTACGTGGCTAGGGATGTACATTTGAGTTCTCAATACCCAATGCTTTATCATATTGTTAGGAATTTTTTTGGTAAAATTAAGAAGGTGTGGGTCATATTCTCCCAATGTTTCCTCCAGGCATTACTTGCTAGAAAATAGATTAACAACATGGAATGCGCTGGTAGGGCGACTTACTAATTGTGGTCTTACCACGTCCTCATAATTTATTCCATTGGAATCTAAATGTTAATGGAACCTTTTCGGTCAAATCTTTGTATCATGCCCTAGCCCATGTTTATGTGTCTATCATTAATAATAAGGAACCTTTGAAATTGAGACGAGGAGTTACTTTTGCAACAGATAATCTTGGGAACATGAATAGGGCATCGGAAAAACACAATGTTGTTTTTGTCTTCAAGATGGGACAATTTAACTTACACTCTTTGAATGTGATTACAATAGGGCTGCATGGTGGACTATTCATGTTGCATCAAATTTGAATTATCTCAGGAGTGTTTCTAATAAATTTGGCAAATGGGAATTACTTCAAAATTTAAAATTCACATTGTGAAACCGCAGCCCTTGCATTGTGTGACGTGGGCATTACCCTTCGGGTAACTGTTATTGCCTTATCCTGTGCGGCTCAACTGGAGGCCCATGAAGACACCCGATGGCAAGGTGGGCCACTACGTCGGTACCAAGAAGGTTCTTTGAAGAACAAGACGAAGAAAAGAAGAATACAAGGAAAGTCTAGAACTAGGGTCCTTTGTAACCTAGTCGTACCCGGACAAATCTCTCGAGACTTGGCCCCCTATATAAGGGCCAGGAGAGGGGCTTCCGAGGGACACACACAATCTTAGCAATTTTAGCCACCATAAGTCCAGAGCTAGGTACTCGTAGCACTTAGCCTCTCGACGAGATCACAGCCGAAACCTTTGGCACCCCATTGTAACTCGATATTTTCATAATCAAGATCAGACAGGCAGAACGTAAGGGTTTTACCTCATCGAGGGCCCCGAACCTGGGTAATCGCTTTCCCCGCTTGTTTGATAACCGATGTCTCGTGTCAGCCTACATGATTCCATCTACCCTAAGCCCCAAACGGAGGGCATTGCCGAGGAGTACCCTCGACAATTGGCGCCGTCTGTGGGAACCCTGTTGACACAAGATCCGTCATCGGCAGATCCAGCCATGTCGTCGGCAGCTTCGTCGACGCCGTCAGCATCACCAAGCTTGGGGAGCCCGATCCGATTCGGCTCCTATGAGTTCACCCCGCACAGCGACTCTTTTCGCTCAACTTTTTTGGGTCTACAAGGAAACATGGATATGACATTCGGAAGCGTCCACTGCAACGTCAACACGGAGGGAGTCTTCGTCTGCTGGAACCGTTCGTCCCTAGATCGGCAAGAAAATTGCCCCCGCCGGCTGCAGGATCAATCATGTCATCGTCAGTCGATCTTTCGGCTGGCCTGACAGACTCGACAAATTCGTCTCCACCACCGACTCCCCGATCGACGTCTTCGATGTCGGTTGGATCCGATAACCCCGCATCATCAGAGATGACCTCGTACTACTGCCTGAACTGCGACACTAGGAACGGGTTGGGATCGAGTGATACACCATTCATCTGCAATGCCAGGTATTCATCGGAAGAGGACAATGTCGGCAGCGTCTTCAAGGAAGCCAACTGGAAAGCAGCGCGTCATCAAGTCTATGCTGCCAATAACGCAGGAAACGCATGAAACGGAGGAGGAGGAGATCACACCCCTCGCTCCAGCAGACGATACAATGGCGAAAATAGCGTCAGCAACAACAACATCGATTACACCATCGCGGAGGAAGAATGGGCGGCAGTACTTAATAACACACCGCTTCCCACTGGAACTTCGGTTGGAACCCTCAACGCTTATCGCTCTATCTTGGAGAAAAATCGGGAGCGGCTATCGAACGAGCAGGCCACCCTCGAAAGACATCTGTTAGCAGCGGATCAATCCAGTGAACGACGGAGGGGTTCACGAGGAAGCGCATCTCGAAGCAGCCAAGGTGTAGGGAGGCATCGATCAAGGCTATCCCGACTATCGGAGGACGACGCTAGAGAAAAAACGTCAAACCTATCCAAGTCCTTCATGACCACGGACACTGCGGGTATGTTAAGGCCAAAAACCGTTGAAGGGGCAACTGCCAACCTCGCAGCGTACCTCATCAACCAATGACCCGAAGGTTCTATGGCTCAAGCTCATCGGGGTGCCCTGGAAAGCCTCGCAATCTTGGGAGACAATCTGGTTCCACGAAAGGAAAAGCCCACGCTCCAAGCCAGCGGCTCGAAGCACCGTTCAAGGGACGCCCGAGAAGAAATCACCCAGTAGAATCGACAAAGCCAGGCGACGGCGAGCCGCAAGGGAGGAGTACGATAGCGACACCTCAGAAGAAAGCCAGGAGTACGACGGCGAGATGAGGGGAGCTGATTGCTTAAGCTACAAGATCCCTGAGACAATGCCACCCAAAAGGTTCAAACCCACTCCCACTGATGCCGCTAAGTACGATGGACAGCAGGAGCCGAGATCTTGGATAGATGATTACTTACAGACTGTGATCCTACACAAAGGAAATCAGATAGCAGCGATGCAGTGCTTGCAGCTTTACCTGAAAGATTCGGCACGGGCCTGGTTGAGAGGCCCGCGGAAGGGTTTGATACGTCTCAAACGTATCTATAATTTCTTATGTTCCATGCTAGTTTTATGACAATACTCACATGTTTTATATACACTTTACATCATTTTGATGCATTTTCCGGTACTAACCTATTAACAAGATGCCGAAGCGCCAGTTCCTGTTTTCTGCTGTTTTTGGTTTCAGAAATCCTACACAGGAAATATTCTCGGAATTGGACAAAACAAAAGCCCACGGTCTATTTTCCATGGAGCCTTCCAGAAGTCCTAAGAGGAGACGAAGAGGGGCGACGAGGCGGCCACACCATAGGGGGCGCGGCCCCACCCCTGGCCGCGCTGCCTTATGGGGTGGGCCCCTCGAGCGTTGATACGTCTCCGACGTATCGATAATTTCTTATGTTCTATTCCATATTATTGATGATACCTACATGTTTTATGCACACTTTATGTCATATTCGTGCATTTTTCGGAACTAACCTATTAACAAGATGCCGAAGTGCCAGTTCCTGTTTTCTGCTGTTTTTGGTTTCAGAAATCCTAGTAACGAAATATTCTCGGAATTGGACGAAACAAAGACCCGGGGGCCTATTTTTCCACGGAGCTTCCAGAAGACCGAAGAACATACGAAGTGGGGCCACGAGGTGGCGACACCACAAGGCGGCGCGGCCCGGGGGGGGGCCCGCGCCGCCCTATGGTGTGGCCCCCTCGTCTGGCCCCCGACTCTGCCCTTCCGCCTACTTAAAGCCTCCGTCGCGAAACCCCTGAGGCGAAAAACCACGATACGGAAAACCTTACTGAGACGCCGCCGCCGCCGATCCCATCTCGGGGGATTCTAGAGATCTCCTCCGGCACCCTGCCGGAGAGGGGATTCATCTCCCGGAGGACTCTACACCGCCATGGTCGCCTCCGGAGTGATGAGTGAGTAGTTCACCCCTGGACTATGGGTCCATAGCAGTAGCTAGATGGTTGTCTTCTCCTCATTGTGCTTCATTGTTGGATCTTGTGAGCTGCCTAACATGATCAAGATCATCTATCCGTAATTCTATATGTTGTGTTTGTCGGGATCCGATGGATAGAGAATACCATGTCATGTTAATTATCAAGTTATTACATATGTGTTGTTTATGATCTTGCATGCTCTCCGTTATTAGTAGAGGCTCGGCCAAGTTTTTACTCTTAACTCCAAGAGGGAGTACTTATGCTCGATAGTGGGTTCATGCCCGCATTGACACCAGGACGAGTGACGAAAAGTTCTAAGGTTGTGTTGTGCTGTTGCCACTAGGGATAAAACATTGGCGCTATGTCCGAGGATGTAGTTGTTGATTACATTACGCACCATACTTAATGCAATTGTCTCGTTGTTAGCAACTTAATGTCGGAGGGGTTCGGATGATAACCCGAAGGTGGACTTTTAGGCATAGATGCGGTTGGATGGCGGTCTATGTACTTTGTCGTAATGCCCAATTAAATCTCACTATACTTATCATGTTATGTATGTGCATTGTTATGCCCTCTCTATTTGTCAATTGCCCGACTGTAATTTGTTCACCCAACATGCTTTTATCATATGGGAGAGACACCTCTAGTGAACTATGGACCCCGGTCCATTCTTTAATACTGAAATACAAATCTCTTGCAATACTTGTTTTTACTATTTTCTCTGCAAACAATCATCTTCCACACAATACGGTTAATCCTTTGTTACAGCAAGCCGGTGAGATTGACAACCTCACTGTTTCGTTGGGGCAAAGTACTTTGGTTGTGTTGTGCGGGTTCCACGTTGGCGCCGGAATCTCCGGTGTTGCGCCGCACAACATCCCGCCGCCATCAACCTTCAACGTGCTTCTTGGCTCCTCCTGGTTCGATAAACCTTGGTTTCTTTCCGAGGGAAAACTTGCTGCTGTGCGCATCATACCTTCCTCTTGGGGTTGCCCAACGAACGTGTGAAATACACGCCATCAAGCTCTTTTCCGGCGCCGTTGCCGGGAGATCAAGACACGCTGCAAGGGGAGTCTCCACTTCTCAATCTCTTTACTTTGTTTTTGTCTTGCTTTATTTTATTTACTACTTTGTTTGCTGCATTATATCAAAACACAAAAAAATTAGTTGCTAGCTTTACTTTATTTACTTGTCTTGTTTGCTATATCAAAAACACAAAAAAATTAGTTACTTGCATTTACTTTATCTAGTTTGCTTTATTTACTACTGCTAAAATGGCCAACCCTGAAAATACTAAGTTGTGTGACTTCACTAGCACAAATAATAATGATTTCTTATGCACACCTATTGCTCCACCTGCTACTACAGCGGAATTCTTTGAAATTAAACCTGCTTTACTAAATCTTGTTATGCGAGAGCAATTTTACGGTGTTAGTTCGATGATGCTTGCTGCCCATCTCAATAATTTTGTTGAACTATGTGAAATGCAAAAGTATAAAGATGTAGATGGTGACATTATAAAATTAAAATTGTTTCCTTTCTCATTAAGAGGAAGAGCTAAAGATTGGTTGCTATCTCTGCCTAAGAATAGTATTTTTTTTGAAAGGATGCCTAAGAATAGTATTGATTCATGGACTAAATGCAAGGATGCTTTTATTGGTAGATATTATCCCCCTGCTAAAATTATATCTTTGAGGAGTAGCATAATGAATTTTAAACAATTGGATAATGAACATGTTGCTCAAGCTTGGGAAAGAATGAAATCTTTGGTTAAAAATTTCCCAACCCATGGACTGACTACTTGGATGATCATCCAAACCTTCTATGCGAGAACTAAATTTTTCTTCGCGAAACTTATTGGATTCAGCTGCTGGAGGTACCTTTATGTCCATCACTCTTGGTGAAGCAACAAAGCTTCTTGATAATATGATGGTAAATTACTCTGAATGGCACACGGAAAGAGCTCCACAAGGTAAGAAGGTAAATTCTGTTGAAGAATTCTCTTCCTTGAATGATAAGGTTGATGCTATTATGTCTATGCTTGCGAATGATAGGACTAATGTTGATCCTAATAATGTTCCATTAGCTTCATTGGTTGCCCAAGAAGAACATGTTGATGTAAACTTCATTAAAAATAATAATTTCAACAACAATGCTTATCGGAACAATTCTAGTAATAACTATAGGCCATATCCTTATAATAATGGTAACGGTTATGCTAATTCTTATGGGAATTCTTACAACAATAATAGGAATACACCCCTGGACTTGAAGCCATGCTTAAAGAATTTATTAGTACACAAACTGCCTTTAACAAATTTGTTGAGGAAAAGCTCAATAAAATTGATATTCTTGTTTCTAGAGTTGATAGTCTTGCCTCTGATGTTGATCTTTTGAAATCGAAAGTTATGCCTAATAGGGATATTGAAAATAAAATTGTTACTACAGCAAATGCCATCCAAGTTAGAATTAATGAGAATATAAGATTAATGGCTGAGCTGCGTGCTAGGTGGGATAGAGAAGAAAATGAAAAACTAGCTAAAAAGGAAAATGTAGCTAAAGTTTGGACTATTACCACCACTAGCAATGCTAATGATTCATATGTTGCTGCACCTCCTACTATCAATGGTAAAATAATTGGTGTTAGCAATGCTTCCACTCCTAGTGCAAAGCGCGCAAAATTACTGAAACTCGCTAAAACTGCTGAAGCTGCTTGTGATAAAACTGCTGAAATTTTTTCCAACCTTGGGGATGATAATCCCATTGCTTTAGATTGTAATGATTTAGATTTTGATGATTGCCATATCTCTGAAGTTATAAAGTTCTTACAAAAACTTGCTAAAAGTCCCAATGCTAGTGCTATAAATTTGGCTTTCACAAAACATATTACAAATGCTCTCATAAAAGCTAGAGAAGAGAAACTAAAACTTGAAACTTCTATTCCTAGAAAGCTAGAGGATGGTTGGGAGCCCATCATTAAAATGAGAGTCAAAGACTTTGATTGTAATGCCTTGTGTGATCTTGGTGCAAGTATTTCCGTTATGCCTAAAAAAGTCTATGATATGCTTGACTTGCCACCATTGAAGAATTATTATTTGGATGTTAATCTCGCTGATAATGCTAAAAAGAAACCTTTGGGGAAAGTTGATAATGTTCATATTATGGTTAACAATAACCTTGTCCCCGTTGATTTTGTTGTCTTGGATATTGAATGCAATGCATCTTGCCCCATTATATTGGGAAGACCTTTTCTTCGAACCGTTGGTGCTACTATTGATATGAAGGAAGGTAATATTAAATATCAATTTCCTCTCAAGAAAGGTATGGAACACTTCCCTAGAAAGAGAATGAAGTTACCTTATGATTCTATTATTAGAACAAATTATGATGTTGATGCTTCATCTCTCGATGTTACTTGAGTTACACTTTACGCGCCTAGGCTGAAAGGCGTTAAAGAAAAGCGCTTATGGGAGACAACCCATGTTTTTACTCCAGTATTTTTGTTTTATATTTGTGTCTTGGAAGTTGTTTACTACTGTAGCAACCTCTCCTTATCTTAGTTTTGAGTTTTGTTGTGCCAAGTAAAGTCTTTGATAGAAAAGTAAGTACTAGATTTGGATTACTGCGCAGTTCCAGATTTCTTTGCTGTCACGAATCTGGGTCTATCTCCCTGTAGGTAGCTCAGAAAATTACGCCAATGTACGAGCATGATCCTCAGATATGTACGCAACTTTCATTCAATTTGAGCATTTTCGTTTGAGCAAGTCTGGTGGCCTAATAAAATCCATCTTTACGGACTGTTCTGTTTTGACAGATTCTGTCTTTTATTTCGCATTGCCTCTTTTGCTATGTTGGATGAATTTCTTTGATCCACTAATGTCCAGTAGCTTTATGAAATGTCCAGAAGTGTTAAGAATGATTGTGTCACCTCTGAACATGTGAATTTTTATTATGCACTAACCCTCTAATGAGTTGTTTCGAGTTTGGTGTGGAGGAAGTTTTCAAGGATCAAGAGAGGAGTATGATGCAATATAATCAAGGAGAGTGAAAGCTCTAAGCTTGGGGATGCCCCGGTGGTTCACCCCTGCATATATTAAGAAGACTCAAGCGTCTAAGCTTGGGGATGCCCAAGGCATCCCCTTCTTCATCGACAACATTATCAGGTTCCTCCCCTGAAACTATATTTTTATTCCGTCACATCTTATGCACTTTGCTTGGAGCGTCGGTTTGCTTTTGTTTTTTTTGTTTTGTTTGAATAAAATGGATCCTAGCATTCACTTTATGGGAGAGAGACACGCTCCGCTGTAGCATATGGACAAATATGTCCTTAGGCTCTACTCATAGTATTCATGGCGAAGTTTCATCTTCGTTAAATTGTTATATGGTTGGAATTGGAAAATGATACATGTAGTAAATTGCTATAATGTCTTGGATAATTTGATACTTGGCAATTGTTGTTCTCATGTTTAAGCTCTTGCATCATATACTTTGCACCCATTAATGAAGAAATACTTAGAGCTTGCTAATTTGGTTTGCATATTTGGTTTCTCTAGAGTCTAGATAACATCTAGTATTGAGTTTTGAACAACAAGGAAGACGGTATGGAGTCTTATAATGTTTACCATATGTCTTTTATGTGAGTTTTGCTGTACCGTTCATCCTTGTGTTTGTTTCAAATAACCTTGCTAGCCTAAACCTTGTATCGAGAGGGAATACTTCTCATGCATCCAAAATACTTGAGCCAACCACTATGCCATTTGTGTCCACCATACCTACCTACTACATGGTATTTATCCGCCATTCCAAAGTAAATTGCTTGAGTGCTACCTTTAAAATTCCATCATTCACCTTTGCAATATATAGCTCATGGGACAAATAGCTTAAAAACTATTGTGGTATTGAATATGTACTTATGCACTTTATCTCTTATTAAGTTGCTTGTTGAGCGATAACCATGTTTCGGGGACGCCATCAACTATTCTTTGTTGAATATCATGTGAGTTGCTATGCATGTCCGTCTTGTCCGAAGCAAGAGAGATCTACCACCTTCATGGTTGGAGCATGCATATTGTTAGAGAAGAACTTTGGGCCGCTAACTAAAGCCATGATTCATGGTGGAAGTTTCAGTTTTGGACACACATCCTCAATCTCATATGAGAATAATAATTGTTGCCACATGCTTATGCATTAAAGAGGAGTCCATTATCTGTTGTCCATGTTGTCCTGGTATGGATGTCTAAGTTGAGAATAATCAAAAGCGAGAAATCCAAAATGCGAGCTTTCTCCTTAGACCTTTGTACAGGCGGCATAGAGGTACCCCATTGTGACACTTGGTTAAAACATGTGCATTGCAAAGATCCGGTAGTCCAAGTTAATTAGGACAAGGTGCGGGCACTATTAGTATACTATGCATGAGACTTGCAACTTGTAAGATATAATGTACATAACTCATATGCTTTATTACTACCGTTGACAAAATTGTTTCATGTTTTCAAAATAAAAGCTCTAGCACAAATATAGCAATCGATGCTTTCCTCTTTGAAGGACCATTCTCTTTACTTTTATGTTGAGTCAGTTCACCTATTTCTCTCCACCTCAAGAAGCAAACACTTGTGTGAACTGTGCATTGATTCCTACATATTTGCATATTGTACTTGTTATATTACTCTATGTTGACTATTATCCATGAGATATACGTTACAAGTTGAAAGCAACCGCTGAAACTTAATCTTCCTTTGTGTTGCTTCAATACCTTTACTTTGATTTATTGCTTTATGAGTTAACTCTTATGCAAGACTTATTAATACTTGTCTTGAAGTACTATTCATGAAAAGTCTTTGCTTTATGATTCACTTGTTTACTCATGTCATTACCATTGTTTTGATCGCTGCATCCACTACATATGTTTACAAATAGTATGATCAAGGTTATGATGGCATATCACTTCAGAAATTATCTTTGTTATCGTTTTACCGCTCGGGACGAGCGGAACTAAGCTTGGGGATGCTTGATACGTCTCCGACGTATCGATAATTTCTTATGTTCTATGCCATATTATTGATGATACCTACATGTTTTATGCACACTTTATGTCATATTCGTGCATTTTACGGAACTAACCTATTAACAAGATGCCGAAGTGCCGGTTCCTGTTTTCTGCTGTTTTTGGTTTCGAAATCCTAGTAACGAAATATTCTCGGAATTGGACGAAACAAAGACCCGGGGGCCTATTTTTCCACGGAGCTTCCAGAAGACCGAAGAACATACGAAGCGGGGCCACGAGGTGGCGAAACCACAAGGCGGCGCGGCCCGGGGGGCCCGCGCCGCCCTATGGTGTGGCCCCTCGTACGGCCCCCGACTCGCCCTTCCGCCTACTTAAAGCCTCCGTCGCGAAACCCCCGAGGCGAAAAACCACGATACGGAAAACCTTGCGAGACGCCGCCGCCGCCGATCCCATCTCGGGGGATTCGGAGATCTCCTCCGGCACCCCTGCCGAGAGGGGATTCATCTCCCGGAGGACTCTACACCGCCATGGTCGCCTCCGGAGTGATGAGTGAGTAGTTCACCCCTGGACTATGGGTCCATAGCAGTAGCTAGATGGTTGTCTTCTCCTCATTGTGCTTCATTGTTGGATCTTGTGAGCTGCCTAACATGATCAAGATCATCTATACGTAATTCTATATGTTGTGTTTGTCGGGATCCGATGGATAGAGAATACCATGTCATGTTAATTATCAAGTTATTACATATGTGTTGTTTATGATCTTGCATGCTCTCCGTTATTAGTAGAGGCTCGGCCAAGTTTTTACTCTTAACTCCAAGAGGGAGTACTTATGCTCGATAGTGGGTTCATGCCTGCATTGACACACGGGACGAGTGACGAAAGTTCTAAGGTTGTGTTGTGCTTGTTGCCACTAGGGATAAAACATTGGCGCTATGTCCGAGGATGTAGTTGTTGATTACATTACGCACCATACTTAATGCAATTGTCTGTTGTTAGCAACTTAATGCCGGAGGGGTTCGGATGATAACCCGAAGGTGGACTTTTTAGGCATAGATGCAGTTGGATGGCGGTCTATGTACTTTGTCGTAATGCCCAATTAAATCTCACTATACTTATCATGTCATGTATGTGCATTGTTATGCCCTCTCTATTTTTCAATTGCCCGACTGTAATTTGTTCACCCAACATGCTTTTATCTTATGGGAGAGACACCTCTAGTGAACTGTGGACCCCGGTCCATTCTTTAATACTGAAATACAAATCTGCTGCAATACTTGTTGTTACTATTTTCTCTGCAAACAATCATCTTCCACACAATACGGTTAATCCTTTGTTACGACAAGCCGGTGAGATTGACAACCTCACTCTGTTTCGTTGGGGCAAAGTACTTTGGTTGTGTTGTGCAGGTTCCACGTTGGCGCCGGAATCTCCGGTGTTGCGCCGCACTACATCCCGCCGCCATCAACCTTCAACGTGCTTCTTGGCTCCTCCT